>NC_069499.1:46218664-46541164 GCF_027579735.1 Bombina bombina | reverse complement strand
ATCCAACAATTGTGGCTCAGAGGAGAATAACGGACGGAAGCGCTGCGGCGTAGTCCGGGACACAGGAAGACAAATAGTGCAACTGCAATATTGCAAGACAGGACACTCCCTCACATACCTGGAAAAGATTGTGGGGCCAACCAGCAAACACCTGGAATCTATAACATCCACACATATGCAAAAGTAGAACAACGATTGCACCAAGTCATAGTACCCGGTGACGACCTTACATCAGCCGGATGATGAGATGACGCACCTCAGTTAAGGACAACGTGTCTGTTCACAATACAGACTGGGAACATATGAAGGCGGAAAGACAAAGACTGCTAGACACACTAAATAAAAGTATGCTATAAGATCACAACAACATGGGGGAACTCAAGGAAACTCCTACAAGAGCAATCTCCATACACTTTAATAGTAGTATATACCCTGAAGTGCCCTTGTAAGCAAGATATATATAATATAGATATAAAACAAGTCCTATAACATAGTTAACAACCTCAGCTCAATAGCAACATAAATAAATATACTGAAAGTTCAAGTCCAACTATGAAATAGAAGGAAAGCATCAAAATCCACATGGCTAGAACTGACTGATATGCACTAAATAAACATTCAAGAATACAGATACAAAACAAAGCTAATCCTTAAACACAACTATAAAATGGCGTCCAAAAAGTCACAGAAGCAGGAAAAAGCCTCAAAGACAATCGCTTCCTTCTTCAAATGCACTGATAAAACAAGACAAGTCGAAAACAGCTCTGATATACCCACAACATTGATAACAGCACACTCTCCAACACAACAATATACTCAAGAACCATCCATAGCAATAGAACAAGATACAGACGGTTCTATTACCTATAAAGCAATGGAGAATCTCATTAACCAAGTAAAAACCTGTATAATGGACAAATGTGCTGACCTTAAAAAAGACATAACGGATCTAGGGTACAGAGTTGAATCTCTAGAAGAAGACAGGGAATAAATGACGTCTGAAATATTCTCTATGGCTAACGATACGTAACCAACAAAAACACATTGATGATCTTGAGTCTAAACTAGACAAAACTGAGAATGGAACACGACGCAGTAATGTCAGAATTAAGGGGATACCCGAGTCCATGCTTGGACCACACCTCAGAAACTACTTGGATGGTCTGTTTAGATCTCTATTGGGCAAAGAACACCCAGACATACCAAATATTTAAATGGAGAGAGCGCACCGCTCACTAAAGCCTAAACCACCAGAAACCAACCCACCCAGAGATGTAATTATATGCTTTTTCGAAGTTCCAAGAAAAAGAGCTTATTCTACAAAAAACTCAGTCATTTCACTGCCAAGGACATTTGATCAAATTTTTTGTTGACTTGAAGTTCAGAACCCTACAGAAAAGAAGGGAATTATTTCCCCTAACTCAACATTTAAGAAACCTCAACATCCCATAGAGATGGTATTTCCCCGCACAGATTCAAGTTTTGAAAAATGGCACAATAATCTATTGTATTCATTCTATAGATTTAGTCTCTTTCTGCAACAAGCTGGATATCGCACAACCTGAGAATCCAACAGCGAACTTAACCACTACTCCAACATCAGACACAACACATAAGCTAAAAACACAGCTAAGATCCTGGAGCGAAGTGGCAAAGAAGCTTCCTAGACATAGAAATCAACAAAATAGCCCCACAACTATAGAGCAAGATACCTGACTAGCACCTTTACCTACAAAAGTTTCATTACTTTTTCTTGAGGAACAGCAGAGCTTTGCTTGACATCCTCTGCACCACCATGTGAGTGGAGACTAGCTGCCTGAACATTCCGGTAACTGTATGCTACAAGTGGCCTTGAGCTACTAGATTGTTTTGAAGTTATGTTTAACAAGTTATAGTTAATATTTTATAGTTAAAAGCATTATATACCCAAGGAACTATGTGTTGACTTTCTCAACAAACATCCATGCCCCATAAAAATGAAACTATTCTCATACCAAGTTAATAACACGTTGTAGTCAAAGAATATAAGAAGAAATTTGTTTTAATGTGTTCTACATAAATGTTGTATTACTTAAACGTTGCTTCTTGTTATCAATAGGGATGCACCGAAATTTCGGTCGCAGAAAGTTTTTTTTTTTCGGTTTTCGTTTTTTTTGCCTTTTATTTTCGGCAAAATTATTGTGTAGCATATTTTAAATTTGATGCCAGCCTAGAGCTGCTGTTTGAGTTCATTACTTGACTTACTGTTTTGCAGTACTAGCGATGCACCAAAATTTGGGCCGCCGAAAATGTGCAATTCCAATTTCAACCCAAAAAGGACCAAAATGGCTAAAAATGTACAGCCCTCCCCTGTTCTATTAAGTTACATGTCTATCCTTAGCATAACGTGAGCAGCACAGCACTGGCATGGTACACAGAGCACACACATAAGTACCATTACATGATGATATTTGAAACCAGCAGAGAAGGAAACCAAAGTTCTGAATAGTGAATACAAATATCAAAGGAGGATAAGTAACATGTTTATAAACACTTGATATTATCAGACACAGCCCTAAGCACACACAGTGAATATCTTTAAGCCTTATATACAGTGCTCATACATCAACCTCTTGTGCGTAGACATCCTATTCGCCTGAGGCAAATATGCGTGCACACTTTATAAGCATAAGCCCCAAGCTCGCACACAGTTGGTACAAATTAGCACCCACCAGACAGTGTATACAAAAAAGCACAGTAACTTTCTATAACCACCTTGCACGTAAGGTTGTAGCTAAGTCCAGTGGTCCTGGTGATAGGCAGACTCCATTTGGGGCTCCGGACATATAATTTGACGGGTCAGTGTGAGACCCGAACCAGGAACTAGACGGAGATACGATGAGAGACGATCAGGTGCAGCCACGCTCATCGCACGGATAACTACACCCAAAAACAAAACACATGTCCACCTCGTATTGTTGTCTGGCTATAACCACGCTCTCCGTTATAGAGCTCCAGTTTCACTGCAGATCACGCCCTACTGTATAAGTGACCATGTCCATTTGTTGGAGCTTTCCCGCCTGCAAGCTCTCTCAGCTACACACACACACACACACACACACTAGTTAAAAAAGAAAAAAACTATTTCGGTTTCATTTCGGTTTTCGGCCAGGATCATCCTGAATTTTCGGAATCGGTTTCGGTCCAGAATTTTCATTTCGGTGCATCCCTAGTTTATAGCTTATAATATATGCTGAAAGACTACAAATATTTAAATATTTAAGATAATACTGCTATTGACTGATGACCAGATTTGTATAATGTGTAGATACAGTATATACAGGAATATACAGAAATGTCACACATTGTACACCTAAAATCCTACACTCTCGTTTCTTAATATTACTACATATTATAACTCACATCTACTTATACCAAGGATGTCAATCCATTATAAATAAGATGCCTTATTTAACCACTAGAGACTCCCCCACCTAGTGTAAGTAAAAGCTTTTTTCTATATTTTTACCTCATCCCTAACTTTATTCCACACCCCCCCAACCCAAATCCTTCAACGATCTTTAAATAATTCTATTGGTACACACCCCTTTCTCACATAATACTTTATACTCATCTCAAGTTCCAACCCAATATACGCTTTCTTTATTGATATAAACAGTCATCCTCAACCCATTAAACTACTAATAGCAATTTAAAATGTAAAGGGATTCTTATCAGCGCAGAAACGTTCTATCGCATTTCATGATTTTCACAAAGATCACTTAGACATAGTATTTATACAAGAGATGCACTTTAGGAAAAGACATGAACCTAGATTATTTACTTACCATTTTTACCAATCTTGTATTAGCTCCAATAAGACCAAGAAAAATGGGTTCTGCATCCTAATCAGGAAAGGGCGACCATTCTAACTACTCCAAAGTAGAAAAAGATGAGGAAGGGAGGTTCCTTGTGCTGACAGGTCTATGTTATGGTAGGCCTGTAGCACTGGCCAATATATACGCCCCAAACCGTCCACATTCAACATTTTTCAGAACTGTGATGAATGTGATATTAGATGTTGCTAAGGGACCAGTTATCATAGCAGGAGATTTTAGCTATCCAATGAATCCTGAACTAGACACATCCTCAGGGAAATCCTACATACCAACCCAAACTATTAAAGGGACAGTCAACGCCAGAATTTTTGTTGTTTATAAAGATAGATAATCCCTTTATTACCCATTCCCCAGTTTTGCATAACCAACACAGTTATAATAATACACTTTTTACCTCTGTGATTACCTTGTATCTAAGCCTCTGCAAACTGCCCCCTTATTTCAGTTCTTTCGACAGACTTGCATTTTAGCCAATTAGTGCTCACTCCAGGGTAACTTCACGTGCATGAGCTCAATATGAAACACATGAACTAATGCCCTTTATTGGTGAAAAACTGTCAAAATGCTTTGATTAGAGACGGCCTTCAAGGTCTAAGAAATTAGCATATGAACCTCCTAGGTTTAGCTTTCAACTAAGAATACCAAGAGAACAAAGCAAAAATGTTTGGACTTGACTGTCCCCTTAAAGCTAATTGCACAGCACTACAAACAATACCAACAATAGACATCTGGAGACTCTCACATCCGAATTCTAAAGACTACACCTTTTTCTCACACCCCAAAAAACATATTCTCGTTTAGATTATATTCTATGCGACCAAGCCTCCCTTTAGCTCTTCATAGAAAATTACACAAACATCTTGGTCTGATCACACAATGGTACTAAGCTCATTTGCTTGGCCACAAAAAAACGGAACCAGAAACTCTTGGAGATTAAACAATGCCATCTTTACAGATCCCATATCACTAAAAACACTTAAAGACAGGACTATTAATTTCTTCGAGTTAAACTACCCCAATGACACCTCCCCAATGAAAAACTGGGAAACATATAAATGTTATCTAAGAGGAGAAATTATCAAGTTAACCTTACAACAACGTATCCAACAAGAGGCAAAATATAAAGAATTGTTACTCACAATAAATAATCTAGCAAAAGATCATAGACTACATCCCTCGTCGAATATAGCCACTACATTAATCCAACAAGCCAGGGAAGATTTAAACCAATACCTTATTAAAAATGCACATAGAAAAACACTAGCTCTTAATGCCAAATATTTTGTAGAAAAAAATAAAACTGGGAAGTTAATTGCAAGGGCACTCAAGAAAAAACAATTCAAATCATATGTCAAAACAGTACAAGGAGAGGAGGAATTGCTCAAGCATACCAGCTTAGACATAGCTAATACATTTTCAGCTTATTATAGCAAATTATATCACTTAAATTATCACAAACCAAGCAAGACAAAAGACTAGTTTGATCATTATCTTACACAAATAGACTTCCCAACCCTGACAGACCAAAATAAAACAGAATTAGAAACTCCAATACTACTAACAGAAATCCACGACACAATGAAACAACGTCTGTTGGGAAAGGCCCCTGGACCAGACGGCTTTGCCCCAAAATTCCGCCAGTCAGCCCGCACTTACTAACATTATTCCAATCGATGGGCCCAGAGAAAATAAATTAAAATTGAATGTTAGAAGCATCAATCACAGTTATGCCAAAACCAGGTAAAGACCCAGATAAAGTGACAAACTACAGACCAATTTCACTTCTTAATATATAGATGTCAAACGGTATGCAAAGATTTTAGCGAATAGATTAAAACACTTTTTACCTTCCCTAGTACACCCAGACCAAGTGGGGTTTATACTAAATTGCGAAGCAAAAGAAAATACAAACAGACTTCTCAACTTACTACATCAATCATCACCTTACTGTCAACCAATGCCGAAAAGGCTTTTGATAGAGTAGATTGGCAATTTTTATGGGCAACTCTGTACAAATTTTGATTACCCCAAAAATGTATAGAACAAATCAAGACACTATACTCATACCCACAAGCCAAAGTAACAGTTAATAATACCTTTTCGAGACAATTTCCAATCCTCAACGACACAAGACAGGGCTGTCCGTTATCCCCATTATTATTTGCCTTATCTGTAGAAGTACTGGCCGCAAAGATTAGAATGATGACTGCAATAAAAGGGGTCACAATAGGTAGTACCAAAATTAAATGCCTTATTTTCGCAGACGATATTTTCTTTACTCTGACTGATATACAAAACTCATTCCGGCATTACTAGATACACTTTCTGAATACAAAAAATATTCCAATTTTTCAATCAACATGAACAAATCAGTAATTATGCCCCTACAAACTGACCTAAGAGAAATGAATCTTGTTAGAACCCACACAAAATTTCAACTATCAGACTCTATAAGCTATCTAGGTCTAACCATTAAACCTACACTGACTCAAACGATAGAGATAAATTATTCAATGCTTAAACACAAAATAGAAACAGAACTAAATACATTGCACAGATCAGGCAATCACATTTGGTTAGGCTGGGTAAATGCTATTAAAATGACGATACTTCCAAAAATTCTGTATGTTTTGCTAACTCTAGTGCTCGCCTCCCCCTCAAAGTCCTATCTTATACAACTGCAACACAGCATAAACAAATTTGTATGGTCATACAATAAACCCAGAATATCTAGTAGCACACTTTATTTACCTAGAGAGTGGTGGTTTAGGACTACCGAACATAATAAATTATTACTGGGCCACTAACCTCTCCCGAATAGTAGCATCCAACCAACTATAATACCCCAAAGCAATGGGTTACTCTAGAGATGCAAATTTTAAAAAGCTCCCCTCCATATGCTGGACCCCCAAAAAACACAGACCAGCGTATGCCTACACAAATCCTATTATCAATGAAACATTGTGAATATGGGATAAACTACTACATCTACATAATCGCATATCCAGTGATCATTCCCCCCTCACCCCCTTACTAAACAAAAATCTCTACTCTGGACTACATTCATACAGATCTAAGAGTATTAAAGGTCAACTCTTACACATACCCATACAAATGCTTATTAAAGAAGGTCACATCAAAACGCAATTAGAACTACAGACCGAAGTAGGATATCCATTTGACACCTGGTTCTCATACCTTCAAATAAGACACTAACCCACCCCAACAAAATTAAGCTAATTCAAGAGAGCACTAACTCCTTTCGAAACTCTTTGTCAACTACCTAATACACCAAAACATCTGATCTCTCTAATGTACAAAATGTTGCAAATCATTCATGTCGAGAAACATGTAACTTTTAGCACTCAATGGGAGAGTTAAACATACAACTAAACGACTCGGAATGGAGAAAATGTTTTCTCAATACCAAAAAATCTTCAATATCTGCCACAATACTCAAAACCAACTAGAAAATATTATCCAGATGTACCTTACCCCATCATGAATAAATCAAATATATCCCTCAGCATCCCCTAAATGTTGGCGACAATGCGGAAAGATAGACACACTATCACACACATGGTGGCTATGCCGTAAAATAAGACCGTTTTAGGAACAGGTTTAACGAAAAATCAATAAAAAAACTACTACTCCCTCCACTCTCCTCCCTGCACCATGCTGCCTCCTCTGTCCTCCCTGCTCCATGCTGCCTCCTCTGTCCTCCCTGCTCCATGCTGCCTCCTCTCTCATCCCTGCGCCATGCTACCTCCTGCTCCATGCTGCCTCCTTTCTTCTCTTTCCTTCATGCCGCCTCCTCTATCCTCCCTACTTTATGCTGCCTCCTCTCTCCTCCATGCTGCCTCCTCTCTCATCCTTGCTCCATGTTGCCTCCTCCCTCCTCTGTCCTCCATGCTACCTCCTCTCTCCTTCATGCTGCCTTCTCCCTCCTCTGTCCTCCCTTCTCCATGCTGCCTCCTCCCTCCTCTCTCTTCCATGCTCCCTTCTCTCTCCTCCCTGCTCCATGCTGCCTCCTTCCTTCTCTCTGCTTCATGCTGCCTCCCCTATCCTCCATGCTGCCTCCTCCCTCCTCTGTCCTCTCTGCTTAATGCAGCCTCCCTCCTCCTTCCTCGTTGCTGCCTTCTCCCTCATTGCTGCCTTCTCCCTGCTGCATGCAACTTCCTCCCTCCTCCATACAATCACCTTCCTCCTTTGTCCTCCCTGCTCCATGCAAACTCCTTTCTCCTTCATAGGGCCTTTACTTATTTCCACCAATTTATATTCAGCTGAATAGGAAATTTAGACCTTTTTAATGCAAAGTTCAGTAATTATATACGCATATATAATTATTTGTTTATCTTAAACACGTTTGTAAAGTTTCTGTAATAAAAAGGTAATAGATCAAGCATATTTATTTGAATGTTTCACTTGTATACAGGTATAGTGCATTTCAATGCACAAACATTCTGTTGTCGCTTTTTAATGATTTTTTATATATAAAAAAAAGAGTGATAGAGCCTGGGAGGGAAGAAGAAACAGAGGAGCCAAGCAGAGGGTGCAGAATCTGTCTGTTTTGTGTTTGAGGCTACCAGAAAAAAAAATATATATGCAGCATGGATCAGAGTGGAGGGGAGGCATGGAGCAGGAAGGAGGAAAGATAGAGCAGGGTGGAGGCAGCATGGAGCAGGGAGGTCAGAGGGGGTAGCATGGATCAGAGAGGAGGAAGCATTGAGCAAGATGGAGGGTGGATGGATGGAGCAGGGAGGGGTAGCATGGATCAATGAAGGAGGGAGGATAGAGCAGGGAGGACAGAGGAGGAAGCATGGAGGAGGGAGGACATAGGAGGCGCATGGAGGAGGGAGGACATAGGAGGCAGCATGGAGGAGGGAGGACATTGGAGGCAGCATGGAGGAGGGAGGACAGAGGAGGAAGCATGGTTTAGGAAAGAGGAAGGATAGAGCAGGGAGGAGGCAGTATTGAGGAGGGGGGGCAGCATAGAGCAGGACGGATAGAACAGGGAGGGCAGAGGAGGGAGCATAGAGGGTGCTGGATGGAGCAGGGAGTAGGCAGCATGGATCATAGAGGAGGAAGCATGGAGCAGGAAGAAGGGACGAAGGGAACATGGAGGGTAGAGGAGGTAGCATGAAAGACGGTGGATGGAGCAGAAAGGAGGCAGTTTTAAAGACCGGAGGAAGAATGGCGTTTCAGTAGATGGAGTGTGGAGTTTTAAAGGAAGTAGGGAGTTTTTTACAGGAAGTTTACTGAAGGAAGCCTAGAGTTTTAAAGGATGGAGGTGGGAGGAAGGATTTCCTAAAATGGACACCGTAATGCAGAAGTGATTTTAAATTGTGAGAAAGCAGAATGCCACCGTTGCTTTTCATACTGTTTATTTGGTTTATTTTTATAAGAATAACAGTTAAGTATTATTTAAATAATTATTGACACATATGATCATGCAGTTTGCATGTTTTCTCTCCTCGTTTATGCTTTATGACTCAAAATATTTAGCACACATATACACTCCCTAATATATACATATACACACACACATATATAATATATATATATATATATATATATATATATATATACATACACAAACACTCACACAGACACAAACTCACACAAACTCATATATACATATACACTGACACACACTCACATATATACATACGCACATATATATATTTCTCCAACATTGGTGTGTCCGGTCCACGGTGTCATCCTTACTTGTGGGAATATCTCTTCCCCAACAGGAAATGGCAAAGAGTCCCAGCAAAGCTGGCCATATAGTCCCTCCTAGGCTCCGCCCACCCCAGTCATTCTCTTTGCCGTTGCACAGGCAACATCTCCACAGAGATGGTTAAGAGTATGTGGTGTTTAGTTGTAGTTTTTTTTTTTTTATTCTACTATCAAGAGTTTGTTATTTTAAAATAGTGCTGGTATGTACTATTTACTCTGAAACAGAAAAGGATGAAGATTTCTGTTTGTGAGAGGAAGATGATTTTAGCAGACAGTAACTAAAATCGATTGCTGTTTCCACATAGGAATGTTGAGATGAAGTAACTTCAGTTGGGGGAAACAGTTAGCAGACTTTTCTGCTTAAGGTATGACTAGCCCTATTTCTAACAAGACTGTGTAATGCTGGAAGGCTGTCATTTCCCCTCATGGGGACCGGTAAGCCATTTTCTTAGTCTCAAACAGAATAAAGGGCTTAATATGGGCTATAAAACTGGTAGACACTTTTATGGGCTAAATCGATTGCTTTATTTGGACATTTTATACATGTTTATGCTGATAATTCACACTTATAAACTTGGGGAACGTTTTTTAACGTCAGGCACTATGTTAGACACCTTTTCCAGTCAGGAAGGGCCTTCCCAGTTGTAGGCTGAGCCTCATTTTCGCGCCATTACTGCGCAGTTGTTTTTGAGAGCAAGACATGCAGATGCATGTGTGAGGACCTGAAAGTAGTTGGAAAAGTTCCTAAAAGGCGTAATTTGGTATTGTAATCCCCTCTGGGCTTGGTAAAGTCACAGCAAAGGCTGTAGCTGGGACTGTATAGGGGTTAAATCTGTAACCGGCTCCGGTTTCGTTATTTTAAGGGTTAAAGCTCTGGAAATTGGTGTGCAATACTTTTAATGCTTTAAGACACTGTGGTGAAATTTTGGTACATTTTGAACAATTCCTTCATATTTTTTCACATATTCAGTAATAAAGTGTGCTCTGTTTAAAATTTAAAGAGACAGTAACGGTTTTGTTTTAAAACGGTTTTTGTGCTTTATTGACAAGTTTAAGCCTGTTTAACATGTCTGTGCCTTCAGATAAGCTATGTTCTATATGTATGAAAGCCAATGTGTCTCCCCCTTCAAAATTGTGTGATAATTGTGCCAAAGCGTTCAAACAAAGTAAGGATGAGGAGGTTATGGACAGAGTTCACGCACTTAAGTTGGCTAACTCTTTTATTTTAGATGCTGCTTTGCAATTAGCTAGATTAGCGGCGAAAAATTCAGGGTTTGCAATTGTGGCGCGCAGAGCGCTTTGGCTAAAGTCTTGGTCAGCGGATGTATCATCCAAGACAAAATTGCTTAACATCCCCTTCAAGGGTAAAACTCTCTTTGGACCAGAATTGAAAGAGATTATCTCAGACATCACTGGGGGAAAGGGTCATGCACTCCCACAAGATAGGCCTTTCAAGGCCAAGAATAAGTCTAATTTTCGTTCCTTTCGTAATTTCAGGAACGGACCGACCTCTAATTCTGCATCCTCTAAACAAGAGGGTAATGCCTCACAGTCCAAAACAGCCTGGGAACCGATGCAAGGCTGGAACAAGGGTAAGCAGACCAAGAAGCCTGCTACCGCTAACAAAACAGCATGAAGGAGTAGCCCCCGATCCGGGACCGGATCTAGTGGGGGGCAGACTCTCTCTCTTTGCTCAGGCTTGGGCAAGAGATGTTCAGGATCCCTGGACGCTAGAAATAGTTTCTCAGGGTTATCTTCTGGAATTCAAGGAACTACCCCCAAGGGGAAGGTTCCACATGTCTCACTTATCCTCAAACCAAATAAAGAGACAGGCGTTCTTACATTGTGTAGAAGACCTGTTAAAGATGGGAGTGATACACCCAGTTCCAATGATGGAACAAGGAATGGGATTTTACTCAAATCTGTTCGTAGTTCCCAAAAAAGAGGGAACCTTCAGACCAATTCTGGATTTAAAGATCCTAAACAAATTTCTCAGGGTACCATCGTTCAAAATGGAAACCATTCGAACGATTCTACCCACTATCCAGGAAGGTCAATTTATGACTACCGTGGATCTAAAGGATCCGTACCTACATATTCCTATCCACAAAGAACATCATCAGTTCCTAAGGTTCGCTTTTCTGGACAAACATTACCAGTTTGTGGCCCTCCCATTCGGATTAGCCACTGCTCCAAGGATTTTCACAAAGGTACTCGGGTCCCTTCTAGCGGTACCATACTTGGACGACATTCTAATACAAGCGTCGTCCCTTTCAAAAGCAAAGGCTCATACAGACATCGTTCTGGCCTTCTCAGATCTCACGGATGGAAGGTGAACATAGAAAAAAGTTCTCTGTCTCCGTCAACCAGAGTTCCCTTCTTGGGAACAATAATAGATAATAATAGATTCCTTAGAAATGAAGATCTTTCTGACAGATGTCAGAAAGTCAAAACTTCTAAGCGCTTGTCAAGTTCTTCATTCTGTTCCACGTCCTTCCATAGCTCAGTGCATGGAAGTAGTAGGGTTGATGGTTGCAGCAATGGACATAGTTCCTTTTGCGCGAATTCATCTAAGACCATTACAACTGTGCATGCTGAAACAGTGGAATGGGGACTATACAGACTTGTCTCCAGTGATTCAAGTAGATCAGAAGACCAGAGATTCACTCCGTTGGTGGATATCCCTGGACCACCTATCCCAGGGAATGAGCTTCCGCAGACCAGAGTGGGTCATTGTCACGACCGACGCCAGTCTAGTGGGCTGGGGTGCGGTCTGGGAATCCCTGAAAGCTCAGGGACTATGGTCTCGGGAAAAGTCTCTTCTCCCGATAAACATTCTGGAACTAAGAGCGATATTCAATGCTCTCAGGGCTTGGCCTCAGCTTGCAAAGGCCAGATTCATAAGATTCCAATCAGACAACATGACGACTGTTGCGTATATCAATCATCAAGGGGGAACAAGGAGTTCCCTGGCGATGAAAGAAGTAACCAAAATAATACAATGGGCGGAGAATCACTCCTGCCATCTATCTGGGATCCACATCCCAGGTGTGGAAAACTGGGAAGCGGATTTTCTGAGTCGTCAGACATTCCATCCGGGTGAGTGGGAACCGGAGATTTTTGCGCAATTGACTCAATTATGGGGCATTCCAGACATGGATCTGATGGCGTCTCGTCAGAACTTTAAGGTTCCTTGCTACGGGTCCAGATCCAGGGATCCCAAGGCGACTCTAGTGGATGCACTAGTAGCGCCTTGGACCTTCAACCTAGCTTATGTGTTTCCACCGTTTCCTCTCATTCCCAGGCTGGTAGCCAGGATCAAACAGGAGAGGGCCTCGGTGATCTTGATAGCCCCTGCGTGGCCACGCAGGACTTGGTATGCAGACCTGGTGAATATGTCATCGGTTCCACCATGGAAGCTACCTTTGAGACAGGACCTTCTTGTTCAGGGTCCATTCGAACATCCAAATCTGGTCTCCCTCCAGCTGACGGCTTGGAGATTGAACGCTTGATTCTATCAAAGCGTGGGTTTTAAGATTCTGTGATTGATGCTCTGGTTCAGGCCAGAAAACCGGTAACTAGAAAGATTTACCATAAAATATGGAAAAGATATATCTGCTGGTGTGAATCCAAGGGATTCCCTTGGAATAAGATAAAAATTCCTAAGATTCTTTCCTTTCTGCAAGAAGGTTTGGATAAAGGATTATCTGTGAGTTCTCTAAATGGACAGATTTCTGCTTTATCTGTCTTACTACACAAACGACTGGCAGCTATGCCAGATGTTCAAGCATTTGTTCAGGCTCTGGTTAGGATCAAGCCTGTTTACAGACCTTTGACTCCTCCCTGGAGTTTAAATTTAGTTCTTTCAGTTCTTCAAGGGGTTCCATTTGAACCTCTACATTCCATAGATATTAAGTTGTTATCTTGGAAAGTTTTGTTTTTGGTTGCTATTTCTTCTGCTAGAAGAGTTTCAGAGTTATCTGCTCTGCAGTGTTCTCTGCCCTATCTGGTGTTCCATGCAGATAAGGTGGTTTTGCGTACTAAGCCTGGTTTTCTTCCAAAGGTTGTTTCTAACAAAAATATTAACCAGGAGGTAGTTGTACCTTCTTTGTGTCCGAATCCAGTTTCAAAAAAGGAACGTTTGTTACACAATTTGGACGTAGTCCGTGCTCTAAAATTCTATTTAGAAGCTACAAAAGATTTCAGACAAACATCTTCTCTGTTTGTCGTCTATTCTGGTAAAAGGAGAGGTCAAAAAGCGACTTCTACCTCTCTTTCCTTTTGGCTTAAAAGCATCATCCGATTGGCTTACGAGACTGCCGGACGGCAGCCTCCTGAAAGAATCACAGCTCACTCCACTAGGGCTGTGGCTTCCACATGGGCCTTCAAGAACGAGGCTTCTGTTGATCAGATATGTAAGGCAGCGACTTGGTCTTCACTGCACACTTTTGCAAATTTTACAAATTTGATACTTTTGCTTCTTCGGAGGCTATTTTTGGGAGAAAGGTTTTGCAAGCCGTGGTGCCTTCTGTTTAGGTAACCTGATTTGCTCCCTCCCTTCATCCGTGTCCTAAAGCTTTGGTATTGGTTCCCACAAGTAAGGATGACGCCGTGGACCGGACACACCAATGTTGGAGAAAACAGAATTTATGCTTACCTGATAAATTACTTTCTCCAACGGTGTGTCCGGTCCACGGCCCGCCCTGGTTTTTTAATCAGGTTTGTAGAATTATTTTCTCTAACTACAGTCACCACGGTACCATATGGTTTCTCCTATATTTTTCCTCCTGTCCATCGGTCGAATGACTGGGGTGGGCGGAGCCTAGGAGGGACTATACGGCCAGCTTTGCTTGGACTCTTTGCCATTTCCTGTTGGGGAAGAGATATTCCCACAAGTAAGGATGACGCCGTGGACCGGACACACCGTTGGAGAAAGTAATTTATCAGGTAAGCATAAATTCTGTTATATGTGCGTGTGTGTATATATATATATATATATATATCTATATATATGTATGTGTGTGTGTGTGTATATACACTGTGTATATATATATATACACACACACAGTATCTCACAAAAGTGAGTACACCCCTCACATTTTTGTAAATATTTTATTATATCTTTTCATATGACAACACTGAAGAAATAACGCTTTGCTACAATGTAAAGTGGTGAGTGTACAACCTGTATAACTTTGCTGCCCCCTCAAAATAACTCAACACGCAGCCATTAATGTCCAAACCATTAGCAACAAAAGTGAGTACACCCCTTAGTGGAAATGTCCAAATTGGGCCCAATTAGCCATTTTCCCTCCCCGGTGTCATGTGACTCATTAGTGTTACAAGGTCTCAGGTGTGAATGGGGGGAGCAGGTGTGTTAAATTTGGTGTTATCGCTCTCACACTCTCTAATACTGGTCACTGGAAGTTCAACATGGCACCTCATGGCAAAGAACTCTCTGAGGATCTGAAAAAAAGAATTGTTGCTCTACATAAAAATGGCCTAGGCTATAAGAAGATTGCCAAGACCCTGAAACTAAGCTGCAGCGCGGTGGGCAAGACCATGCAGCGGTTTCACAGGACAGGTTCCACTCAGAACAGGCCTCACCATGGTCGACCAAAGAAGTTGAGTGCACGTGCTCAGTGTCATATCCAGAGGTTGTCTTTGGGAAATATTCGTATGAGTGCTGCCAGCATTGCTGCAGAGGTTGAAGGGTCAGCCTGTCAGTGCTCAGACCATACGCTGCACACTGCATCAAATTGGTCTGCATGGCTGTCGTCCAAGAAGAAAGCCTCTTCTAGAGATGATGCACAAGAAAGCCCGCAGACAGTTTGCTGAAGACAAGCAGACTAAGGACATGGATTACTGGAACCATGTCCTGTGGTCTGATGAGACCAACATAAACTTATTTGGTTCAGATGGTGTCAAACGTGTGTGGCTGCAACCAGGTGAGGAGTACAAAGACAAGTGTGTCTTGCCTACAGTCAAGCATGGTGGTGGGAGTGTCATGGTCTGGGCCTTCATGAATGCTGCCGGCACTGGGGAGCTACAGTTTGAGGGAACCATGAATGCCAACGTACTGTAACATACTGAAGCAGAGCATGATCCCCTCCCTTCGGAAACTGGGCCGCAGGGCAGTATTCCAAACACACCTCCAAGACAACCACTGCCTTGCTAAAGAAGCTAAGGGTAAAGGTGATGGACTGGCCAAGCATGTTTCTAGACCTAAACCCTATGGAGCATCTGTGGGGCATCCTCAAACGGAAGGTGGGGGAGTGCAAGGTCTCTAACATCCACCAGCTCTGTGATGTCGTCATGGAGGAGTGGAAGAGGACTCCAGTGGCAACCTGTGAAGCTCTGGTGAACTCCATGCCCAAGAGACTTAAGGCAGTGCTGGAAAATAATGATGGCCACACAAAATATTGACACATTGGGCCCAATTTGGACATTTCCACTTAGGGGTGTACTCATTTTTGTTGCCAACGGTTTAGACATTAATGGCTATGTGTTGAGTTATTTTGAGGAGACGTCAAATTTAAAATGCTATACAGGCTGTACACTCACTACTTTACATTGTAGCAAAGTGTCATTTCTTCAGTGTTGTCACATGAAAAGATATAATATATATATGTTTGTGTGTGTGTATATTTATGTATGCATGTGTATATAAATATGTGTGTGTGTGTGTGTATATGTGTGTATATGTGTATGTGTATATATATATATATATATATATATATATATATATATATATATATATATATATATATATATATATATATATATATATATATATATATATATATATATATATGATACACAGGAGAAGAGACGAGGAACCGGGAACTTGATGCCAAAGTGGTTTTATTGAGTACACAAGGTGAGTGACACTGTCACAGGTGTGCAAGGGGTGCTAGATCTGACGCGTTTCGCGCATGCTCACATGCGCTTCATCAGAGATCAACTAGTGTTACCTGTGGGGAAGTTATATAGAGAACAACAGCCAATAGGACACAGAAACAAAAACCCAAAACACACAAATGTGGGCAGTACTGATCCCTAAAGTAATTGAGTGAAAGCTGCTTGTTGATATAATGCTGACTTAAAAACAAACAAATAGCAACAGTGATATGCAATCAAAGGTCAATTGACCATGAAAAATGTCAGTGTGAGAAAAAGAAATAAAGGGATCATAAGATAATAAGTTAATTATGGTGAGCTATTGGCGGAATATTTATCATTCAGAGTGATAAGAACGAGAGAATTTTTTTTCACTCTCTAAAAACGTGAACTATGTTTGAAAAAATGTGAACTATGTTAAAAAAAAAAATTCTTTTAACAAAATTTTTTTTGAGTACACTGAAGTTTTTACTCTATCAATTATACTAAGTCAATGTGTTTATTTTTCCTCATTGTGATATTCTTTTTAAAAGCTGCTAAAAACCTATATTGGAATCTTTATAAATTCTAAGAATTGAGTTCCTTTATAAATTTTAAGCATTAAGTTCCTACATGTATAAATCAATAAAAATGCTGTCTAATTTCTGTGCCGACAAGACACTATATTAAATTTGCAAGGCTAAGTTGTAGACAAGCTCTCACGGTGCATAGGGCACATTGTAAGAGTTAACAAAAGTCTAGAGGCTTGTGCACAGATTCTTGGACATAAAAATGTGCAAAGGAACAAAACAGGGATACAGGACTAAAAGAATATTTAATTATTAAAAATTGGGGATGTATAGGTGAAAGCAGGAAAAGAAAAATAATCATAAGTTTCTGTATTACACAGACAGGATATTGGGCTAAATACTAATGGAGAAGGAGTAAGATTACTGTATCCTAGTTCACCAAGTGGCCAGACAGTTTTTTAATGTATATGGAGTAAATACCTAGTTAGCTGTGTCCAGGCCGCTGAAAGGGAACAATACCTGTCGGTAAATGGATGCCTACTCAGTATTAGCATTTGCCGGATAGCAAGGGCGATAACCCTATAAATATAACATTTAAAGATGTATGTGTATAAACCATAATATCTTAAAAATTGAAACTAAAATATATCCAGTAAAAACGAAAAAAAAATATTCTTAAAATTTTTTATGTGGGAGATAACATAGAGAATTAAAATACAAATATAGAACTGAATGCTGAATATAAGTTGAAAACAGTGTGAAGGAGTAGGTAGAATGAACACTAAAAAAATGAGTATGTAGAAAGAACAGTAAAACCTAGGGACAGGGATTACATAGCCAAAGGCCTTGTATACCCAAGAGAGGAGGAGAAAGAGGGGGGGGGGGAGTAGCGAGAAGGAGAAGGGTTAACATATAAATAGGGCACAAGGAAAAAAGGTCCTATACTACCGAGGCATATACCGGGCCTAATCAATGAATAGATCCAGGTCATGCCTCCTGTTAATGCCATTAGGAGATTTGGTCTGTAAGGTAAATATCCAATATGCCTCTTTCTTCTGAAGCCTCCCCACCCTATCTCCTCCTCTTATATATTTAGTAATATGTTCAATGCCTACAAATGTAAAAAGATGTTTAATATAGTTACCATGAGACCGAAAGTGTTTTGCTACAGGGTTTTTTTGGAATGTCGTCTTCTAGAGATAGTAAATTCTGTCTGATGCGGTCCTTTAGCGGACGTGTGGTGAGACCTACATATTGTTGGGAACACTGCTGGCATGTAATAAGGTATACAACAAAACAACTGGTACAGTCAATTCTTTGTTTGATGGAAAATATTTTGCTTGTGGTGGATGAAATGAAATGGTCAGTTTTCTGAGTGTAATTGCAACTTTTACAAATATGGCCACATTTAAAGAAACCCTTGTTAGGGGTAAGCCAGTTAGTGCCAGGTATAGGTTTGTTGGTAAAATGCTTCCTAACTCTGTCCCCTACTGTAGGTGCCTTTTTGGCTACACATTTGATTTGTTGTTTGGTTATGTGTTTTAATTTATCACTCTGAAGTATTGGGAGGTATTTGTGTACTATTTTGCAGATCTCATCAAATTGTCTGCTATACTGAGTGGAAAAAACAACAATTTCTTCGGAGGATACTGTTTTCTTTTGGGTACTGGTAGTATTCCTACTAGTGTAGCTCGAAAACGAAGACTGCCTGTCAATTTTACTTACTTCATTGGCTGTTTGTATGAGGGACTTCTTGTTATAACCCCTCTCTAGGAGTCTGAGTGATTAGGTCTGCTTGTATTCTGTACTGTTGAATGTTGGAACAGTTTCTGCGTGCCCTGATGTATTGGCCTTTAGGGATACCTCTGATAGTGTGTCTAGTGTGGCATGAGTTAGCTCTGAGTATAGTGTTTCGGGCTAAGGTCTTCCTATATGTTGTGGACATGATGTTGAGTTTATCGTCTATTAAGATATGTAAGTCCAAATAGGCAATAGAATTTGGTGATAGAGTGTATGTGAACTTTAGGTTGAACGAATTGTCATTGAGAAGGTCCACCAGAGTGTGGGCCTCTTTCTGATTTGCAGAATTCCAAATGACTATAAGGTCGTCTATAAAGCGACCGTACACAACTAAATTGTCTCTGAGGGGGAAGTCATCCGCATAAATGCTGTTGAGTTCCAGCCAGCCCATATACAAGTTGGCATATGCCGGGGCAAATTTAGCCCCCATGGCTGTGCCACAGTTCTGCAAATAGAATTCCCCCCCAGAGACAAAATAGTTGTGTGAAAGAAGAAATTCTGCTGTGGAAACCACAAATTCAATATATTCATCAGAGAATTGTGTATACCTCCTAATCATATGACCCAAAGCCTCCATTCCTTTGTGATGGGGTATACTGGAGTAAAGGGCCGTTACGGCTATGGTAAGCCACTGAAAATTTGGTTGCCACTTGATGTCGTTAAGCTGGTGAAGAAGATGGGCACTATCTCTAATGTAACCTGGCAAAGTAATAACTATGGGTTGTAAAACTGAGTCCAACCAAGCGCCCAATCTCTCACAGAGAGACCCTATGCTAGCCACAATGGGTCTCCCAGGGGGTCTAGTAAGAGTTTTGTGTATCTTTGGCACGACCCTGAAGGTGGGAGTAAGTGGATTATCAACAAATAATACTCCATGGTTTCCTTAGTAATGAAACTACTCTCCAGGGCCGTGTCCATGAATGAAAACAATTCCTGGCAGAACCTAGGTGTGGGGTCATAACCAAGACGTGTGTTGGTGGTGGTGTCTCCAAGTTGCACATTAATCTCTTCCATATAATTTATGGTATTGAGGATCACCACCGCCCCACCCTTATCAGCCTGTGTTATTACAATGTCAGGATTATTTTCTAATTCTGCCAGTGCGTTTTTCTCTGAAAGTGTGATGTTGTGTCTGATTATTGGATGAGTATCTGTTATGGTCTCATTGAGGGATAAGATATCCCTCAATACTGTGTCTTGGTATAATTCAATACTAGGGCTTCTGGCCTGAATTGGATAGAAAAAGGAACGGTCTTTGTGTAAGAACTTATGTGTAGGTGAAATGGTAGTGCAGGTAGTGTTTTGTAGGGATAGCAACGTGTTAAAGTCGCATTGGTCTCTAAAAATTAGACCTGAGTGAGTACAATCTGGAGGTGTCAATGAGGGTTTGGAGGAGGAGTCCTCAGTATTAATCTCTGAAAAGTGTTTCCTTAGCGTGAGTTTACGGACTAGTCTGTTGATGTCTATAACAGTAGAAAAGACATCAAAATTTGTGCTGGGTGCAAAAGTGAGTCCCTTATTAAGGATAGAAACCTGTGCAGGTGTGATTTGTGTGTTAGACAAATTAATCACATTGTTTATTTCTTTTTGTTTTTTGAGGCTGTCCTGCTGGGGTATCTATGTGTTTGGCTGGAAGCTTTAGGAGTGCTAGTTTGGCTAGGGGATTTAGCAAGAGTAGCCAAGGTTGTTCTAGTGGAGGCACTAGTTCCTGTATCCGTTGAAACAGAGGGCTCGCTAGGCTCTGTAGCAAGGTAACCATGGGATTGTGGGAGAGATGTTTCAGAATCAGTGGTTTCAATACTAGAAAAAGTGACTTTTTTGTTGTTAGAATGACCTCTACGTTTTTTGTTATTCTTGGAGGTGTTGGAATTACCCCTCCCCCTGGTAGGCCTAAGTTGTTGCCAGGAATAAACTATGTTAAGGTCATAGTCATTTGTGTCACGATTATATTTAGACACTTTTCTGCTGGATAAGTCCATATCTAGTTTATTGATGGTATCCTCTAGTTGTGCTGTGTGTGTGTATATATATATATATATATATATATATATATATATATATATATATATATATATATATATATATATATACACATACATACACTACTTCTGTATGAATTGGGAATTTATTATTGCACTTACAATTATAGGGTTTAAATATTTAGTGTTAGTTGATTCTCCTTTATCCTGAAGTATTTTAAAGGGATATGTAACCCAAAAGAACAAACCATTTTTAAAAAAGTTTCCAATTGACTTCTATTATCAAATTTGCTTTCTTCCCATGATATTCCTATGTTGAAAAGATACCTAGGTAGGTATCTGGAGCATTACATGGCGGGAAATAGTGCTGCCATCTAGTGTTCTTGCAAAAAAAAGCTGCCATATAGTGCTCCAGAAATGAGCCAGCCCCTAAGCATGCATCCCTGCTTTTCAACAAAAATTACCCAAAAAATTAAGAAAAATTGATAATAGAAGTAAATTAGAAAGTTGTTGAAAATCACTGCTCTATCTGAATCACGCGCCTTTTAATCTTCAGTTACTTGGTATAAGTTAAATTGATCATGGCTTTCATGCTTTAGGCTTACCACTGATTATCTGTAAAAACAATAATATTGTCTGTGTAATTATGATCTGTGCCATGCTGTACGTCTTACATAAAACGTGAGTGACCTCTGTTTGTTGGCAGAGAGGCTGTCATAATAATGTCTTTCTTTGTATATCTGATTTGGTCCAAAGCAGAATTTCTTTGGGTCTGAGATAATTTTGAATCAGTAAATGCATCCTTTGTCCAACACAACAAGAACGGCTTGCGCTATGTATCTTCCAGATTTAAATATGAAAATGTTTTAATATGCAGAACACAAATAATTGATGAAGAACATGTCCTTGGGGAACATCACAGTTCAAGTGGCAAATCTGTCTTGTCAAACAAAAGACACCCTTCAGCAGTGAGCAATCCAGTCTATGGTAATATAGCAAACACTGCTCTATTGATTGAGTGGGACAAGACATTATACAATGTCAGTTGGCTTGTTACAATTTAATTTGTCTTGTGACCTGAACTTAACCTCTGGAACCTTTCTGTTGTGAGTAGACGCACTGGCAGGTTGCGTTTACTGTAGACATTACAGTGAGGGATAATGAAAAAATTGTGCTTTCTTATTGTAGAATAACTTGAAAATTTGCTGTCTTGTGTGTGTTCGCTTTATCCTCAGTGCAGGCCAGCAAGTTCTGTTGCTTAAACTGAAGTTTAATTTGAATTAATTAGTGCCTGGTTTTTAATAAACCTATTAAAAACAAGGGCACTTTAATTCATCAAAATTGACATTTCACTCCTTTTTTCAAAAACTTACCTTTTAATCCTGAAAGCCGCTCCAGCGATTCCCCTGGCCGTCGGAAGCCTCTTCTTACGTCAGAAATGACGAATCTGGCTTCCTCCAATCACGGCTTTTCCCCCAGGGGAATCATGGCCTGATGCAACGCCGTGATTGGAGGAAGCCAAATTCGTCATTTTCGACCCGCGAAGAGGGCTTGCGAAGGGTGGAGTAAGTGCTGCAGCGGATGTCAGGATTAAAAGGTAAGTTTTTGAAGAAAAGGAGTGAAATGTTAATTTTGATGAATTAAAGTGCCCTTGTTTTTAATAGGTTTATTCAAAACCGGGAACTAATTCATCGAAATTCACATTCACTTTAATGTAAAGTATAAAGGCATTATCCAGACACACATACATATAATACTTGCACACACACAATTGCATAGATAATCTGTAATATCTCTCTCTCTCTCTCTCTCTCTCTCTCTCTCTCTCTCTCTCTCTCTCTCTATATATATATATATATATATATATATATATATATATATATATATATATATATATATATACTCTACCCATTTGATCCCTATAATTGCTACCTTGTATACCGCCTATGTTTATAGCCCTGCGGAATCTGTTGGTGCTCTACCCGATAATAATAATATATTAATATATATATATATATATATATATATATATATATATATATATATATATATATATATATACACATACATATACAGGGGGGGGGGGGTATCATAATGGTTTACTAGTCAGAGATTTAAAGCTACTAGCCCAGAGGGAAAAAGTTAGTAGTTCACTCAATGTAAGAGATAGGAAAAAGTAACATTTTAAAGTAAGTGTGTGTATGTGTATATATATATATATATATATATATATATATATATATATATATATATAATAATAATTTTTTAATTTTTCTTTTTAAATTGTTATTATATTACAAACCAGTCTGTGTAGCAGGGCCTTTAGTGAGCAGCTGGTGTTAATCTAATGTTACTTGTTAGTAGCAACAGGTAATAGTAACACATGTTTTTACACACACATGTACATGTGTTAGGGTAACTCTTTACCAGGAGTAGTATTAACGGGGACGCTGTAGATCAAGGCCTTTCATTTTTCATTTCAAATTTCCTAAATGATGGCAAATGAAAATAAAAGTTATGGACATTTATTGTATAAAAAATACTAAAAATCTTTCTGAATAATAAGAGTAAAAAAAATAAAAATTCTAAGAAATGTGAATATTCTGTCAATGTAATGTATTAAAACAGACATTTATAGAGAACTTTGTTATTGAACTATGACACTAAGTTGAGCAACATTCATAAACATTTAGGCTTCTTGTTGTTTAGGCTTCACTATACAATATTAAGCCTTTAATATGTATAATATCTTAGATTTTTATAATGATATTTATTGTTTTTGACAAATCAAAGTAAAATGCTTACTGACAGATTCCCTGCCTTTTGTTATCTAGATTTCTTTTCAGAATTTTCCATATATATTAAAAATATCAAAAAAAGAATATTAAAGCCTGTTAAAATTCAATTTCAAAACTAAGAAATTTGTTAATGCCAGGGGATAAATGGTAACCCACCTCAAATGCTGTATGCAAGGGCAAGGAAAAAGGCTTTATCTCCTTACACAAGACTTCTTAATTTACCAACAACATATTCATGATTTGGATGCAAAAATGTTATGTGGGACACACAGAACCGTCAAAAATTTAAATTATATTTATTAATTCATTTTATTCTTCAGAAAGAAACATGTTACCAAAGTTTTTTTGTGTTTTTTTTTTTTTTTAAGAAATTATATATTGCTAGTATATTTTATGTTGTAGGAGAATTTCGTTTCAGAAAAATAACAGCATACATTTTTTTTTGGCTCAGTTTCAGAATCAAAAAAATATCTGCACAGATCTTTATAGTTATTTATAATGTCTTTGTAATAGTTATAAATAGTTTCCAATCATTATATATTATGTATATGTGTGTGTTTTTATATAAATACGAGAGGGGGAAAGCACTAATTTTCTCACTGGTATTTATAGAGAGAGACTAATTTCTCATTTACATGGAAAATATAAAGCTAGAGAATCAATAAAGTATACTGTAGATGTTATATTCAATTTTGTTATTATCGGAAGTCAGAATGTTCAACTACTGATACAAACATTTGCAGGTAAAACAATATCACGTGATATTTGTGATCATATTACCTGTACCTACAAGCATGTGCAGCTGTATGTGCTTAGAAATACATTCTTGTCTTTTTTTTGTCTGCTGTATTCAGTTCTGTGATTTGAAATTCACACAAAGACACATTTATTCTGTGTTAGTTTTGTTCATGATTAATGCAGCTTTTATTCTTTACAGTACCTACTTTTTAAAATTATTTGATATTTTAAATTATTTTCTAAATAAAAAGAAGCTTAGTGAAAACTACTTGTATGCATATATTTGTTTTTTAAATGTTTTTGAGCCTTTTAGTTCGAAAAGTAATACTAATTGCTTTTAAGGGTACTAAAGTTAACTCTAAAGTCAGTCAGTTTTTTTTCTTATTCTTTTAGACAGTATTCTGATTGTGTACCACATCATTATTAAGAATATTGTTATTTTTTGTTATTCTTTTATATTTTTTTCCATTCTCAAAAATTATTGTATTCAGCAGTTCTATTCAGTGGCTTTAATAAATTAAAAATAAAAAAGATCTACAAATTAAAAAAAAAACCTATACACAAGAGAATTTGAAATCAAAGTCTATTTAGTTATAAATAATTAGTTTATTTAACTAATTATTTATTTGTGACATGCATAGAAAATAAAATGTGTATGTTATTTGATTGTTGTTTGATAATGTTACACGGGGAAAATCTTGCCTAAATAAAATTTAGGAATTAACACTAACGTTAATTAATGTATTTTATTTCCAATTATAGGTGTTCATAATACATTTTTGATTTTTAAATAAAATGTTAATCTAAGCATTTTAGTAAACGTTGCAATGAAGTATTAATATTTATTGCAAAAAAAATTAAGCCTGTGCGTAATCATTTTTATACTTTTGCTATTAAAATTTAGCATTTGGTGTGTTTTGGCGGCATTAAAATCTAATTTACATAATATTCTAAAGCCTAGTCCTTGCATGCTGATATCAGTACTCCATTTTGATGAAATTAAAATAGTATACAAAGTCTTTAGAAATATAGAGTCTCTGCTGACAGCTAGTCAGAGTTAAAATTAGTTCAAGGAAATGTTAATAATGTACCATCAAGTCTAATCCCCTTGATATCACCAGGTATCCTCCCGTTCATGGGTTAATTGCTTTAAAAGCAAAGGCAATATTCTGAGCGGTGAGCTGTTTCACCTTTTCACAGCTGTTAGCATTGAGTGACAACTAAATCCCATATGTAAGATGAGGAAGAGCTCAATCTCCAATTGGGAGAAAATTTATGTAAACTGCAATCCCTTCCCTTGTGCGGAAGTCATAGACTTTCTTGATTTACTCTGCTTTTCCCAGAAAGCTCTATTGTTCACTTTCCTAAGTCCTATCAACCCTTTGTAGCAGAATATCACAGCGGCTGCAGATAGCTCCAAATATATAAATGCTATCATCGCTCTGATTAATAGCAGTGCTTATGAGTCAAGTCTGATAACAGCGCAGCTCTCCACTCAATTTCAGATACTGCTAATGGAATCTGTCTTCTCCAATTGTAATATGAGAAGGCCTAATTTGCTATGGAGCTTGGAGCTGTCATCAGTAGGGGATTGCGGGGTCAGATGGGAGCTGCCAGGTTTTTGCCCCGCAGCTTGTATCTCTCACTTTGAATAGCACAGCCCCCTGCCTGGCAGTTTGCTGATAGGCCGCTGTGGGGTTTATGCCGCTTTATACAATAGCAGAGGGCTACACAGTCTGACTTTATAATTGTGAATTGAGATCATATTTTCACAGCTACTGTGCTGCATAATTTCTAATAAGTGGTTTTAAGAAATGTCAGATTATGAAAAGTTTCCTCAATTACAAAAAAAACTTATAAAACATTTAAATTGCTAAATCTGCTCCCTGCAGAGTTTTTTGCTGCTGAAGCAGCACATTATTTATTGTGGTAAGTGAGATAAATTCTTATGTTGTTGAAAAGATTTTTTTCCCCCTTTAATTATTAATGTGTAAATAAAAAAAAAAGGACCTTTAGGCAAAATTTGGATTTGCTATACTGATTGCCATTTTACATTTGACTTGTGGGTGTGCAATATTCATTTCAAGTTTTCAGCCATGTTTCACAGCATTGTTACAGCATAAATTAATATTTTGGTACCAGCATTCTTTTGTAGAGTAAAATATGTACTTAAGCCAACTGCTATAATCTTGCAGGGATAATCATTATTCTATGTAGTATTCATTAAATAGTCCAGTTATACAAATTTGTAAATGTCCACACTCTTCAATTAAAGTGAAGTATCTCTTAAAGCGACTTGAAAGTTTTTATTTTACTACTTACTATAGAAAGTATGTCCCATTTTAGTCAAAAGTGCATGTTAAAAATAAATATATATATATTCCTCTTCAGTAAAATGTGGCGATTGCACTCTTGAAAGCGAGATGTATTAAAACTTACAAAATTTATTGAAAACACATTAGAAACATGCTATACATGGAGGAAAATCAGCTGATGCGTTTCACGCCAAAATGTCACTTAGTCTCCATACATCACTATTTAACATGTGTTCTCACCAATAAGATTTATACATTTAACTCCTTCCTCAACATTTAACACGTAAAAATTGTACTCTAAAAATATCTGCTGAAATCGGATATATTAAAACAAAATTTAGTGACAAAATAAATAACGAAATAGTAATTGCAAACACCTTCTCAGACTCACACATCTGTAATTAATTAAAGGGACATAATAAATAATAAATAACTTTAACATAATAATGTCAATCCACATAAAAACGAATGCCCCGCTCTAATGGAGTTCTAGTCTTAAAGGGACACTGAACCCAATTTTTTTTATTTTGTGATTCAGATAGAGCATGACAATTTAAGCAACTTTCTAATTTACTCCTATTATCAATTTTACTTCATTTTCTTGGTATCTTTATTTGAAATACAAGAATGTAAGTTTAGATGCCGGCCCATTTTTGTGAACAACCTGGGTTGTTCTTGCTGAGTGGTGGATAAATTCATCCACCAATAAAAAAAGTGCTGTCCAGAGTACTGAATAAAAAAAAAAGCTTAGATGCCTTCTTTTTCAAATAAAGATACCAAGAGAACGAAGAAAAATTGATAATATGAGTAAATTAGAAAGTTGCTTAAAATCGCATGCTCTATCTGAATCACAAAAGAAAAAATTTGGGTTCAGAGTCCCTTTAAGCTTAAAAATCCAAAAATAATTCATTTTTGGTTAGTGCTTTCTATTTATCCCCACCTCAAGGTAATACACCTTCTCTTTCAATTACCTTTACCCTAAATTGTTTGATATTGGCTAAATGAAAATAATTGGAATGTATATCCACCATCAACAGATCTAAGGTCTCTTGAAGTCTGACCAACTTACTGAATAGAACATAACTCACATTCCAAAAGATAGACAACAAATTTGGTTCTACAATTGAAGTAGAATATAAAACTCCTCACTAGTTGTATTACTCCTAAATGTATTGCATGATAAACAATTGCTAGTGCTACATTTAAAGTTACCATTCCTTCTAAGCTAATTATGTTTTTGTTGGCTAGTACTCGTGCATAGACTTGGTGTTAACCTGGAAGATAATGTCTTAGCTTTTTTTTGGCTACATATTTACAATGCGTCGTTGCAGACAAAAGGTCATCTCCTTTTAAAATACCTAAATGTTTTTTTTAGGATACCAACTATTTTATTGAATTGTTAAATGAAAAAAAAGAAAATAGTACTTAAAATTAGCACTCTTGCCTCTGAATTTTTAAATTGCTGTAATGCAAAAATGATGGCTAAAAATAAATGTAGCCACCTACACTGATAAAGAAACTGCAAACGGATATTAGTACAATAATGTTGGCATTTAATGTGCCAAGGATCAACATAAAATAACAAAAAGTTAAACACATATCTCCATATATCCTAAGAAAACAGAAAAGTTATCAGTCCATATGTTAGAGCTGGAAATACTTATACCACTGTATATCTATGGTGGTCATATGGGTACAACAATTCCTGGTAATATCCCAGCAATGTAGGCAAAGCAAGACCCACCAAAAGTACATGCTGAAAGAGTCCTGCTGATTCCGCTGTGGATGCTGGAAAAAAACAGATCCTCCGTATAACGGTAAAGGTAGGTAGAGTCTTCCATGCTGGTGTGTCAGGTGCTAGATGTATTCGTGACAGGCTGCAGCTGAACGGCTATACAGCATAAACGGTACATTGCATCACACTCCTTGATAAATTTTAGTTTTTACAGACATGTGCATTCGGATCCTTAGTTGGCATCCGAATGTGGAAGAAAGTGGCCACTCACGGAGTTCGGCTCTTTTTCTTCTTAAACAGGAAGAGTCCACAGCAACATTAATAACTTTTGGGAATTCAGAACCTGGCCACCAGGAGGAGGCAAAGACACCCCAGCCAAAGGCTTCAAATACCTCCCCCCACTTCACTCATCCCCCAGTCATTCTTTGCCTTTCATCACAGGAGGTTGGCAGAGAAGTGTCAGAAGTTCGAGAGAGTCTCTTATGAAGGGTAGTACTCTTCGAAATGGGACTGGAGTTTTAAGTAACCCTGTCAGCCTCTCAGTGAGAGCATGGATGAAGGTTAGAGTCCGGATATGCAGGGAGAGTCTTTCTGCGAAACCATCCCGACTCATATTAACAGCTCCTTGGCAATCAGCGTTGCCGAGTTTCGCGGCCTGCCTTCACTCAAGTCCATGTCAGAAGCGAGGCTACTATCTGTCACACTTGAAGGGCCGTGTTCCTGTTCCACGGCGCAGATTCTGGTAAGATCGTTTTATTTTATTTCATTATGTGAATGTGATGTTAATGAGAGAAGGTAGGGTCCCAGTGGGACTCCTTTTATCTTAAAATAGGAATCATGGGTTAATATCTCCTGAGGGGGGTTATTGAACAGGGGGACTTTAATCATATTTGTTATGTGGTTCTGCTAATGTGTAGTAATACTTTGACTTATGGCTTTTCGGAACATAACAGCCTTATCATCAATTGGCGCGATCTCTTTAGATTTGCGCACTCTTTTTGTGACTGGCACGGTGCACCTTGTGACCGGGTGTGGTTGCGTTGTTTTCCACTTCCGTATGCTGACTGTGTGGTGACAGAGAGTCTGCTCGTTGGTTGTCTGGTTCACAGGAGGTGGTGAGTGCCCCAGCCATTGGGTGTGTAAAAAGGGTGCCAGTTAGTATTAGTCATTTTTGTAATCCCAAGATTATGGAGGATTCTGATTTTTTTAGACACGGATGTCTCCGATGCGGAGAATGCATCTTGTGATGAATATGAAATGGCCCGGGTTATCCATGCCCATCAGTTTTGTTCCGATTGCTAGAGTACTCTCTTCTCACGACTCAGGACCTTACAGTGTGTTGAGCCATTCGCCCCAGAGGATGCTATGTCCAGTGAGGCTCGTGCCCCAGAACCTTCCTTTGCTATGCAAGCAGTTGTCCCTATGGCCTTTACTCCTCGGGAAGGTGGCTTGTTTCCTCCAGAGGTTACGGCACAGTTCCGCATGCCCATATCTATGGCGCTGGATCACTTCTATCTCCCAAGTGAAATATTTTTAAGGTACTGTCCGTGTTTTGTCAACCAAGGCCTGTCGGGCGTGGGGTCGCCTGATTCAATTCGGCCTTCTTGGGAAGCGTCGGCCTCTGAGGCTTCAGGGGCCCCAACCTCGGGTTCGTTTATCGATCCTGCGAGGGATAATTTCACCTTCCGTTATAGGCTGGCACATCTTCGTGTTCTTCTAAGGCATGTTTTAGCAGTGCTAGAGGATTCCAGTCCTAGTGGGCTAGATGTTTGGGATGAAGCTAATCTCCTTGACGTCTCTGTTTTTCTTTTTTTTATGTATCAGTTCCAGTTCTGAGCTTGGGTGAATGGGGTTTCTGATTGGCTGGTCCTGTTGGCGTACCCACTCACCTTGGGTGTTCACCCGCGGGTGCTGCCTTACTTTTATTTTGATCCGGATAGGATGTATTTGATTTGTTTTTAATAAGCTCACGTCTGATATAATTTCTGTTTTGGGAACGTTCTTTCTCTGGAACTGATACTTGCGATTTTGTGGTCGCATGGGCGCTTCCTCTGAAGTTGCGTACTTTTGGTTAGGAACTAAGTTATGTTCTAATTCATATTATCGAACATTCAGGTCGATTTTTCTTGGACCTTAGACAGTTTTGGGGTGTCCTTGTACCAGGCAGGTACTGGTTGGGCACTATCTGCTGTTCTTTGGGTTCATGTCACCCTTGTGGGGCTGATTATCCTGTTGGATTCTGAATGTCACTTGACCTATAGATATGGACTCTGGGCTCGGATCCTACTATGTAGTATGGGGCCTAGTGCGTAGATCCAATGCTTCTAGAGGAAGGTTGGAAGTTCCGATATAAGTTGCCTTTTTTTAGGGGCCTACGGCCACTCCATCTTGAATGTGCCCGATCTTGTCTGATCTTGGAAGCTAAGCAGGGTTGGACCTGGTTAGTTTTTCCACTCCTGCAGAGTTTGGAGATGTGAATGACCTCCAGAGGTCTGGTATTCTGCGTACTGGACAATTTATGTCTTCACTTGCAGTATCTTCTGGATGTCGACTCTTGTAGCCTAGTCGCATTCCTTTTGTGGTGGCGGAGTTTTCTTTCCTTCCCGTTTTGGGTTAGATCATCTGTTCTGGAAGTACGGACATGCCCTTCTTCCTTTTTTTCTCAGCTTTTCGTTTGCTCCTGTACATGTAGTGCAGGGGTGATCCTGCCTTTTCTGCTGGGAGCTGCAAGGCTCCTATTGTTTTTCATGTTGCAGGGATATCTGGAGACCGATTCGTTAAGGATTTCTGGAGGCTGTCGTCTTCTCCATCTAAGAACTGCCCCTTGTCATACCATGGTCTTTAGACTCTTGGGTGCTATACTTCGTTTTTATGCAGATCTAGCCTTTTGGACTTGAGGGTAGGAGGTCCGTGGTCAGTCAGAGACTTTCGCCTTCCTCTTCACCAGCGTGTGGATCAGGTCGTTTGGCCTGTCTTCAGAGGATAGCCATGCAATCCAAGGGTACTGGTTGCCCATTTCTTCAACTGGTCAGGAGTTTTTTTTCAAACTCTTGGGTTTGAGCCTGTTACTAGGTAATCTACATCTACGGACTTAAGATGGTGGAGGGCTCTGTTTTGGGTGCGACCCTACCATGGGAGGCAGCTGATATATTCCTCAGGAAGTTAGATCTTTCGGTTCCGTTTTTCGAGGACTCTGGCTTAGGACCACGTCTCTTGCCTGGAACGGGCATGGACGGTTCTGCTTAACCATTGAGTTTGGTTTCCCCGCGTGTACCTTTTGACGGCAGGCTTTTCTGGCTCTCATGGGAGATTACTGTCTGCCTGAGGCTTAAGTTTGAGGTCTCTCTGGCGAGTCCCTACTTGTCTTCTGGGGCATCTGTGCTTCCTTGTAGACTCTAGTTGTTGTTTCAACTGGGTTGGCGATATGGCCGAAGGGTCTCACCTATATTGGTAGGGTGGTTACCGTTGCTTTATTCCCTTTTTTTCTCACCTAGGGTGGGGTATGGGTTCTTGCGTGTTCTCCTTGACTTGGAGGTACCTCAGTATCTGTAAAGGCCCGTGGGTCCTTGTTTTTCTCACCTCGTAGGATTTTTTTCCCTTCCTGGCATTCTCAGAATCGCGGAACTGGATTCTGGTATTAGGATGCTGGGGATCAGAATACTTCTTCCCTGAGGGAGTGTTCCTTCTTCTGGAAGGCTGCGGTGTAGGGGTTTTCGGACCCGAGCACAAAGTTACCTGTCATGGCTCATGGAGCATGCCAGTTTTTAACAATGGTCAAAGTTCTACTCAGGGGTTTTTGATTCCTTGTAGATCCATCCCTTTTTATTACGACGGTCTGGGACTCTTATTTTAGGTCTTAAACTAGCCTTTTGGCTCGGTCCTTTATTCTGGAGGGAAGGTCGGGGATTGCTCTGCTCTGTGCAGTATTGACCGTTTCCTATTATTGAGTTTAGCCTCCCTTCCGGTGAGGGGACTCTTGGTGTCCATCTCTCTACTGGTGGCGTCTGCTGCTGGTATGGGATGCTCCTTGGAGCCAGAAAATTTCTAGTTGGGAGCTGTTGTCGAGATTTTTTGGCGCTTCTTGGTGGGACGAGTCCCACTATGGCTTAGGGTCAGCTTTGCTGCCTGGAGATTGGTCATCGCGAGTTCCCGTTTACAGGTGGCTCTCTGTTCTATGGAGAGCTCTTTTTTTAACTGCTAGGGCAGTTATCCTGTCTCTGCTTATCTATGCTTGTCTAACCTGAAGGGTTTTGACTTGGCTATGATGCAATAGGGAAGTTGTGGTTTTCTGGAACACCATATGTGGTATGGTGCTGTGTCAGGGATATGAGGGTGGCCTTCTGGTCGTCTTAGTGACATTTTTTTCCTGAGTATGGACTTATTTTTCTGGTCCATGTCCTTCTAGGGAGTTCGTCTCCCTGGGAAGTGGTCCTGTGGCAACCTTGGGTTGCTCTAGGTTTGATTTGAGCCTGTGTTGGATGGTCCTTTGGATCTCTTATGTGGTCCTCTATTCTTCCCCTCGGGGGTAGATGGAGGTTTTTGACTTTTAGGGGTACTTTTCATGGGAGTCGAGAGCTGCTGGGCTGGCTCCTCGGAGGCCTTGTGCTCAGCAGACTCTGGGTCTGAGTGGTCTCTAGCACGGCTTTGCAGGTTATGTGGTATGGTGCTGTGTCAGGGATATGAGGGTGGCCTTCTGGTCGTCTTAGTGACATTTTTTTCCTGAGTATGGACTTATTTTTCTGGTCCATGTCCTTCTAGGGAGTTCGTCTCCCTGGGAAGTGGTCCTGTGGCAACCTTGGGTTGCTCTAGGTTTGATTTGAGCCTGTGTTGGATGGTCCTTTGGATCTCTTATGTGGTCCTCTATTCTTCCCCTCGGGGGTAGATGGAGGTTTTTGACTTTTAGGGGTACTTTTCATGGGAGTCGAGAGCTGCTGGGCTGGCTCCTCGGAGGCCTTGTGCTCAGCAGACTCTGGGTCTGAGTGGTCTCTAGCACGGCTTTGCAGGTTATGTAACTGATGAGCAGTTGCCTGGGCTTCCGTTTCCCCCCCCCCCCCCTGTCGTTTAGAGTTTTTGTAGGGTGTCTGGTAATTTCAGGCTATGGTGCCTTTCGAAGGGGCCCCCTTTTTGTACCCGCCCTTTGTTTGCATTCAGTGTCCTCTAGCTTGGGTATTGTTTTCCCAAAAGTAATGAATGCAGCTGTGGACTCTTCCCGTTTAAGAAGAAAAACATAAATTATGCTTACCTGTTCATTTTCTTTTCTTCTGACGGGAAGAGTCAACAGCTCCCGCCCGCGTTTTATCTATGAGGCGGCAGTACATTTTTTGTTCTTCTGGCACCTTTTTCACCCTGATATTTCTCCTATTGTTCCTTGTTCCCTTGGCAGAATGACTGGGGGATGAGGGAAGTGGGGGAGGTATTTGAATCCTTTGACTGGGGTGTCTTTGCCTCCTCCTGGTTGCCAGGTTCTGAATTCCCAAAAGTAATGAATGCAGCTGTGGACTCTTCCCGTCAGAAGAAAATAAAATTATCAGGTAAGCATAAGTTATGTTTTGGAGCCGGATTTCTTCTTGTGAAAGTTCCACACACTAAGATCTGTGTTAATCCATATCTCTGTGTGTTACATTTTCACAAGAAGAAATCTGGCTGCGAAATGAACCAAATGCTGCGAATGGACACTGCCTTTCACATTCAGATCCTAACTAAGGATCTGAATGCGCATGTCTAATTTTTAATATATTAGTCTGTATTAGTTTTGCATAGAGTGCATTTTACAGGTGGTATCGTTAGGCATTCGGATTAAAAAGCACAAAAGGAAAGGTGCACTAGTAGCCACAGGTGTTTATGAAGAAAGTCTTTATTGTAGAATTCATAAAAACCTCTTTGACAAAAGAAGTTGAACAAACAATGATCAAGTGGCAATGTGAGTGGTGAGAACTCCACTCCGAGGGCTGTCCGCTGACGCGTTTCAGTTCAAAAGGCCGTAATCGTAGACTTCCTTCATAAACACCTGGGGCTACGAGTGCACCTTTCCTTTTGTGCTGTCTGGATTCTTCGAAACTGAGATTTGCACAGTTGTTCATGGATGTTGTTCCCTGCACCCAATATCCCCACCCACCTCACGTAGCAATACACAGCATTGACCGAATAGGAAGTCAGAAGTTGGAAGCCGGAGACGATTGATCAAGTCAGACGCCATTAGGTGAATGAGCCACGAAGGGGAGCGTAGTCGACCTGATCAGTCACTAAACGGTTGTGCATCACCGGACTGGTCAAAAGTGCTTTGTAAGCGAAGTGGAAGGCCATTATCGCACCCTGTGGACAGGCTATTCACAGGTATTGGCAGTTAATATCGTTCAGACCGGTACATTGGAGGTGAGGTGAGTGGAGGAGGGTTTTCGTCAGATTCTGTTTCCCTTTTTGAACTTTTATTCCCGTGTTTACTGAGTGGAGTACCATAGACACAAGTGTCATACGCATTATTGGTTATTGACTTTTGGGTACAATAGGTGCCGACACACAATTGGTTGTATAGATATTCGGATTACAAAGTCTGGGGATGTCTAAGATGTGCGTAGTGACATAAACTAGATCCAAACCTGGTGTTAATCTGAGGTAATCTGAGACAAATAGAGACGACTTTTGCATGATTGTACAGACATTCACAGCCATTGGGTTTATAATCACTTGGTCTTAAAAGACATGAAACTTCAAATTTTCTTTCATGATTCAGATAGAGCATGCAATTTTCCAATTTACTTTTTATTTTTTTTTAATTAGTTTAATTCTCTTTTATTCTAGGCTCAGGAGCAACACGGCACTACTGAGAGCTAGCTGCTGTCTGGTGTCCTGTTGTCATCAGCTCACCAGAAGTGTTCAGTTAGCTTTCAGTGGTGTATTGCTGCTCTGGAGCTGACTTTACCTATGTGCGTTACATATTTGCAAGGGTTAAGCACATAGGCTTTTGATCACAAACATTCCAGTATGGGCTCCTAAAAACAAGTGTTTGTCTTTGGACAATAACTGACATGTTAATATTAAGAAACCAATATGTAGTAATTAATAACAATGTCATTTCAACAGTGGCATTATGGGTATAGTGGCCATGTGCATTAAATGAATAGTTGTTAATACTGTAAAAATGTTTTGCCTTTTTGTAATATAAATTGATTGAATTTAAAACATTTGCTGGCTTTACCAGATTTCAGGACAGTGTGTGTATTAAAGGGACAGTAATGTCTTGCAATTACAAGCCATTTGTGTTGATGTAGAATAACATAGCCAAATCGAAACATTTTTAAACAAATTAGCGCCGTTTTTCTCAGAGGCGCAATTGCAATATCTATATGCTTAGATGTGTGTGTTATCACACCCATGAGGGGCGGAGCTTAGGCCGCACTCACTTTGTCAGAAGATAGGGTGGTTTTCTTTTGCTAACGCAGTACTCTTTACCTCTGTGAGTCCGGACAACTGCGCTCCGGATCTGTTTTGGCAATGAAGTTCTAAGGGTGAACGAGCATTAGGGCACCTCAGCAAGATTTCTCTGAGGTTAAGTCAGTATTCATTATTTGTGTGCTAACGTATTTTTCTCTGCACAAAGAAAAAACAGTTTAAGCTTTAAAATTTAAAGTGACAGTAGGGTATTTTGGCTGTTAATCTTTATTTGAATATTTTCAGCTGTTTATTTGTTTATTCCATCCTTGGTGTTTTAGGATGAAACAAGAGCACAAAAAGATGAGTTACTTTTGGAATTAAAGAGACAGTAACGTTTTTTATGTGTTAAATTTAAAAAAATTCTCCCTATAAAGCTTTTTGCTGTTTGGGAGTCTCTTGACTATGATCAATTTATGCCACAATTTCTCCTATAGTGTCCCACAAATTATTATGGCCCACATGCAGTGCTCTGCGCATCCTCTAATACTACACTTGGAGTTACTTTGCATTTCATACATTATAGGTTTTCCTACAAGGTAGAAAACATTATTTGAGGATTTATTTTCAATCAACGGTGAATGAGGTTAATAAAATGAACAGTGTTTTGAGACCCTTTTGGGTGATTAGCATCGCTTTACAAGTACACATTACATGCATACATATTGGTAATGACTGATTAATTATGAGGATGATTGATTCAGTGGTTTCTATCCCCGAATGCCTCTTCATTGCTGCCTGAAAGGAAGATACTTTGGAAATATCTGGGAGAGATTTCTCAGAATCAGATGGTATAATATCTTTATTTGATCCTGAGGTTGTTTTCTTTCAGTTTTGTTTAGCGTGAACACCTCTATTTGTTTCCTTAGGAGGTTTTGGCTGTCTTGGGCTACCGCCATAGTCTATCCTAGTGCGTCCAGCAAGTTATAAGGTAACTGCCCTTACTACAAAAGCTTGTTTTAAAATCCAAGGGTCACAGGTTCATATCAGGCAGGATTGATGCAGCGATTCGGCCTTTGAGGTCAATAAACTGTGTTCCATTTATTTGGACAGCATTCACTATATTTAAAAACATGTTTCCCATAGGCGACTCGGCTATGTAGGCTGGGCACACATGGAAGTAGTAGTTGCCAACTTAGCTAAGAGAACTATTATACCCTTAGAGGATAGTTGGGTTCTCAAATGTCCTATTGACAAAGATTAGAAGGGGGATGTACACCAAAAGTTTTCCTCCCAGGCAGGTTTCTGCTTTCAAGATTATCTGAAGATTAGACAACAAGGAGAGGCGTTCTTACACTGCGTAGGAGACCTCTCAGACCTGGGAGTGATTGTTCCAGTTCCATTACAGGTACAGGGTCTGGGCTTTTTATCCCTATCGTTTTGTGATTAACATAAAAGAGGGAACTTTCAGACCACTTTTTAGATCTCAAGAGTCTAAACAAATTTATTGGTGTACCGTTCTTCCAGATGGAAACTATTCGTTCCATTCTGCTCCTGATCCAAGAGGGTCTATTTATGACACCAATGGATTTTAAGGACTCGTACCTTCATGTGTCATTCACAAGAATCGCCTCAAGTAATAAGGTTTGCCTTTCTGGACAAACGCTTACAGTTCGTGGCTCTTCCTTTCGGTCTTGCCTCAGCTCTCACCAAAGACTTTGGGATTGATGTCTCGACGACATTTTAGTCCAGGCGCCATCCTTACAGTAAGCAAGTTTTCCCTCAGATAAGGTGTTATTCTTCCCGCAATCTCACGGGTGGAAGGTAAATTTGGAAAGGAGTTCCTTAGTCCCAAGCACAAGGTTATCTTTCTTGGGAACCATAATAGATTCCATATCACTGAAGATTTTTCTGACAGAGGTCAGGAAATCAAAAATTATCGACTCTTGTCTAGTCTTTCAGTCCATTCCTAGGCTTTCAGTGCTCAGTGCATGGAGGTAATCGGGCTGATGGTGGCGGCAATGGACATCATCCCTTTTGCTCGGTTCCACCTCAGACTTCTGCAGTTAAGCATGTGCGGGAAATGTATCAGAGATTATACAGGTTTGTCTCTTCAAATACTCCTGGAGCAGGAAACAAGGGATCTCTTCTTTGGTAGTTGTTTCTAGATTCTCTCCCAGGGAACCTGCTTTCACAGCCAATCTTGGGTGAGTGTGACAACAGACACCAGCCTTGTAGGGGAGCAGTCTAGAGCTTCCTAAGGGTTCAGGGGGTGCTGGACTCAGCCAGAGTCTGTTCTTCCTATAATCATTCTGGAGCTGAGAGCGCTCTGCAATGTTCTTCTGACCTGGCCTCAGTTAGCCTCGGTCCAGTTTATCAGGTTCCAGTCAGGCAAAATAACGTCAGAGAGGTATCCAAAATAATTCAGTGGGCAGAGGCCCATTTTTGTTACCTGTCGACGATTCACATTACAGGGGTGGATTTCTGGGAAGTCGGATTCTCCAGTTATTTTCCTCTTCTGATCATTGCTTGAGTCAAGCAGGAGAGGGCATCTGTGATTCTCATAGCACTAGCTTAGCCCCGCAGGATTTGGTTTACAGGTCTGGTGGACATGTTATCTCGACCATCTTGGAGACTTCCGTTTAGGAGGAACCTTCTTGTTCAAGGCCCCCTCCTTCACCCACATCTGGTTTCTCTAAAGCTGAATGCTTGGAGATTGATCGCTTCATATTATCCAAGCCAGGTTTTTTTCTGGCCCGGTCATTGAGACCATGATTCAGGCTTGTAAGCCTGTCACTAGAAAGAATGATCATGTTATATGGCGTAAAAATCTTTATTGGGGTGAATCCATGGGTTACTCATAAAGGAGTAGAGTACTTTTTGTCCTTTCTCCAATAGGGTTTGGAAAAAAGTTCATCGACAAGTTTCCTAAAGGGTCAAATCTCTACCTTTATCTTTTTGTTACGCAGATGTCTGGCAGATGTATAATAATTGTCTCAGGCCTTGGTAAGGATTTGGCCTGTGTTTAAACCAGTTACTCCTTCCATGGAGTCTGAATTTAGCTTCTAAAGTTTTTTCAAGGGGCTCAGTTTGAGCCCATGCTTTCCTTAGAGATTGCGTTATCTTGGAAAGTCTTATTTTTTGTTGCTATTTTGTCTGCTCGGATAGTGTCAGAACTCTCGGCATTACAGTATGAGTCTCCTTATCTTATTTTACATTCAGATAAGGTAGTTCTATGTACTAAATTAGGGTTTCTTCTTAAGGTTGTTTCTGATCGGAACATTAATCAGGAGATTGTTGTTCCTTTCTTGTGTCCTATCTTTTTTTCTCCGAAGGAAAGACTTCTGCACAGTTTGGACATGGTCTGTGCCTTAAAGTTTTACCTGCAGATGTCTAAGGACTGTCAGTCTTTTTCTTATTTGTGGTTTTCTCAGGAAAATGCAAGGGACAGAGAGCTACGGCTACTACTCCTTCATTTTTGGTTGAAGAGTATCATACGTTTTGCATATGAGACTGCTGGACAGCAGCCTCCTGGGAGAGTTACGGCTCATTCCACGAGGGCTGTTGCTCTCTCATGGGCGTTCAAAAATAAAGCTTCTGTGGAATAGATTTGCAAGGCCGCAACTTGGTCCTCTCTTCACACTTTTTCAAAGTTCTACAAATTTGACACTTTTGTCTCGGCTGAGGCTACTTTTGGGAGAAAGGTTCTTCAAGCAGTGGTGCCTTCCGTTTAGGTTCCCTGTCTTGTCCCTCCCGTATCATCTGTGTACTTTAGCTTGGGTATTGAATCCCATTAGTAATTAAGATGAACCGTGGACTCATCGTGTCATAAAAAAGAAAATAAAATTTATGCTTACCTGATAAATTTATTTATTTTTTGACACAATGAGTCCACGGCCCACCCTGTTCCTGCAAGTCAGGTTGTGGATTATGTGAACTTCAGACACCTCTTCACCTTGACTTTTCCTTTCTCTTCCTAACTTCAGTCGAATGACTGGAGGGGGAGGGAAGGGAGGAGCTATTTAACAGCTCTGCTGTGGTGCTCTTTGCCTCCTCCTGCTGACCAGGAGGTGAATATCCCTTCTGGGACATCCTGCTCCAACCCTCCCCCCCCCTCCCACCTCTATATACTTGCATTCTCTGCTCTTCTGCTCAGTCCCTTCTGGGACTCCCTGCTGCATTGTTCTGACTTCCTGCTCCAACCCTTCCCCCCTCCCATCTCTATATACTTGCATTCTCTGCTCTTCTGCTCAGTCCCTTCTGGGACTCCCTGCTGCATTGTTCTGACTTCCTGCTCCAACCCTTCCCCCCCTCCCACCTCTATATACTTGCATTCTATGCTCTTCTGCTCAGTCCCTTCTGGGACTCCCTGCTGCATTGTTCTGACTTCCTGCTCCAACCCTTCACCCCTCCCACCTCTATATACTTGCATTCTCTTCTCTTCTGCTCAGTCCCTTCTGCGACTCCCTGCTGCATTGTTCTGACTTCCTGCTCCAACCCTTCCCCCCTCCCACCTCTATATACTTGCATTCTCTTCTCTTCTGCTCAGTCCCTTCTGGGACTCCCTGCTGCATTGTTCTGACTTCCTGCTCCAACCCTTCCCCCCTCCCACCTCTATATACTTGCAGTCGCGCTGATGGTGCGCCAAAGATAAGCCCGTCAGCGCCCGTCCGCGCCTGGACCGCACCCAGGTCCATGAACCATGACCTCCGCACCAGCCACCGCTATAACACCAGCACCCTTCGCTCCCTCAACATTGCTAAATCATCAGCATGCCACCTTGCATCCCCGATGAACACCAGAGGACCATTCACCTGCCACAACTGCTCTTTCACCACCCTCCCAACCACAAACCTACTAAACATCCCTCACTCAAACAGCTGTGAGAACCTCAACTGCATCCTCCTCAACACCCGCTCCATCCACAAGCACACCATCGAAATCTGGAACCTGCTCGACTCCACCTCCGCAGACGTCGCCTTCCTCACCGAAACCTGGCTCAACCCCACATCAGCGCCGGACATCGCCATCGCCATCCCAGATGGCTATAAAATCTCCCACAAAGACCGCAGCAATCGACCTGGAGGAATCATCGCCATCATCCACAAACACTCCATCCAAGTCACAACCACCTCCGATGATCACTCATCAGACTATGAACATCTACACTTCAAAATCAAGGTTAACCACAACACCACCCTCCATGACACCCTCATCTACAGACCTCCAGGACCACGTCCTGCCTTCTGTGCCTCCATCACTGACCACCTTGCACCCCACGCCCTCGCCTCCCTACATCCTACTCGGCAACCTCAACTTCCATCTAGACAACCCCAATGACCACAACACCACCAACCTCCTGGAAAACCTTGGAACCATTGGACTGAAGCAACTTGTAAACGCCCCAACCCACATAGCCGGACACACCCTTAACCCAATCTTATCCGCAGGCAACCACATCTCAGTCAACCACATAAACAAACTCCACTGGACTGACCATCACTGTATACACTTCTCCTTCAACAAACCCACCACACACCTCCAGCATCACCACCCGCCCCGCAGAAACTGGAACATCACCACCCAGGAACAACTGCACTCCACCCAAGTCCCCCTCAGTGACCTCCACTGATGCCAACTCCTCCACCCGCCACCTACATCGCTGGATCACAGACTGTGCAAATACTCTTGCCCCCCTCAAGAAACCGTCCAGCCGCCAGCCCACCAACAAGGCCAGCTGGTTCACCCCCACCCTCCAGGACTCCAAACGCCACTGCAGACAATTAGAGAGAACATGGAGATCCAGCAAGTCCCCCTCTGACAAATCCACCTACAAAGAAGCCGTCACCACCCACCACCACCTCATAAAACCACAAAGAAAACCGCTATCCTAGACAGAATCCACACCAAAACCCACAACAGCAAGGAGTTGTTCACAGTCATCAAGGAATTCTCCAAACCCAACAGTGACACTAACGACATCCCACCCTCCCAGGACCTCTGCTACAACATCGCTACTTACTTCCACTGCAAGATCATCAACATCTACAACAGCCTCGAGCTCCAGAACTCACCACTCACCGCCGACCCACCCACCCACCCACCCCCACCTCACCCAAACCCACCACCCGCCACCGTCTACGGACTACCTGAATCCCCCTCACCACGGAGGACACACTCAGAATCATGAAATCTATCCACTCCGGAGCACCCTCCGACCATGCCCGCACCACATATTCAACAAAGCGGGGTTTACCCTCGCCCACGAACTCTGCCTCACCATAAACTGCTCCATCAAAACTGGTACCTTCCCAGATGACTGGAAGCATGCAGAGCTGAAACCCCTGCTGAAGAAACCCACAGCTGACCCCATAGATCCTAAAAACTACCGTCCCATCTCTCTACTCCCCTTTCCAGCCAAAGTAATCGAGAAGGCCATCAACGCACAACTTGTTGACCACATCGAGACCAACCACATCTTGGACCCCTCCCAATCCGGTTTCAGGAGCAATCACAGCACCGAGACCGCCCTCCTCGCCGCCACAGACGACATCCGTGCCCTGCTCGACCAAGGAGAGACTGCCGCCCTCATCCTTCTAGACCTCTTAGCCGCATTCGACACTGTAGACCACAGCACCCTCCTCACGCGCCTACATGATGCCGGCATCCGCAATAAGGCCCTGGAATGGATCACCTCCTTCCTCAGTGGCAGAACCCAGAAAGTCAGACTCCCACCCTTCTCCTCCAATCCCACAGCAATCAGCTGCTGCGTACCCCAAGGCTCTTCTCTTAGCCCCACCCTCTTCAACATCTATATGGCCCCCCTCGCCGCCATCGTCCGACAACACAACCTCAACATCATCTCCTACTCTGACGACACCCAGTTAATCATCTCACTCACCCAAGTCCCCGCCACCGCCAAGAAAAACATCCACGAAGGACTTACAGCAATCGCCACCTGGATGTACAACATCCGTCTCAAACTCAACACTGACAAGACCGAAATCCTCCTCGGACCCACCAAATCTGCATGGGATGACTCCTGGTGGCCCACAGCCCTCGGACACCCTCCAACTCCAACACACCACGCACAAAATCTAGGCGTCATCCTCGACTCATCACTTTCCATGGACCGCCAAGTCAACGCTGTCTTGTTACAGAAGCATTAGTTATTTTGTTGTGAAGAGCTTATTTCCCAGCAGCAATGCCTGAACCAGCAAGCCAGCGCCTAAGAAGGGCTCCAAGAAAACCGTCATTTCATAAAGAGTTAACTCTTTTTTTTCAGCTTTTAGAAACTATTGTCTAATCACCTCTGGAGCCAGACTGCTAATTGATAAGATGAACTTGTAAACTTGTTATCTTAAGTACTGTAATCCTATTGTGGCCTGTCAAAGGACAGTGCTCTCTATCTAAATGTGTGATGGGGGATTTTGTGCTTCCCCCCCTCTCCCCCTGGGAGTGCCCTGTGTGCATGTAACCTTAATAAAAAGCAGGCTGGGCATCCCAGTCCTGAGTTCTTGTTTGACCCTCAATCGCAGCGTTGACTCGTTTTTGTGGGCAGAAGGGTATCCTAGCGGTACTGCAGCTAAGGGAGATTATTCTATATTTGCGAGACTCATATAGAATACTATGGAAAGCAGCTTCTCCCCTCTTTAGCAATAGGGATCCAGGCTACTAAGCGGTCCATCTCTCAGCGAGACTAAGGGTAACCGTAACATTTGGCGGCAGCGGCGGGATTTTCCTGGATTTCCTAGGAGAGGTACAGAACGGATGGAGAGCGCTTACGAAAAATTGAAGCGTACAACCCAAAAGGATTTACTTGAAAGCAGAGGGGGGTACGCCAGCAACCGGCCGAGGAGAGAGCTGATCGCAGAATTGACCGAACTGGATCAGAGCTTCACAATGGCGGAAACACCGACCACGATTAGTGACGAAAAAACCAGGATTGTTCGGGAAAGGCTCTCATTATACGGGCCGAACCCCTCCATGGAATTGGTACAGCAGTTGATGGCAGAGGCGGACGAGGATATACGAGAGACTCGAGCCCACGAACTCAACCTAGCGAATGCACACCGCAATGCTGAAGCCCCGCAGGTAATCATCCCTGTCGAAAATGCTGGGAGGCCCAAGATACCCTATGCGGCATTTCGACCCTTCCTAGAGAGCGAGACAGGGATTGATGAATATTTGGCGGACTTCGAAAGGCAATGTGCCCTGCACCAGATTCCCAACAGAGAGTGGCCCACGATATTGTCTGGGAAACTATCCGGGCGAGCCCTGGAAGCCTTTCGTACTCTGGGTGCTGAGGAAGTGACACAGTATGAGCTAGTTAAGGAGACACTGTTGCGACGGTACGCTGTAACTCCGGACACGTATCGCCGACAGTTTCGGGGCACGGAAAAGAAGCCTAACGATACCCATATGGAATGGGCGCACCGAATGCGGAGAGCGGCAAATCACTGGCTGAGCGGAAGTAAAGCGGTGACTGGGGAGGAAATTTTACAATTGTTTCTCTTAGAACATTTTTATAATGGCATGGAACAGCAAGGGAAGGAATGGCTGCGAGACAGGCGGCCTTCTACCTTAGAAGAAGCAGCCAAATTGGCCGATGAACATTATGACTCCCGTCTTCACGAACCCATGAACTACCGAGCTCCAGCACGGGTCGAACCCAGAGAGGTTTACCGTGCACCCCCTCGTACTGAATTCCGAGCCCCGGTGCCCACAAGGCCCGTCCGACACTCAGGACCACCCAATAACAGCTCTGAGCGTCCCAGACCGACTTGCCACCGATGCAAGCAACCAGGGCATTTCATGGCTAGCTGCCCCCTTAATACGCACCAGACACCCAGGAATTACAATTACCCCTCTGGGTCCTATCGTCCGGCCCGGGCCCTCTGTGTTAACCAAGAGGCCCCTATGGAGGGATATGTGGGGCCGCTTCACGAGGCAGACCCTGTATATGCTGCCTCAGATAACCGCCAGCACCATCGGCAGAGGGTATGGCTCGAGGGGCGATCTACCGAGGGATTGCGAGACACAGGGGCTACTATCACACTGGTACAGAGTCATTTGGTGCCAGAGCACAAGCGATCCGGACAGACTGTGGCCGTTAGAGTGGCGGGGGGGGATGTGTACAAAATTCCAACAGCTAAAGTGCATCTTGATTGGGGAGCGGGAAAGGGGGCTGTGAACGTGGGCCTAATGGATAATTTACCTGCCGAAGTACTACTGGGCAACGATTTGGGCCCCATGACTTCTGCCTATGCTCCAGTATGCAACAACGAGGCGGACCCAGTGACTACACGGGCCCAAGCCCGGACGGAGCGAGAGCTCTCACCAGTGCGGGAGACACAGGTAAGACCTACCCCGACCTTGCCTGACAGGTTAGGCCCCATACCCTGGGACACCCCAGATGCTTTCGAGGCAGAGTCTAAGACTGACCCGACCTTACAAAAGTACCGGGAACGAGCAGAGACCGGAGGGGGCGGGGCAGATAACGAAACATTCTTATGGGAAAAAGGGAAACTATACCGCTGGACAGAGAAAAGGGGACAGCGTAGGCGACAGCTGGTAGTGCCCCACAAATACCGTCAAGAAATCCTCAAAATAGGCCACGACATCCCCTTAGCAGGCCACCTAGCCGTTACCCGTACCCTACACCGCGTTAGAACTTACTGTAACACCTGCGATGTGTGTCAACGAGTAGGAAGGCGAGGCGATCACCCTAAAGCCCAGCTAGTAAATATGCCCATTGTAGAGGAACCCTTCAGCCGGGTTGCTATTGACCTAGTGGGACCACTGGCTACCCCTAGTCCCTCCGGTAAGCGATACATTCTTACCGTAGTGGACTACGCTACCAGGTACCCAGAGGCTGTCGCCCTATCCAACATACAAGCGGATACGGTAGCGAATGCACTAGTACAGGTGTTCTCCCGGGTAGGATTTCCAAAAGAAATCCTATCCGACCGAGGCACCCAATTTACGGCTGAATTGACCCAACAACTCTGGCAGGTTTGCAAAATTAAGTCCCTCCTGAGCTCCCCATACCACCCCCAGACGAACGGGCTGTGTGAGAGGTTCAATGGGACCCTCAAGCAAATGCTCAAGACGTTCACTCAGGAATACCGAGACTGGGAACGCTTCCTGCCGCACCTCCTATTTGCTTATCGGGAGGTGCCCCAGGAAACGACAGGGTTCTCTCCCTTCGAGTTGCTCTACGGAAGAAAGGTACGGGGACCCCTAAACCTGATCCGGGAGCACTGGGAGGGAGAGATGGAGGCTGACGGTGTCCCCATTGTGCCATACGTGCTGGAACTCAGGGACCGAATGGAGCAATTAGCCAAATCCGTGCGGGCTAATCTCCAGTTGGCCCAGAGAAGACAGAAAGTATGGTACGATCGGGGGGCCCGAAAGAGAATCTTCACCATAGGACAAAAGGTGTTAGTACTTAAGCCGGTGAAGACAGACAAATTGCAGGCGTCCTGGCAGGGTCCCTACCAGATCGTAGAGAAAAGGGGAGACACCACTTATGTGATAGCTAGCTGCCACGACAACAATCTTAGAAAGACATTCCATGTAAACATGCTCAAGGAATATTTTGAGCGGCCAGAGAACGTGACGGCCGTATGTTGTTCCCCTCAGGAAGACCCCGACAGTTTACCCATTCCAGACCTATTAGAAAAGAGCCTCCCCACAGGTATAGTGGCGCAGGTTCAGATAGGGGACCGACTTAGCCCCACTGAAAGGGAGCAGCTCAACCAACTCCTCCAGTCTAAACACCTCACCTTCTCCCCGAAGCCAGGGTACACTACTTTAACCACCCACCAGGTAGATACTCCGGGACAAGCTCCCTTGCGCCAGGCTCCGTACCGAATCCCCGAAGCAGTTAGGACAGGAATGAAGAAGGAGATCGATGAGATGCTCCAGCTCAGGGTAATTGAGCCCTCCGATAGTCCCTGGGCCTCCCCAGTTGTCTTGGTGCCCAAGAAAGATGGGACCACCCGGTTCTGCGTAGACTATCGGAGGCTCAATGAAAATACCGTGACGGATGCTTACCCTATGCCCAGGGTAGACGAGCTACTCGATCGTATAGCCAGGGAAAATTACCTGACCACTATTGACCTCTGCAAAGGTTACTGGCAGATTCCCCTGGCCCCGGAGGCTATCCCCAAGTCGGCATTCGTCACCCCATTCGGCTTATATCAGTTTAGGGTAATGCCGTTTGGGATGAAGAATGCCCCAGCTACATTCCAGCGCTTGGTGGATAGGCTCCTGGATGGCTTCCAGAGTTTTGCTTGCGCCTACCTGGACGACATAGCGATCCACAGTGAGTCCTGGGAGGACCACTTAGCTCATGTGGGAATGGTTCTGGATCAGATCCGGGCTGCTGGCCTGACTCTGAAGCCAGAAAAATGCCACTTTGGGATGGCCGAGGTACAGTACCTGGGTCACCGGGTGGGGTGTGGAAAGCAGCGACCAGAGCCGGCCAAAATAGAAGCTGTCGCCAATTGGCCCACCCCCATCACTAAGACTCAGGTCCTAGCCTTCCTGGGCACGGCAGGGTACTATAGACGGTTCGTACCAGACTACAGCACACTTGCCAAACCCCTGACTGACTTGACCAAGAAGAACTTACCTCGACAGGTCCTGTGGTCTCCCCACTGTGAAACGGCTTTCCAGGCTCTCAAAAATGCTCTAATTAACGCTCCTGTCTTGGCGGCCCCAGCCCTTAACAAACGTTTTATCGTCCATACAGATGCTTCCATGTTCGGGCTGGGAGCCGCCCTCAGCCAAGTAGGCGAAGATGGAGGGGAGCATCCAGTTGCCTACATCAGCCGGAAGCTCCTGCCCCGCGAAGTCAGCTATGCAGCGGTCGAAAAAGAGTGTTTGGCTTTGGTGTGGGCATTAAAGAAATTGACTCCCTATTTATATGGTCAGGAGTTCACTCTGGTCACCGACCATAACCCGTTGGTGTGGCTGAACCGGGTCTCTGGAGATAACGGCAGGCTATTACGTTGGAGCTTATCGTTGCAACCCTTCAATTTCACCATTACTTACAGACCTGGGAAACAGAATGGCAACGCCGACGGGTTGTCCAGACAAACCGACCTCAGCCCCGCATAATCAGCGGTCTGGACAGCCTTAGTCTGCCCCGAAAAGGGGTCAGACCGTGTCTGCCAGAGTGTTCCACAGAAAGGGAGCACTGTTACAGAAGCATTAGTTATTTTGTTGTGAAGAGCTTATTTCCCAGCAGCAATGCCTGAACCAGCAAGCCAGCGCCTAAGAAGGGCTCCAAGAAAACCGTAACAAGTATCATTTCATAAAGAGTTAACTCTTTTTTTTCAGCTTTTAGAAACTATTGTCTAATCACCTCTGGAGCCAGACTGCTAATTGATAAGATGAACTTGTAAACTTGTTATCTTAAGTACTGTAATCCTATTGTGGCCTGTCAAAGGACAGTGCTCTCTATCTAAATGTGTGATGGGGGATTTTGTGCTTCCCCCCCTCTCCCCCTGGGAGTGCCCTGTGTGCATGTAACCTTAATAAAAAGCAGGCTGGGCATCCCAGTCCTGAGTTCTTGTTTGACCCTCAATCGCAGCGTTGACTCGTTTTTGTGGGCAGAAGGGTATCCTAGCGGTACTGCAGCTAAGGGAGATTATTCTATATTTGCGAGACTCATATAGAATACTATGGAAAGCAGCTTCTCCCCTCTTTAGCAATAGGGATCCAGGCTACTAAGCGGTCCATCTCTCAGCGAGACTAAGGGTAACCGTAACATGTCTCTTCGACTTGTTTTCACATACTCCACCTACTGCGAAAAATCTTCAAGTGGCTCCCCACCAAAACTAGAAAATCTGTCACCCACGCCCTCGTCAGTAGTCGACTGGACTACGGCAATGCACTCTACGCCGGGTCCACCATCAAACTCCAGAAATGACTCCAACTCATCCAGAACACCTCGGCCAGACTCATCCTCGACATCCCTCGCCAAAACCACATCACCGAACACCTAAGGAACCTACACTGGCTCCCCGTCAACAAGAGAATCACCTTCAAGCTCCTAACCCATGCATTCAAGGCCCTCCACAATATTGGTCCTGAATACATCAACCACCGTGTCAATTTCTATACCCCCTCCAGACAACTCCGCTCTGCCGACCAAGCACTCAGTCATCCACCGCATCAAGAAAAAAACAGCTGGAGGAAAATCCTTCTCCTATATGGCAGCAAGATCATGGAACTTCCTCCCGTTGCACCTCAGACAATCCACCTCCCTTACAAACTTCAGGAAGGACCTCAAGACCTGGCTCTTTGACTGAATCGTCTTCCCTTAGCCCCCCTCTCCCCCCCTCCCATAGCGCATTGAGACCCTCACGGGTGATTAGTTCGCGCTTTACAAGTACCCAATAGATAGATAGAGATTAGTAATTAAGATGATCCGTGGACTCATCGTGTCAAAAAATAAATACATTTATTAGGTAAGTATACATTTTCTTGTTTTGATTTTTTAGTACACAACCCAATGTATTGATCTAGGCCCATTTTGGTATATTTCATGCCACCTTGAGTTTCTCACTGAAAATATTTACACACAGCTACTGCAGTCATAAAATAAATGGTTGTAAAAGCTTCTGTGGGAAACAGCAGACATTCATGGCTTTGCCATTGTCTTGGCAATTAGAATTCCTGGCAGTTAAATAATTATTCAGGTATTTTGTAAGGTTAACTTTAGCTGTAGTGTAGAGATTATCTTCCCACCTAACACCTCCTACCCCCTGATCTCTCCCTCCCTCCCTCACTCTCCACTTGTCACTGCCATCTTCGGTACTGGAAGACATTCTGCAAGTATGCAGTTTAGTTAATTTCTGTATTGTAGAGAACCCTCCTCACTCACCCACCCACCTCCCTGATCCCCCCCCCCAAAGAGCTCTCTAACCCTCCACCCTCTCACTAGGTACCGCCATCTTAGGTACTGGCAGAGAGTCTGCAAGTATGCAGTTTAGTAAATTTCTGTATTGTAGGGAACCTGGGTAGCGATTGCTGATTGGTGGCTTAATGCAGCCACCAATTTGCAAACACTATCTAGGGTGCTAAACCAAAATTGGGCTGGCTCTTAAAGGGACACTGAACCCAGATTCAGATAGAGCATGCAATTTTAAGCCACTTTCTAATTTACTCCTATTATCAAATTTATTTATTTTCTTGGTATCTTTATTTGAAAAGCAAGAATGTAAGTTTAGAAGCCGGACCATTTTTGGTGAACAACCTGGGTTCTTCTTGCTGATTGGTGGATAAATTCAACTGTCAATAAACTAGTGCTTCCCAGTGTTCTGAACTAAAAATTGGCTGGCTCCTTAGCTTAGGTGCCTTCTTTTTCAAATAAAGAGAACGAAGAAAAATAGATAATAGGAGTAAATTAGAAAGTTGCTTAAAATTGCTGCTCTATCTGAAAAATTAAATAAACTATTTGAGTTCAGTATCCCTTTTAAGTTTACTTTCCTGCTTTTTCAAATAAAGATACCAAGAGAACGAAGAAAATTTGATAAAAGGAGTAAATTAGAAAGTTGCTTAAAATTGCATGCTCTGTCTGATACACAAAATAAATAGATTGGGTTCAGTATCCCTTTAAAGGGACATGAAACCCAAATGTTTTCTTTCATGATTTAGGTAGAACATACAATTTTAAACAAGTTTTCAGTTTACTTCTATTATCAAATTTGCTTCATTCTCTTGTTATCATTTGTTGAAGGAGCAGCAATGCACTATTGGTTTCTAACTGAACATATGGGTGAGCCAATGACAATCAGTATATATATATATATATATATATATATATATATGCAGCCACCAATCAGCAGCTAGAACCTAGGTTCTTTGCTGCTCTTGAGTTTTCCTAGATAAACCTTTCAGGAAAAGATAACAAGAGAAGGAAGCAAATTAAATAATAGAAGTAAATTGGAAAGTTGTTTAAAAATCATATGCTCTGTCTAAATCATGAATGTCTAATCATGACTTTACTGTCCCTTTAAAGTGAGTCTACTTGAAAATTGCTATTGTTTAAAAAGATAATCCCTTTATTACCCACTCCCCAGTTTTGCATAACCAACACCGTTATATTAATATACTTTTTACCTCTGTGATTACCTTGTATCTAAGCCTCTGCAGACTGCTCCTTATCTCAGTTATATTAATATACTTTTTACCTCTGTGATTACCTTGTATCTAAGCCTCTGCAGACTGCTCCTTATCTCAGTTATATTAATATACTTTTTACCTCTGTGATTACCTTGTATCTAAGCCTCTGCAGACTGCTCCTTATCTCGGTTATATTAATATACTTTTTACCTCTGTGATTACCTTGTATCTAAGCCTCTGCAGACTGCTCCTTATCTCAGTTATATTAATATACTTTTTACCTCTGTGATTACCTTGTATCTAAGCCTCTGCAGACTGCTCCTTATCTCAGTTATATTAATATACTTTTTACCTCTGTGATTACCTTGTATCTAAGCCTCTGCAGACTGCTCCTTATCTCAGTTATATTAATATACTTTTTACCTCTGTGATTACCTTATACCTAAGCCTCTGCAGACTGCTCCTTATCTCAGTTATATTAATATACTTTTTACCTCTGTGATTACCTTGTATCTAAACCTCTGCAGACTGCCCCTTATCTCAGTTATATTAATACACTTTTTACCTCTGTGATTACCTTGTATCTAAGCCTCTGCAGACTGCTCCTTTTCTCAGTTATATTAATATACTTTTTACCTCTGTGATTACCTTGTATCTAAGCCTCTGCAGACTGCTCCTTATCTCAGTTATATTAATATACTTTTTACCTCTGCGATTACCTTGTATCTAAGCCTCTGCAGACTGCTCCTTATCTCAGTTATATTAATATACTTTTTAACTCTGTGATTACCTTATACCTAAGCCTCTGCAGACTGCTCCTTATCTCCGTTATATTAATATACTTTTTACCTCTGTGATTACCTTGTATCTAAGCCTCTGCAGACTGCTCCTTATCTCAGTTATATTAATATACTTTTTACCTCTGTGATTACCTTGTATCTAAACCTCTGCAGACTGCTCCTTATCTCAGTTATATTAATACACTTTACCTCTGTGATTACCGTGTATCTAAGCCTCTGCAGACTGCTCCTTATCTCAGTGCTTTTTACAATCTTGCATTTTGGCCAAATAGTGCTGTTTCCTGCATAACAATTTTCATTCTTCACGGGAGTGAGCACAATGTTATCTATAAGGCACACATGAACTAGCAGTGTCTGACTGTGATTGTAAAAAGCAAAAGAAAAGCGCCGAGATAACAGGTGTCCTGCTGGGGCTTAGAAACAGGCAATCTTTAAAGGGATATGATACCCAAAAAATTAATTTCATGATGCAGATAGAGCATGCAATTTTAAACTACTTTTGAAATTACTGCTATTATAATTTTTTCTTCATTCTCTTGGTATCTTTTGGTAAAAAGCTAGGACGTAAGCTTAGGGGCTGGCTCATTTCTGGAGCACTATATGGCAGCAGTTTTGCAAGAATGTTATCGATTTGCAAGAGCACTAGAGGGTAGCACTATTTCCTGCTATGTAGTGCTCCAGATGCTACCTAGGTATCTCTTCAACACAGATTATCATGGGAACTAAGCAAATTTGATAATAGAAGTAAATTGGGGGAAAAAAAAAAAAAGTATGTTCTGTCTGACTGAATCACAAAAGAAAACGTTTGGGTTTCATATCCCTTTAAGATTATTAAGTATATTAATATACCAACGTTGTTTATGCAAAGCTGGCGAATGGGTAGTAAAGGCATTATCTATCTTTTTATACACTAACAAAAATCAAGTAGACTGTCCCTTTAAGCGTTTCTGTGGGGGAGGGGGGTGTAGAATGACTAAATTGTACAAATTACTGGAAAAGCAGGCAAAGTGGGTAATGAAAGTAAATTGCAAAGGGTTTGATATTATGAATAAATAATGCGTAATGAAATTGTGAGTTGAATGTCCGTTTCACCATTGTGTATGTCACTTGTATATGTTTGTACCTTTTTATTAAAATGCTGTCTATTAGCGTCACTTACTTGGCAAATTGTTTTGTATACTAGATTTTCATCGACTCTTCTTTCTCTTAATTTACTAATCTCAATACGATACGGTGTCAGATGTTATGCAGCTGTATTTTGAGCAATATTTTCACTACAGAGGATGAAGATGAAGTAATTATTGAAGAGACAAGCTTGTGCAACAACATGCCAAGTACATTTTAAAGCCTTCAGTCCATTAATTCGCCTGCATGTTCGGTTTAACATTGCTGTTTAAAGTCAGTGACAAAAGACGTGTGCAGATGTTTTTTTTTTTTTTTTTTTATTTCTAATTTGTTTGTTTAGTTTCTCTATTAGACAGAGAAGTGAAAATAACAGATTTTGTATTTGTTCATTTGTTTTGTTGCCACAAAGAGCCCCTGTCGGCCCGAGCTCTCCTCTGGAGGTCAGCCATTCGCTGCCTGCATGTAACATTGCACACGAGCACTCCTTGGCACTACCTGCCAGCGCACAGCCAATCTCGCGTGGGCAGGAGCTGTCAATCTCCCTGGTCAGAAGAGAACGGGGAGATTTAAATTCTCCACCTAAGAGGTGGAGATCAGGGTAGGGAAGCAGTGGTCTGATGACCGCTGCTTGATAAACCGTGACTGCAAGTTCGCTTGTGCGTACCTGCAGTCAAAGGGAGGAGAAGGGCTCGATAAACCTCAAACAATCTTAACAGAAAAATATATTTGATTTACTTTATGGCTGCAAATGCCACTAAACAGAACATAAAACATGATTACTTGATGATGAGCGTCTAATGTGTTTGAATGCAATTTGATTTAATTAATCACGTTCAATTAACAATTTTATATAATATTGTATAATTTTATAGTTTTGTAGTTATATATCAAACACTTCATATCATAAATGGTTTTTCTGACATACTTATTTTAATTTTGTATAGGTGTAATAGTTTTAGAAACTTGATTTGTATGTTTGTTATTAATAAAATGAAGCACTCTTGTTTATTAATATGTGACAGGAGGAGTCAGAATTTTTTTTATTTGAAAATAGTAAAAAACAGAAAAACATTAAATCCAGCTTAGCACTCAAAGGAAGGAATATTGAATTGCTGGGCACAACTAAAGTATCTTGGATACTACTCACCATGTTATTGGTTTCCTCCTTTGTCTGCAGCTCTCTCACTTTTACACTTTACAGGTGCCTGTTGGTGAAACCGTGCATCTTCATAGAGCTATCATACCGTTGTTTACGTATTCTTGCACCCTATGACATAAGCAGTGTGAATTTACAGATCAATGGACTTGCCTCTGGTTTTTGACGTCTACGTCACATGTTTTGGGGTTAGGGTGCACAGTAAAGTGCTGGAGCTTTACATTTTTGCAGATTTCTTTCATAGTTTTAAAGAACAAAAAAAGTTCAAGAATAATATATAGCATTGGTTCCCAAACATTTTCAGGTCTTGCACCCTTGGTTCCATAAACTTAACACCAGTTGCCCCCCTACCTTACCCTCTAAAAAAAGAAATATTCAGACCAGCAGTGCACAACCTCTAATAAAGCTGCAAAGTTTTATAAAGCACAATATAATTTAAAGGAGTAACATTTAAACATATTAACATTGTAAAATAATGTTTTGGCTTAATTAAAACTGTGTTGCCTTGTTCTTCTGCTACCAGATTTCTCCAACATAGGTGTGTCCGGTCCACGGCGTCATCCTTACTTGTGGGATATTCTCTTCCCCAACAGGAAATGGCAAAGAGCCCAGCAAAGCTGGTCACATGATCCCTCCTAGGCTCCGCCTACCCCAGTCATTCTCTTTGCCGTTGTACAGGCAACATCTCCACGGAGATGGCTTAGAGTTTTTTAGTGTTTAACTGTAGTTTTTATTATTCAATCAAGAGTTTGTTATTTTAAAATAGTGCTGGTATGTACTATTTACTCAGAAACAGAAAGGAGATGAAGATTTCTGTTTGTATGAGGAAAATGATTTTAGCACCGTAACTAAAATCCATGGCTGTTCCACACAGGACTGTTGAGAGCAATTAACTTCAGTTGGGGGAACAGTGTGCAGTCTCTTGCTGCTTGAGGTATGACACATTCTAACAAGACGATGTAATGCTGGAAGCTGTCATTTTTCCCTATGGGATCCGGTAAGCCATGTTTATTACGATGTTAAATAAGGGCTTCACAAGGGCTTATTATGATTGTAGACTTTTATGGGCTAAATCGATTCAGTATTAAAACCTATTTAGCCTTGAGGAATCATTTTATTTGGGTATATTTATATTAGATGATATTATAATGTCGGCAGGCACTGTATGAGACACCTTATTTCTCTGGGGCTTTCCCAAAGCATAAGCAGAGCCTCATTTTCGCGCCGGTGTGGCGCACTTGTTTTTGAGAGGCATGGCATGCAGTCGCATGTGAGAGGAGCTCTGATACTTACAAAAGTCTTTCTGAAGGCGTCATTTGGTATCGTATTCCCCTTTGGGTTTGGTTGGGTCTCAGCAAAGCAGATACCAGGGACTGTAAAGGGGTTAAAGTGTTAAAACGGCTCCGGTTCCGTTATTTTAAGGGTTAAGGCTTCCAAATTTGGTGTGCAATACTTTTAAGGCTTTAAGACACTGTGGTGAAAATTTGGTGAATTTTGTACAATTCCTTCATGTTTTTTCGCAATTGCAGTAATAAAGTGTGTTCAGTTTAAAATTTAAAGTGACAGTAACGGTTTTACTTTAAAACGTTTTTTGTACTTTATTATCAAATTTATGCCTGTTTAACATGTCTGAACTACCAGATAGACTGTGTTCTGAATGTGGGGAAGCCAGAATTCCTGTTCATTTAAATAAATGTGATTTATGTGATAATGACAATGATGCCCAAGATGATTCCTCAAGTGAGGGGAGTAAGCATGGTACTGCATCATTCCCTCCTTCGTCTACACGAGTCTTGCCCACTCAGGAGGCCCCTAGTACATCTAGCGCGCCAATTCTCCTTACTATGCAACAATTAACGGCTGTAATGGATAATTCTGTCAAAAACATTTTAGCCAAAATGCACCCTTGTCAGCGTAAGCGTGGCTGCTCTGTTTTAGTTACTGAAGAGCATGACGATGCTGATATTAATATCTCTGAAGGACCCCTAACTCAATCTGAAGGGGCCAGGGAGGTTTTGTCTGAGGGAGAAATTACTGATTCAGGGAACATTTCTCAACAGGCTGAACCTGATGTAATTGCATTCAAATTTAAGTTGGAACATCTCCGCATTCTGCTTAAGGAGGTATTATCCACTCTGGATGATTGTGAAAAGTTGGTCATCCCAGAGAAACTATGTAAAATGGACAAGTTCCTAGAGGTGCCGGAGCTCCCAGAAGCTTTTCCTATACCCAAGCGGGTGGCGGACATTGTTAATAAAGAATGGGAAAGGCCCGGTATTCCTTTCGTCCCTCCCCCCATATTTAAAAAATTGTTTCCTATGGTCGACCCCAGAAAGGACTTATGGCAGACAGTCCCCAAGGTCGAGGGAGCGGTTTCTACTTTAAACAAACGCACCACTATACCCATAGAGGATAGTTGCGCTTTCAAAGATCCTATGGATAAAAAATTAGAAGGTTTGCTTAAAAAGATGTTTGTTCAGCAGGGTTACCTTCTACAACCAATTTCATGCATTGTCCCTGTCACTACAGCCGCATGCTTCTGGTTTGATGAGCTGATAAAGGCGCTCGATAGTGATTCTCCTCCTTATGAGGAGATTATGGACAGAATCAATGCTCTCAAATTGGCTAATTCTTTCACCCTAGACGCCACTTTGCAATTGGCTAGGTTAGCGGCTAAGAATTCTGGGTTTGCTATTGTGGCGCGCAGAGCGCTTTGGTTGAAATCTTGGTCGGCTGACGCGTCTTCCAAGAACAAGCTACTAAACATTCCTTTCAAGGGGAAAACGCTGTTTGGCCCTGACTTGAAAGAGATTATCTCGGATATCTCCGGGGGTAAGGGCCACGCCCTTCCTCAGGATCGGCCTTTCAAGGCGAAAAATAGACCTAATTTTCGTCCCTTTCGTAAAAACGGACCAGCCCAAGGTGCTACGTCCTCTAAGCAAGAGGGTAATACTTCTCAAGCCAAGCCAGCTTGGAGACCAATGCAAGGCTGGAACAAGGGAAAGCAGGCCAAGAAACCTGCCAATGCTACCAAGACAGCATGAAATATTGGCCCCCGATCCGGGACCGGATCTGGTGGGGGGCAGACTCTCTCTCTTCGCTCAGGCTTGGGCAAGAGATGTTCTGGATCCTTGGGCGCTAGAAATAGTCTCCCAGGGTTATCTTCTGGAATTCAAGGGACTTCCCCCAAGGGGAAGGTTCCACAGGTCTCAGTTGTCTTCAGACCACATAAAAAGACAGGCGTTCTTACATTGTGTAGAAGACCTGTTAAAAATGGGAGTGATTCATCCTGTTCCATTAGGAGAACAAGGGATGGGGTTCTACTCCAATCTGTTCATAGTTCCCAAAAAAGAGGGAACGTTCAGACCAATCTTAGATCTCAAGATCTTAAACAAGTTTCTCAAGGTTCCATCCTTCAAGATGGAAACCATTCGAACTATTCTTCCTTCCATCCAGGAGGGTCAATTCATGACCACGGTGGATTTAAAGGATGCGTATCTACATATTCCTATCCACAAGGAACATCATCGGTTCCTAAGGTTCGCATTCCTGGACAAACATTACCAGTTCGTGGCGCTTCCTTTCGGATTAGCCACTGCTCCAAGGATTTTCACAAAGGTACTAGGGTCCCTTCTAGCGGTGCTAAGACCAAGGGGCATTGCAGTGGTACCTTACCTGGACGACATTCTGATTCAAGCGTCGTCCCTTCCTCAAGCAAAGGCTCACACGGACATTGTCCTGGCCTTTCTCAGATCTCACGGCTGGAAAGTGAACGTGGAAAAGAGTTCTCTATCCCCGTCAACAAGGGTTCCCTTCTTGGGAACAATTATAGACTCCTTAGAAATGAGGATCTTTCTAACAGAGGCCAGAAAAACAAAGCTTCTGGACTCTTGTCGGATACTTCATTCCGTTCCTCTTCCTTCCATAGCTCAGTGCATGGAAGTGATCGGGTTGATGGTGGCGGCGATGGACATAGTTCCTTTTGCGCGCATTCATCTAAGACCATTACAACTGTGCATGCTCAGTCAGTGGAATGGGGACTATACAGACTTGTCTCCGAAGATACAAGTAAATCAGAGGACCAGAGACTCACTCCGTTGGTGGCTGTCCCTGGACAATCTGTCTCAAGGGATGACGTTCCACAGACCAGAGTGGGTCATTGTCACGACCGACGCCAGTCTGATAGGCTGGGGCGCGGTCTGGGGATCCCTGAAAGCTCAGGGTCTTTGGTCTCGGGAAGAATCTCTTCTACCGATAAATATTCTGGAACTGAGAGCGATATTCAATGCTCTCAAGGCCTGGCCTCAGCTTGCGAGGACCAAGTTCATACGGTTTCAATCAGACAACATGACAACTGTTGCGTACATCAACCATCAGGGGGGAACAAGGAGTTCCCTAGCGATGGAAGAAGTAACCAAAATTATTCTTTGGGCGGAGTCTCACTCCTGCCACCTGTCTGCTATCCACATCCCAGGAGTGGAAAATTGGGAAGCGGATTTTCTGAGTCGGCAGACATTGCATCCGGGGGAGTGGGAACTCCATCCGGAAATCTTTGCCCAAGTCACTCACCTGTGGGGTATTCCAGACATGGATCTGATGGCCTCTCGTCAGAACTTCAAAGTTCCTTGCTACGGGGCCAGATCCAGGGATCCCAAGGCGGCTCTAGTGGATGCACTAGTAGCACCTTGGACCTTCAAACTAGCTTATGTGTTTCCGCCATTTCCTCTCATCCCCAGGCTGATAGCCAGGATCAAGCAGGAGAGGGCGTCGGTGATCTTGATAGCTCCTGCGTGGCCACGCAGGACTTGGTATGCAGATCTGGTGAATATGTCATCGGCTCCACCTTGGAAGCTACCTTTGAGACGAGACCTTCTTGTTCAGGGTCCGTTCGAACATCCGAATCTGGTTTCACTCCAGCTGACTGCTTGGAGATTGAACGCTTGATTTTATCGAAGCGAGGATTCTCAGATTCTGTTATCGATACTCTTGTTCAGGCCAGAAAGCCTGTGACTAGAAAGATTTACCGCAAAATTTGGAATAAATATATCTGTTGGTGTGAATCTAAAGGATTCCCTTGGGACAAGGTTAAGATTCCTAGGATTCTATCCTTTCTTCAAGAAGGATTGGAAAAAGGATTATCTGCAAGTTCCCTGAAGGGACAGATTTCTGCCTTGTCGGTATTGCTTCACAAAAAGCTGGCAGCTGTGCCAGATGTTCAAGCCTTTGTTCAGGCTCTGGTTAGAATCAAGCCTGTTTACAAACCTTTGACTCCTCCTTGGAGTCTCAATTTAGTTCTTTCAGTTCTTCAGGGGGTTCCGTTTGAACCCTTGCATTCCGTGGATATTAAGTTATTATCTTGGAAAGTTTTGTTTTTAGTTGCGATTTCTTCTGCTAGAAGAGTCTCAGAATTATCTGCTCTGCAGTGTTCTCCTCCTTATCTGGTGTTCCATGCAGATAAGGTGGTTTTACGTACTAAACCTGGTTTTCTTCCTAAAGTTGTTTCTAACAAAAACATTAACCAGGAGATTATCGTACCTTCTCTGTGTCCGAAACCAGTTTCAAAGAAGGAACGTTTGTTGCACAATTTGGATGTTGTTCGCGCTCTAAAATTCTATTTAGATGCTACAAAGGATTTTAGACAAACATCTTCCTTGTTTGTTGTTTATTCAGGTAAAAGGAGAGGTCAAAAAGCAACTTCTACCTCTCTCTCCTTTTGGATTAAAAGCATCATCAGATTGGCTTACGAGACTGCCGGACGGCAGCCTCCCGAAAGAATCACAGCTCATTCCACTAGGGCTGTGGCTTCCACTTGGGCCTTCAAGAACGAGGCTTCTGTGGATCAGATATGTAGGGCAGCGACTTGGTCTTCACTGCACACTTTTACCAAATTTTACAAGTTTGATACTTTTGCTTCTTCTGAGGCTATTTTTGGGAGAAAGGTTTTGCAAGCCGTGGTGCCTTCCATTTAGGTGACCTGATTTGCTCCCTCCCTTCATCCGTGTCCTAAAGCTTTGGTATTGGTTCCCACAAGTAAGGATGACGCCGTGGACCGGACACACCTATGTTGGAGAAAACAGAATTTATGTTTACCTGATAAATTTCTTTCTCCAAGGGTGTGTCCGGTCCACGGCCCGCCCTGGTTTTTTAATCAGGTCTGATATTTTATTTTCTTTAACTACAGTCACCACGGTACCATATGGTTTCTCCTATGCAAATATTCCTCCTTAACGTCGGTCGAATGACTGGGGTAGGCGGAGCCTAGGAGGGATCATGTGACCAGCTTTGCTGGGCTCTTTGCCATTTCCTGTTGGGGAAGAGAATATCCCACAAGTAAGGATGACGCCGTGGACCGGACACACCGTTGGAGAAAGAAATTTATCAGGTAAACATAAATTCTGTTTTTTAATGTCGATAGTCACTGTGCAAGAGTTAACCACATTTAGTGGTTCCAGAAACTGCTTATCCAATGGATAGGTTTGATGAAGTGATACCAGTTTCTCAATCTCTGGTTTCATGTCACTTATCATGAGTCTTAAATCGCCATAGTTGGAGATTCCGAGTTGATTTCTTTACTTTGAGCATAGTTGAACTACTGCAGCAATAAATCAACTGTATAGAAAGTGTATTCTGCTTACAAAAGTGTTATGTAGTGCACCACCAGATTATTTCTGATGACAGAAGACGTAAAAACCTTAGATGATTGGCTTTGTACAAAGTTACTCAGACACACACACCAGGTCTTTGCTGTGTTTCCTGCTACTACACAATGATTCTAAACTTTGCAGTTAATGTTAATAATCAATGTTGATGTACATCGCTGAGAAAACAAAGAATGCAAACCTACGTTACAAGTGACTGCAGTTTATTGTAGTGAGAGAAAGTGGAAGTTGCTGATAATCCTGATCTATCATAGAAGAGAAAGCCACGAAGGGAAAGAGCAGTAAATCTTCAAATGCAAAGCAAGAAAGGTGTTCGGCTTTGCACATCTAGGGTAAAGCACAACAAATTACAGGGGCTCACTTGCATCCTTTTCCACTCTTTTGCTACTAGCGCCCCCTATGGTAATCCCAGCTCCCCCTACCAACTTTTATGACTATTACTGCCCCCCTCAGTAATCCCACTGCCCCCTTTGGGAATCCCTTATATAGATCCTTGCAGCCACTGCAGTGTAAAGATCCTACTCCGTATCATGCATATTAAAAAGCCGCCAACACCACTGATCTGCGAATAAGCACTGCTTCTGTCATAGTGTGAGAGAATACCTAATCTCCAAAATGGCGGTTCCCAGCACGAGGAAGCAGAGCTTCACCAACGCGCATCAGTGAGGGGTTAAAATAAAAAGAACAGATTAATACAGCTGCACCATAGTAAGCAATAACGGTGCTGTTGTAGTTGAGCCCAGCAGTTTAATGTCAATTTAACTTTGTGATTTTTGTTATTTGCTGTGGCCGCTTTTCCTGTTCAGCTCTGAGCATGTTTTAAAAGCTTCATTGTACAACATCTCAAGGAAAGACACGTAGGTGCCGTGATATTAACCAGTGATACTTGCTTACACATTATTCACAACATTTCTAATTCATTTTGAGTCAGGAATCAGTTTGTGAACGTGTGACATACCAAACTGATAGCTCTTGGTTGCTATAATAATTTTTAGCTATAATATTAAATGCATAACAAAGTAGTTTTTTTTTTTTTTTGTGGTTGTTGCAAAAGCTGATTTTATGTTATCTGTATTTGCAGGCTCTCTGGCTCGCATGCGGCAGGGATCCTCGCTTCGGGCTTGTTTTCATTTTCCCGTCTGACATGGCAGTGGTCCACCGCAGCCGAGGTGTTCAGTCTAAACAATTTGTTTGTGGCACTATTAATGGCTCTAACAGTACGGTTTGAGGAGGCAAAGACTGCGAAAGACAGATCAAAGGTAACCTTGGCTTATTGTATAAACCACACAATATCAGGTAGAATTTCACGCTTCTTTACCTCGTTTTTTTCATATGTGATTAGAAATTAAAAAGTGGGGGGCACATTTTTAAATGAAATATGCAAACTAAATCCGTATATTATAAACTACAATACAGCTTTACATATTGCAGTGTTGTAACACACTAGTAGACCAGTTAGCTTAGGGTGCCATAATTGTTTACTGTGCTATCTATTCTCCAAAATGCTGCTTTTTCTGTCTATAGGAAATCTAGGCATCATATCAAAATAACATATCCAGCCCTTCTGGTGTCGCTGTAAAGGCAATGCTGGCTCTAATTTGTGTGTGCCAAAAACAGGAAAAGTGAATTTGTATGTGTGCACCTAAATAAGTAACTAAAACAATAAACGTAGTTCACACAAGCATATAATATTAAGCCCCCAAGACCATGATACCTATGACAAAAGAAAATGTATACATTTTAAAATATTAATTGCTTGTAAAATGTTATGAAAAAGAGTTAGAACCTTTTCTTAGTACAAAAATAAAGCCTTAGAAATTTAAGGGAACTGTGTGTGTGCTTTTTTTAAAGGGATATGAAGCGCATTTTTCTTTTGTTCTTCAGGCTGAGCATACAATTTAAAAAAAGGTTCCAGTTTACTTCTATTATCAAATTTGCTTAGTTTCCATAGCATTCTTTGTTGAAGAGATACCTAGGTAGGAGTCTGGAGCACTATACGTCTCCTCTAGACACATGCATGCTCCTGAGCTTACCTCAAGGAAATTTGATAATAGAAGTAAATTAGAAAGTTGTTTAATATTGCATGCTGTATCTGAATCATAAAAGAGAAAACATTTTTGGATTCATATCCCTTTAAAAATCTCTTTGCGTAAACATGCATATACCTTAAAGTGATAGTAAACTCTCCCCTTTTTAAAAACAGATCCAGAATGTTAGTGATATTTTATTATTTTATGAGTTTCATTCATCAGATGTAATGACGTTGTACTATAACTTATAGATAATATAGATATTAAATTAAAATACTCCGCGCTCCACCACCCATTTCAAAAATCTATTTTTCGGTGAGCTAACGTTTTGAACTGTACTCCAATCAGCGCTCTCCCCTTATGGCACTTTTATTGCTGCTACAGCGCTGATTGGAGAACATTCAAACCTTTAGCTCACAGAAAAATTTACTTTTGAAGTGGGCAGTGGAGTGCGGGGTATTTGTATTTCTTATCTGTATTAAAAAGTAAGGTTATAGCGCAACTTCATTACAACTGGTGAATTAAACTCCATCTAAAATATCACTAACAGTCCATATCTGATTTTATAAAGGGAGAGTTTACCATCACTTTCAAGGGACACTAAGCACTAAATACATTTCATGCACTTCCCTCTAATCATGGGTGCTGCCATTTTGGAACCTAGGTTACACTGCAGGTATCTGAAGCAGAGTTGCTGCACATGTGCAAACACCTCAGCACTGGAACGTATTGAAGACAGATTTTAACATTGTGGCAGCCATAACTAGACGGAATTGGGGAACAGCCTCAATAATATGTTTATAAAATGTATTTGATGTTTAATGTCCCTCAAAAGGGAACAACGCATTTCGGGATATCCGGTTGTCTGTGTTAATCAGCATCTCGATAAATGTAATGTGTTAATGACATTGTTCTGGGGCTATAGACCAAACTGATCATTCTTGCAACAGAAGTTTTCACTATATAGTAAGATAAGTGTGGTGATTTGCCAATATATTTCCAGATATCTCAGATTGGAGCTTTATGCTGCGGTTTCAGCCTGTGCAATCAGCATACCGTCGTACTCTACGTACTGTTCATTGTATTGTGGGTCCTTTATCACCAGTTCACGAGAAAGGTTGGTGTTTACAATTCTGTCATTTCCCGCATCGCTGAAGATGATTGAAGGGAGTTGTCCCTTTCAGTGAACAGCCTAAACTTTTTGGGCATGAAAAGCAAAACTTGTGGTTTAGATTGAGCTTGTAATTTTAAGATACTTTTCCATTTACTTAGGTAGGCTGAGGAGCAGGAACACAGTACTGGGAGCTAGCTGGTACTGGCTACTTGCATATGCCTCTTGTCTTTAGCACTCCAAATGTGCTAAGCTAGGTGCTAGTAGTGCATTGCTGCTCTAGAGCGGACTTTAACTCTGTGTTTAATGCCTTTGCATGGGTTAAACACACAGTTAAAGTCAGCTCTAGACCAGCAATACTAAAATGCTCTAATATATTCATTTTATTATTATTTTTTAAATGGCTGCTTTTAGATGCAATAAAGAAAAAAAATATTATTTTACAAAGAACTCACAATTTTAAACAACTCTGCAATTTACTTCTGTTATCAAATTTACTTTATTATCCTTTGTTGAAGAGTAAATCTAGGTAGGCTGATAGGAGCTCAGGAGCGTGCACGTCTCTTTAGTACTCTGGCAGCAGGGTTTACAACATTGTATAATACTTCTACAAACAAGTATAAAACACACACACGCTTAGATTTAGTCTTCAACACAGGATACCAAGAGAATGAAGCAAATTTGATAATAGAAATACATTGGAAAGTTGTGTAAAACATTATTGTTCCTTTAAGCTATCTAGTTAGTACTTGAAAGGACAGAAAACACTTTTAGATTGTAATATAAAATGTTTATTTGTAGTAAAAAATATTTTGCAAAATACTTAAATTTTTCCTTTTTCTTGTAATTCAAATGGATAGCAAACACCTTGAGATTATTATATAACATGTTTAGTTATACACAATAAAACCACTTTGCCATATACATTTTATAATTCTCAGAGCTGGAAATGCACCCGGCTCACTTTTTAAGGCTAACTCTGCTACATATATGTCCTTAAAGGGACAGTTCACCCAAAAAATGTCTCCCCTTTAAATTGTTCCCAATGATTCATTTTATCTGCTGGAGTGTTTTAAATTGTTAGTAACTCCTGTACCCCTATTTTGGCATTTGAAATGGCTGATTTAGCCTGTGGTATCCCAACCTATACTGAAAGTTTCTATACTGGAGTATATTCTATTGAATAGCCTAAGTAAACGCAGCCAGCAGAAGAGATTACACTCTCAGTGGGGTGCAGGATAGTTAAGTAATAAAATGATGATTGTCCATTGTTCTCTCTAAGTATTGAGCTTTGGTTTTCTAGACAAATATAAGATAAGGAAGCAAGTCTGTGTACATAAAAGTGATAACATAATGAGATCTGATATTACCTGAAGCTCAACCCATTGTAATAGGCTGTGGTTTAAAAAGCACAAAACCAGCTATTTCATATACACAAATAAACAAAAAATGCAATTTCTCATACATTTTATACTCTGCAGCTGGTATAACAAGTCATTGAAAATACATTCATATAAAAACTATTTTAGAGTGTACTGTCCCTTTAATTGTCTTTAGCAGATAATTACAAAACAATGCACTCTATACCAACATAATGACCTCGACTAGCCTTCTTGTCTGCAGACTCAAGCCCAGATTGGCTCATCCATATAAGGCAAATGGTTTGGTATTGAAAAACAATTGCAGCAAACAAGATGGTAATTTATTAAATGTGTTATTCTATAGCAAGATAGTGGAAATGTCTTGTAAAAGATGTGTACTCTTATGTCTGCAAATTTTAAGACCTAGTTTCCATTGCTGCAGCAAACTGGTGGTAACAATAAGTAGCCCTGTGCATTCAGATCATTTGTGACGCATAAGACGGCGGCCGCTCACGACATTCAGCTCTTTTCAGATTCCTTCATGTGAAAGTGCAACACACTAAAATTGGTGCAAATCCAAATCTTAGTGCGAGTTAGTTTTTCCTTTAAACCATAGTAAAAAGCAGGGGTTATCCTCATATAAATCAGGGGCTTTAGATATATTCCTTTAACTCTGATCTGCACATAGGAGCTCCCATGAGCCTCTATACAAATGGGCGTTTATTTACGCCAGGTGATCACTATTACCACAGTGATCACCTTGCTATTAGCACTTATATAGGGGCCTGATTTTTAAGAGGGGCTTTAAAACAAGGGGTCTGGGTGGTCCCTAGGCCTGTTTGATAGCATGTTATAAGGGTTAATATTTGTTAAGTGTAATAAAACTAATGTAGTTAACCTTTAACCCCCTAAGGCACTGTTTGGAAGGGCAGGGGATTCGCTTTTAAACTGTGGGTCTTTGAAGCTTCTAGTGTTTAAGGGAGCGGAGTCTTTAAATACCAACCCCTTCATCTAGCTACCCTAAAAATTGTCTTTCTCGGGTTTCTGCTGCTGGTTGACACTTAAAGGGTTAAAGGAACAGTAAACATCTTGTAATTATAAGGTTTTACTGCAGTTTTGCAATAAACTAACATACTGGGCAAGTTTGAAAATATTTGTAATGCGTTATCACCTAGTATCTGCATGAAGTCTGTGGAGATCTTTTATGTTCCCCCAGTTTACAACAACAGTGGAAACTAAGCCTTGGAGTTTTCCATTTCTGTGAACTGATGGAGCACACGACAGGCTTCACAAGCCTAACCCTGCTACATATATGTCCCTAATTTGCTCCGGTAGAGACTTATCTAGTAAGGAACGGCAAAACAATGAGTAGTTTGCGAACATACTGACCATGGCTAGCTGTGTGTACTCTAGCAGCAAGTCTGGATTGGCTCCTCTTTACCAGGGAGCAGAGTTTGTCTATTGAAATACAATTGTAACAAACAAGGTGGTAATGCATTACAAATATTTTCAAACTTACCCAGTATGTTAGTTTATTGCAAATCTGCAGTTACACATGCCCAGTTATTTGCATAGGGGCTCATGGGAGCTCTTATGTGCAGATCAAAGCTACAGAACTATATCTACCTGCTTTTTACTAGAGTGTTTAGAGGAGAAACTAACTCGCACCATTGTTTATAACTTTGTTTATTGAAATTTTGTATTTCTTTTACAAGATATGACGAGTCCACGGATTTCATCCTTACTTATGGGATTACGCCTCCTGGTCAGCAGGAGGAGGCAAAGAGCACCACAGCAGAGCCGTATATATAGCTCCTCCCTTCCCTCCCACCCCGTCATTCTCTTTGCCTGTGTTAGTGATAGGAAGAGGTAAAGTGAGGTGTTAGTTTAGATTCTTCAATCAAGTGTTTATTATTTTTAAATGGTGTCAGTGTGTACTATTTTTCTCAGGGTACAGCTATAGGGTCTGTGCAGATTACATCCAACCTCTGTGACTCCCAATGGGGGCTGCCCTGATGCATATGGTCTTAGCAAGTTTATCTAAGACCCAGTTGTTCCCACAGATTCTGGGAGGAGATGAAGGACCTCTTGCAGTGTGGGACGAGTCATGTTGTTACTCAACATGGAGGTATGGGCAGTCTTTTGTTTTTCTGTGACACGTACCTCAGAAAGGACTGTCTCTCTCTCTCAGCTGACCTATGTCTGTGTCCTATTGTATCTAGCTAAGGGGGTATACAGAGAAGGATGCTATCACTATGGGATAATGATTGATATGGGGTGTGGTAGAAGGGTATATTTCCCCTTTATTAACCTTTTAATGTGTGGGCTAACACTGGGGTTGCGGAGTGAATTCTGGATCACATAGATACTGTATATGCTCGCGGCATGGTTACAGGGGAACTGGCTTCATGTGGGCCACTGTCTTTTTGAAGTGCAATACTCCGGTGGCTCCATTGTTATTTTTATTACAAGGTTTGGGCCGCGCGGGAGTTCCGCTTTGATACGCTCACGATTGGCAGGGCATTTTTCGCGCGCGAATAGACGCAACGCAGTGCCTATCTGGGAGTTGGTCGGACAACTTCAGTGTCTTCTTTCTGGACCGCATGGGAAGTGGAACTCAAGCGGTCTAGATGCTTGCTGCACGGGTACCGTTTGTTGTCTCAGTGTGAGGGGGCAGGTAAGCGCCGCAGCAGAGCTGTGGCGAGGTTTAAAACTGAAGTTTTTATTTTGAAGGTGCAGTTATATTTAAACAAAGTTAATTTGATTACTAATGGAATACGAATAATTTCGATCTTTATTGCAAGCCACAATTATTAGTGTTTCTTTAGCCGCACAAGGGTGCTGTGCAAAAGTTTTTTCATTTTTTCTTAAAGGCACAGTAGTTTTATTACCTAAATTACTAGATTGTGCATAAGGAGTGTTTTTATGCTAAATAAATAGATTGTGCATACAAAGTGTTTGAAGTAACTGTCTACAGTTTTTGTTTTTTACTATGGATGACCTTGAAGCCAGTACTTGTTCCATGTGTTTAAATGCCATTGTGGAACCCCCGCTTACTTTTTGTCCCTCATGCACTGAGACGGCACTGCAATGTAAAGAACACATTTTTCTTAATAAAGATATAGCGCAGGATGTTTCTCAGACTGATGAGACTCATGGTATGCCAATTCTTTCTCCCCAAGCGTCACAGTCCTTAACACCCACTCGGGTGACGCCATGTTCTTCAACTGCGTCCACTTCTTTTACTCTGCAGGATATGGCTGCAGTTATGTCATCCACCCATACAGAAGTTTTATCCAAGTTGCCAGTATTACAGGGCAAACGCAGCAGGACAGAAACCACTTTGGTTCCTGCGACTTCTGAGACTTTGATGGCTATCTCCGATGTGCCATCCTAGGGATCTGATTTGGGGGGTAGGGAGCTTTTATCTGAGGGGGAGCTTTCCGACTCAGGGAGTGCGTTGCCTCAGACAGACTCGGACGTCATGTCCTTCAGATTTAAGCTTGAACACCTCCGCCTGTTACTTCGGGAGGTTTTAGCGACTCTTGATGACTGTGACTCTATTGTGGTACCACCAGAGAAATTGTGGAAGATGGATAAATACTTAGAGGTTCCTTCTTACTCTATTTTTCCGGTTCCTAAGAGAATTTCAGACATTATTACGCGGGAATGGGAAAGACCGGGTATCCCGTTCTCACCTTCTCCTAATTTTAAGAAAATGTATCCTATAGCTGACACTGTTCGGGATTCTTGGCAAACAGTCCCTAAGGTGGAGGGAGCTATATCTTCCCTGGCTAAGCGTACAACTATTCCTATTGAGGACAGTTGTGCTTTCAAAGATCCTATGGATAAAAAGTTGGAGGGTCTTCTAAAGAAGCTATTTATACATCAGGGTTTTCTATTACAACCGACGGCTTGTATTGTACCAGTTACAACTGCGGCTGCCTTTTGGTTTGACGCCTTAGAAGAGTCTCTTAAGACTGAGACTCCTTTAGAGGAAATACTGGATAGAATTAAGGCCCTTAAGCTGGCTAATTCTTTTATTACGGATGCCGCCTTTCAGATCGCCAAGCTGGCGGCTAAGAATGCAGGATTTGCCATTTTAGCGCGTAGAGCTTTATGGTTAAAATCTTGGTCTGCTGATGTGTCCTCTAAATCAAAGCTTTTGGCTATTCCTTTCAAAGGAAAGACCCTATTCGGGCCTGACTTGAAAGAAATAATTTCTGACATTACGGGAGGTAAGGGTCATCTCCTACCTCAGGATAAAGCAGCTAAACAAAGGGGTAAACAGAATAATTTCCATTCCTTTCGAAATTTCAAGGGAGTCCCCTCTTCTTCTTCCGCTAAACAGGAAGGGAATTTTGCACAAGCCAAGTCCATCTGGAGACCCAACCAGGCTTGGAACAAGGGTAAACAACCCAAGAAGCCTGCTGCTGCTCCCAAAACAGCATGAAGGGGGGCGGCCCCCGATCCGGGACCGGATCTAGTAGGGGGCAGACTTTCTCTCTTTGTCCAGGCTTGGATAAGAGACATTCATGATCCCTGGACACTGGAAATCGTGTCTCAGGGGTATCAGCTGGAGTTCAGAAACTCTTTTCCAAGGGGAAGGTTTCTTCTTTCACAATTGTCTGTAGACCAGATAAAAAGAGAGGCATTCTTACGCTGTGTAAGAGACCTCTCCACTATGGGAGTAATCTGTCCCGTTCCAATACAGGAGCAGGGACAGGGGTTTTACTCAAATCTTTTTGTGGTTCCCAAAAAAGAGGGAACTTTCCGACCCATTTTAGACCTCAAATGTCTAAACAAGTTTCTCAGAATTCCATCCTTCAAGATGGAGACCATTCGGACTATTCTTCCATTGATCCAGGAGGGTCAATATATTACTACCGTGGACGTAAAGGATGCATATCTGCATATTCCTATCCACAGAGATCATCACCAGTTTCTAAGGTTTGCCTTCCTGGACAAACATTTTCAGTTCGTGGCTCTTCCTTTCGGACTGGTCACAGCATCCAGGATCTTCACGAAGGTTCTAGGGTCTCTGCTGGCGGTTCTCAGACCGCAAGGCATTGCAGTGGCACCTTATCTGGACGATATTCTGATCCAGGCGTCGTCGTATCAACTGACAAGTACTCATACAGACATGGTTCTGTCCTTTCTAAGGACTCACGGGTGGAAGGTAAATCTAGAAAAGAGTTCACTAATTCCACAGACAAGGGTTCCTTTCCTGGTAACTCTAATAGATTCTATATCAATGAAAATTTTCTTGACGGAGGTCAGAAAGTTAAAGATTCTGAATACATGCAGAGCCCTTCAGTCCAATCCTCGGCCATCAGTGGCTCAGTGCATGGAGGTAATTTGATTGATGGTGGCGGCAATGGACATCATTCCGTTTGCTCGTTTTCATCTCAGACAGCTACAACTGAGCATTCTCAGGCAGTGGAATAGAGATTATGCAAATTTGTCTCCCCAGATAGTTCTGGATCAGGAGACAAGAGACTCTCTTCTTTGGTGGTTGTCGCCGGATCATCTGTCCCAAGGGACGTGCTTCCGCAGACCCTCATAGTGACAACGGATGCCAGTCTACTAGGTTGGGGTACAGTCTGGAATTCTCTGAAGGCTCAGGGTGTGTGGATTCAGTCGGAGTCTCTACTTCCAATCAATATTCTGTAATTGAGAGCGATATTCAATGCGCTTCAGGCTTGGCCTCAGTTGGCTTCGGCCAAATTCATTCATTTTCAGTCGGACAACATCACGACTGTGGCTTACATCAATCATCAGGGAGGAACAAGGAGTTCCTTAGCGATGACAGAAGTTTCCAAAATAATTTGGTGGGCGGAGGCTCACTCTTGTTATCTGTCAGCAATATACATCCCAGGAGTGGACAACTGGGAAGCAGATTTTTTGAGCAGACAGATGTTTCATCCGGGGGAGTGGGAACTCCATCCGGAGGTCTTTGCCAACCTGATTCTCAGATGGGGCAGACCGGAGCTGGATCTTATGTTATCTCGTCGGAATGCCAAGCTTCCGAGATGCGGATCCAGGTCCAGGGATCTTCAGGCCAAACTGATAGATGCCTTGGCAGTTCAACCTAGCTTATGTGTTTCCACCGTTTACTCTCCTCCCCCGAGTGATCGCTCGGATCAAACAGGAGAGGGCTTCAGTGATTCTCATTGCCCCTTCGTGGCCTCGCAGGACTTGGTATGCCGATCTGGTGGACATGTCCTCTCTGCCGCCGTGGAAGCTTCCATTGAGGCAGGACCTTCTCATTCAGGGACCCTTCCATAATCCGAATCTAATTTCTCTGTAGCTGACTGCTTGGAGATTGAACGCTTGTTTTTATCTAAGCGAGGGTTTTCTGATGCGGTCATTGATACCTTAATTCAGGCACGTAAGCCTGTTACTAGAAAAATTTACCATAAGATATGGCGTAAATATATTTATTGGTGCGAATCCAAGGGCTACTCATGGAGTAAGGTTCGGATTCTCAGGATTTTATCTTTTCTCCAAGAAGGATTGGAGAAAGGATTGTCAGCAAGTTCCTTAAAGGGATAGATTTCTGCTGTGTCTATTTTTCTACACAAACGTCTGTCAGATGTTCAATCTTTTTGTCAGGCTCTGACTAGAATCAGGCCTGTGTTTAGACCAATTGCTCCTCCTTGGAGTTTGAATTTAGTTCTTAATGTTCTTCAAGGGGTTCGTTTGAACCTATGCATTCCATAGATACTAAGTTGTTATCTTGGAAAGTTTTATTTTTGGTTTCTATTTCTTCTGCTTGCAGAGTTTCTGAGCTTTCTGCTTTACAATGTGATTCTCCTGATCTTATTTTCCATTCTGAGAAGGTGGTTTTACGTACCAAACCTGGGTTCCTTCCAAAGGTTGTTTCCGACACAGATCGATGCTTACGTCACTACAGATGTTCTGAATGCAAATTCTGCACTATCTGTCTACTTTTGCTAGTTAACAAATATCTACCAGGTACGCTCGCCTCTATTCTGGCCCAGCGTACCTGGTTTTCAATCCGCCGCCCTAGGAATCAATGGGAGTCTGAAAGCAGCGAAAGCTTATGTTCGCTGCTGCCCGATATCCCATTGATTTCTATAGGAGAATAAAAGTTATGCTTATACCTAACACCCTAACATGTACCCCAAGTCTAAACACCCCTAATCTGCCACCCCTACACCGCCGCCACCTACATTATACTTATTAACCCCTAATCTCATGACATCATATATACATAAGATGGCGTCCCTTAGATTCCGATTGGCTGATAGAATTCTATCAGCCAATCGGAATTAAAGTTGAAAAAATCCTATTGGCTGTTGCAATCAGCCAATAGGATTGAGCTTTCATCCTATTGGCTGATTCAATCAGCCAATAGAATGCAAGCTCAATCCTTTTGGCTGATTGGATCAGCCAATAGGATGAAAGCTCAATCCTATTGGCTGATTGCAACAGCCAATAGGATTTTTTCAACCTTAATTCCGATTGGCTGATAGAATTCTATCAGCCAATTGGATTCTAAGGGACGCCATCTTGAATGGCGTCATTTAAAGGAACCTTCATTCGGGAAGAAAACATCGAACGAAGAGGATGCTCCACGTCGGATGTCTTGAAGATGTAGCCACTCCGCGCCGGATGGATGAAGATAGAAGATGCCATCTGGGTGAAGACTTCTGCGGGCTTGGAGGAAGACTTCGGCCGCTTGGATGAAGACTTCTGCTGGCTTCTTGGAGGATGGATGTCGGATCTTCAAAACTGTAAGTGAATCTTCAGGGGTTAGTGTTAGGATTTTTTAAGGGTTTATTGGGTGGGTTTTAGTTTTAGATTCGGCTTTGGGCTGCAATAGAGCCTAATGCCCTTTTAAGGGCAATGCCCATCCAAATGCCCTTTTCAGGGCAATGAGGAGCTTAGGTTTTTTTTAGATTAGGTTTATATTTGGGGGTTGGTTGTGTGGGTGGTGGGTTTTACTGTTGGGGGGGGTGTTTGTATTTTTTATTTACAGGTAAAAGAGCTGATTTCTTTGGGGCAATGCCCCGCAAAAGGCCCTTTTAATGGCTATTTGTAGTTTATTGTAGGTTAGGATTTTTAAAAAAAAATAATTTATTTTTTTTGGGGGGGGGGGGGGGGGGCTTTTTTATTTTCATAGGGCCCTTAGATTAGGTGTAATTAGTTTAAATATTTGATAATTTCTTTTTTATTTTTTTGTAACTTAGTGTTTATTTTTTTGTGTAACTTAGTGTTTGCTATTTTTTGTAACTTAGTTGTTAGTTTTTTGTAACTTAGTAATATTTTAGTGTACATTTAAATTATTTGAGTAGGGTTAGGTGTTTAAATATATAATATAGTTAATTTAATTTGTAGTTTAATGTAATTTTAGTATAATAGGTAGATTAATTAGTAGTTTAATATAGTTTAATGTAATTTAGTATAATAGTTAGGGTAGTTAATTAGTAGTTTAATATAGTTTAATTTAATTTTAGTATAATAGTTAGGGTAGGTTAATTAATAGTTTAATTTAAATCTAAAGGTAAGTTTAAATTTATTATAAAATAGGGATGAGTTAATATTTAATGTACAGTTAGCGGGTTGTTAGGTTTAGGGGTTAATGGGTTAATTTAGTTTATGGCGATGTGGGGGGCTGGTGGTTTTAGGGGTTAATAACTTTATTTAGTTGCGGTGGGCTCCGGGAGCGGCGGGATAGGGGTTAATAACATAATGTAGGTGGTGGCGGTGTAGGGGGGGCAGATTAGGGGTTAATAACATAATGTAGGTGGCGGCGGGCTCCGGGAGCGGCGGGATAGGGGTTAATAACATAATGTAGGTGGCGGCGGTGTAATGGGCGGCAGATTAGGGGTTAATAACTTTATTAGAGTGGCGGTGGGCTCCGGGAGCAGCGGGATAGGCGTTAATAACTTTATTTAGTTGCGGTGGGTTCCGTGAGCGGCGGGATAGGGGTTAAACAGTTTAGTATAGTGGCGGTGTTTATTGACAGTATACAAATAAAGCTGTGAAAAAGCCGAATAGTTTAATGTAATTTAGTATAATAGTTAGGGTAGTTAATTAGTAGTTTAATATAGTTTAATTTAATTTTAGTATAATAGTTAGGGTAGGTTAATTAATAGTTTAATTTAAATCTAAAGGTAAGTTTAAATTTATTATAAAATAGGGATGAGTTAATATTTAATGTACAGTTAGCGGGTTGTTAGGTTTAGGTGTTAATGGGTTAATTTAGTTTATGGCTATGTGGGGGGCTGGTGGTTTTAGGGGTTAATAACTTTATTTAGTTGCGGTGGGCTCCGGGAGCGGCGGGATAGGGGTTAATAACATAATGTAGGTGGTGGCGGTGTAGGGGGGGCAGATTAGGGGTTAATAACATAATGTAGGTGGCGGCGGGCTCCGGGAGCGGCGGGATAGGGGTTAATAACATAATGTAGGTGGCGGCGGTGTAATGGGCGGCAGATTAGGGGTTAATAACTTTATTAGAGTGGTGTTGGGCTCCGGGAGCAGCGGGATAGGCGTTAATAACTTTATTTAGTTGCGGTGGGTTCCGTGAGCGGCGGGATAGGGGTTAAACAGTTTAGTATAGTGGCGGTGTTTATTGACAGTATACAAATAAAGCTGTGAAAAGCTGAATAGCAGCGAGATCGATGACTGTTAGTTAACAGTCCGCTGCTCATCGCTCCGTACTTGGTGTGCAGCTTATTGACAGCTTTTTTTGTTAATTATGGAGAGCTTATTTAGGTCCGCAGCGGTGATGTCAGGCGAGCGTATTGGTGCCGTCGAATGCAAGAAAGTTGACGGCTTGATAAGTAGGCCTCTAAGGGTCCCTTGTATTAAAGTGTGTGCAGACAAGGTTGTCAACTTGAGAACTTGTCTGCATGGCTTCACGTCGTCCGCTGCCCATAGGTACCATTATACACTCGTGAGCGTGTTATGCCGCCCCCTTCCCTCACAATAGAGCAGGGCCTGTCAATCACCCGAGTGAGCGAGTTTGAGGTGATTTCTATCCCCCCACTTCAGAGGTGGCAAAGAGTATAAGTAGCCCTGGTCTAATGACCACTGCTTCTTGCAGTGAAGCAGGCTCACATGTGCAAACCTGCCCCGCATTGGCTCCGGAGCAGCTTATTCTGCTTAGTACATATATCCCAAAATGTGAGCAGCATCTAATAACTGCAGAACAGCTCAGCAGTTAAAGGGACATTTAAAGTCAAAATTACTTGCAAAACTTTTACAGTTCTGATTGAACATTTAATTTTAAGAATCTTTTTCATTTACTTTCAATTACTATTATCCATTCTTTTGCTATCTTTTGTTGAAAAGCATACCTATGCATACTCGGGAGCAGCAGTCTACTACTGGGAGCTAGCTAGTGATGGGGGCTACACACAAATGCCTGTTGTCATTGGCTCACCAGATGTTTTCAGCTAGTTCCTGGTAGTGTATTGCTTTAACTCTGTGGCTGTTAAAGGGACATTTAGCACCTCAAGATATTAATATAAATAGTTTAATTGCATGCAGTAAAACAACTTTGCAATATACTTTCATTATTTTTTTTGTTATCCTTTCCTGTAATTTAATTCTGAATATTGTGGGCTTTGCAATTCCATAAGGTTTACCATGAATTGGAGACACAGCTGTATTCCACACAGTCATTGGTTGCACACTCTAGTAAGCCTTTTATAACCATTCCTTATTGGCCTCAGCAGAAAAGGTAACCTAAGTTACATTATGGCGGTGCTCACTGCTTTATGAACAATAACTTTATTTTTTCAATATTTAACATTTACATTCTCAGGCTAATCTTTTCTCTGAATACATAATTCAAGCAATGATTTATTTAATGTTTGATGTCCCTTAAGTACATAGTTATAAGTATTAAATAGTACAAAAATAAAATGCTTTAACAGATTGGAACACCTTTTTGTCCCTTTTAATCAGCACAGTACCTATCATTTTTTATCTACTTAAATAACCTAATATTTAGTTAAATTGATGTTTTCTCAGAGGATTATGGTACGATTTCTGTCTCAGCTCAGTATATCCATCTGACGTAAAACACACAACTGCTGAATGTTGCCCTAATTTTGTTGATGAGTTGCTACAGGATATTCTGCAAAGCGCAACATCAGCCAAGTTTTCCGAATGAGTTATCTCCGACTCGCAGCCCTTCTTTTACCTATGCATGTCATGAAATGGCTTCAGTGTTAGAGATGCGCGGTCTATGATACTCAGGAGTCATTACTAATAATATTTGCTTCACTTACAATTTTTACTCTGCCATGCAAAAGAGATCAACTTGAAGCAATTTCTGACTAATCCGAAAAGTCATAAAGATTTGACAGCCTTCGTTAGGTCTTGTCACAAGCTGGGAAATCATCTGTGCAAAACACATTTGATTTATCTGTATTTTCTTGGATAAAAGTTGGTGGTGTTGCCAAAACACTAGAAGGAAAGTTTTTAGAAAATGTGATGTGAACGGGAACTGTACATTTCATATGACCGTATCCCAAATTGCATAAAAATGTGTCATTTGTGTAGACTTTCTGTTCCCAGCTAGTCAGTGACACTGTAGTTCAGAGTTTTGTAAATTTCCTAATCCATGACCCTCTGGAATGGCTGGCTACACAGTTTTTCACTGACCACAGCCCTGTATGTTTCAGTGTTCTTCAGAATGTTACTAAGTGAAACCATATCACGCGTATAACATTAAAGTAAATACAGTAGATTTGCATAATGAAGAAATGCATGATAAAAAGACAATGCAATAGCACTTAGTCTGAACTTCAAATTAGTAGTAGATTGTTTTCTTACAAATTGCAACGTTATGTCTATTTCCACTCCCCCCTGTATCATGTGACAGCCATCAGCCAATCACATATATACTTATATTCTGTGAATTCTTGCACATGCTCAGTTGGAGCTGGTGACTCAAAAAGTGTAAATATAAAAAGACTGTGCACATTTTGTTAATGGAAGTAAATTGGAAAATTGTTTAAAAGTGCTGCTCTATCTGAATCATGAAAGTTTAATTTTGACTTGAGTGTCCCTTTAATAATGATAACAAAGTACTATAAAACAAGACAAAATGTTAGAATTTTCTAGAATCTTTTGGCTGTCTGTAAAACCTCTGTATTAATTTAAAGCCCCCAGCCACCCCGTTATGCTAAAACAATTTTAGCTCAGATCATATAACCTAGCAATCCCTTTAAGAGGCCACATGCTCCAAAATCTTGTCCTCTGAAACCCCTTTAAAATTCCGTGCCCCAAAACTAAGAGTTTACATCTTATCTATTTGTCCAGCAACACTTAAAAAAAATAAGACCTCACATCTAAAGTATGCCCCCAGCGACCCATTTAAAGGGATAGAAAGATAAAAAATGAAATTTGCATGGGTGCATTTCAATTTGAAATAGAAGCATTTTTGCAATATACTTTCATTAGCAAAAAAACCCTCTTCTAGTAAATATTACTGTTTTTCTGCTGCATACGCACATATGCTGTGTGGGCCTATGCACCAGTATTGAAACACCATGCCTGGTTAGAGAGTTAGCAGTAGTTTGTATGACACACATTATGTCTTCAGAAGCAATACACACTTTCTTTCATGTAATTAGCAAGAGTCCATGAGCTAGTGACGTATGGGATATACATTCCTACCAGGAGGGGCAAAGTTTCCCAAACCTCAAAATGCCTACAAATACACCCCTCACCACACCCACAATTCAGTTTTACAAACTTTGCCTCCCGTGGAGGTGGTGAAGTAAGTTTGTGCTAGATTCTACGTTGATATGCGCGCAGCAGGCTGGAGCCCGGTTTTCCTCTCAGAGTGCAGTGAATGTCAGAGGGATGTGAAGAGAGTATTGCCTATTTGAATTCAATGGTCTCCTTCTACGGGATCTATTTCATAGGTTCTCTGTTATCGGTCGTAGAGATTCATCTCTTACCTCCCTTTTCAGATAGACAATATACTCTTATATGGCATTACCTCTACTGATTCTCGTTTCAGTACTGGTTTGGCTATCTACTATATGTAGATGAGTGTCCTGGGGTAAGTAAGTCTTATTTTTTGTGACACTCTAAGCTATGGTTGGGCACTTTATATATAAAGTTCAAAATATATGTCTTTAAACTTATATTTGCCATGATTCAGGATGATCAATATTCCTTATTTCAGACAGTCAGTTTCATTATTTGGGATAATGCATATGAATAATCAATTTTTTTCTTACCTTAAAAATTGTTTCAATTGACTTTTTTCCCTGTGGGCTGTTAGGCTTGCGGGGGCTGAAAATGCTTCAATTTATTGCGTCATTCTTGGCGCGGACTTTTTTGGTGCAAATTTTTTTTTGTCATTTCCAGCGTCATACTTGTCGCCGGAAGTTGTTCGTGTTTGCATCATTTTTTTGACGTTTTGCGCCAAAAATGTCGGCGTCACCGGATGTGGCGTCATTCTTGGCGCCAAAAAATGTAAGGCACCAATAATGTGGGCGTCTTTTTTTGGCGCTAAAAAATGTGGGCGTCATTCTTGTCTCCACCTTTTTTTCACATTATTTCAGTCTCATTTTTCATTGCTTCTGGTTGCTAGAGGCTTGTTCATTGGCATTTTTTTCCCATTCCTGAAACTGTCATTTAAGGAATTTGATAAATTTTGCTTTATATGTTGTTTTTTCTTTTACATATTGCAAGATGTCTCAAATTGACCCTGGATCAGAATCTACTTCTGGAAAGACGCTGCCTGATGCTGGTTCTACCAAAGTTAAGCGCATTTGTTGTAAACTTGTGGTAACTGTTCCTCCGGCTGTAGTTTGTGATGAATGTCATGATAAACTTGCTAATGCAGATAGTATTTCCATTAATAATATACCATTACCTGTTGCTGTTCCCTCAACATCTAATACTCAGGATGTTCCTGTTAATATAAAAGAATTTGTTTTTAAATCTATTAGGAAGGCTATGTCTGTTATTCCCCCTTCCAGTAAACGTAAAAGGTCTTTTAAAACTTCTCATTTTTCAGATGAATTTTTAAATGACTGTCATCATTCTGATTTGTCTGTTTCTGATGAGGATTTTTCTGGTTCAGAGGATTCTGTCTCAGATATTGACACTGATAAATCTTCATATTTATTTAAAATGGAATTTATTCGCTCTTTACTTAAAGAAGTTTTAATCGCATTAGAGATGGAGGAATCTAGTCCTCTTGATACTAAATCTACTAAGCGTTTAAATTCGGTTTTTAAACCTCCTATAGTTATTCCAGAAGTTTTTCCTGTCCCTGATGCTATTTCTGAAGTAATTTCTAGGGAATGGAATAATCTGGGTACTTCATTTACTCCTTCTCAAAGGTTTAAGAAATTGTATCCTGTGCCATCTGACAGATTAGAGTTTTGTGACAAAATCCCTAAAGTTGATGGGGCTATCTCTACTCTTGCTAAACGTACTACTATTCCTACGGCAGATAGTACTTCCTTTAAGGATCCTTTAGATAGGAAGATTGATTCCTTTCTAAGGAAAGCTTATTTATGTTCAGGTAATCTTCTTAGGCCTGCTATTTCTTTAGCTGATGTTGCTGCCGCTTCCACTTTTTGGTTGGAGGCTTTAGCACAACAAGTATCAGACCATAATACTCATAGCATTGTTAAACTTCTTCAACATGCTAATAACTTTATTTGTGATGCCATCTTTGATATCATTAGAGTTGATGTCAGGTATATGTCTTTAGCTATTTTAGCTAGAAGAGCTTTATGGCTTAAAACTTGGAATGCAGATATGACTTCTATGTCAACTTTGCTTTCTCTTTCTTTCCAAGGTAATACATTATTTGGTTCCCAGTTGGATTCTATTATTTCAACTGTTACTGGGGGGAAAGGAACTTTTTTGCCTCAGGACAAAAAATCTAAAGGGCTGCTAATCGTTTTCGTTCCTTTCGCCAGAATAAGGAACAGAAGCCTGACCCTTCCCCTAAAGGAACGGTTTCTGTTTGGAAACCTTCTCCAATCTGGAATAAATCCAAGCCTTTTAGAAAGTCAAAACCAGCTCCCAAGTCCACATGAAGGTGCGGCCCTCATTCCAGCACAGCTGGTAGGGGGCAGGTTACGATTTTTCAAAGACATTTGGATCAATTCGATTCACAGTCTTTGGATTCAAAACATTGTTTCACAAGGGTACAGAATAGGTTTCAAGGTAAGGCCGCCTACGAAGAGATTTTTTCTCTCTCGCATTCCAATAAACCCAGTGAAGGCTCAGGCATTTCTGAAATGTGTTTCAGATCTAGAGTTGGCTGGAGTAATTGTGCCAGTTCCAGTTCTGGAACAGGGTCTGGGGTTTTACTCAAATCTATTCATTGTACCAAAGAAGGAGAATTCCTTCAGACCAGTTCTGGATCTAAAGATATTGAATCGTTATGTAAGGATACCAACATTCAAAATGGTAACTATAAGGACTATTCTGCCTTTTGTTCAGCAAGGGCATTATATGTCCACAATAGATTTACAGGATGCATATCTTCATATTCCGATTCATCCAGATCACTTTCAGTTTCTGAGATTCTCTTTTCTAGACAAGCATTACCAGTTTGTGGCCCTTCCGTTTGGCCTAGCAACAGCTCCAAGGATCTTTTCAAAGGTTCTCGGTGCCCTTCTCTCTGTAATCAGAGAACAGGGTATTGCGGTATTTCCTTATTTGGACGATATCTTGGTACTTGCTCAGTCTTCACATTCTGCAGAATCTCATACGAATCAACTCGTGTCGTTTCTTCAAAGACATGGTTGGAGGATCAATTTATCAGAGAGTTCGTTGATTCCTCAGACTCAGGTAACCTTTTTGGGTTTTCAAATAGATTGTGTCCATGACCTTGTCTGTAACAGAAAAGAGACGTCTGAAATTGGTTTCAGCCTGTCGAAACCTTCAGTCTCAATCATTCCCTTCGGTAGCTTTATGCATGGAAATTCTAGGTCTTATGACTGCTGCATCGGACGCGATCCCCTTTGCTCGTTTTCACATGCGACCTCTTCAGCTTTGTATGCTGAACCAATGGTGCAGGGATTATACAAAGCAATTAATATCCTTAAATCCCAATGTACGACACTCTCTGACGTGGTGGATAGATCACCATCGTTTAGTCCAAGGGGCTTCTTTTGTTCGTCCAACCTGGACTGTGATCTCAACAGATGCGAGTCTGTCAGGTTGGGGGGCTGTATGGGGATCTCTGACAGCGCAGGGGGTTTGGGAATCTCAGGAGGCGAGATTACCAATCAACATTTTGGAACTCCATGCGATTTTCAGAGCTCTTCAGTTATGGCCTCTTCTGAAGAGAGAATCGTTTATTTGTTTTCAGACAGACAATGTCACAACCGTGGCATATGTCAATCATCAGGGTGGGACTCACAGTCCTCAGGCTATGAAAGAAGTATTTTGGATACTTGTATGGGCGGAATCCAGCTCCTGTCTAATTTCTGCGGTTCACATCCCAGGTGTAGACAATTGGGAAGCAGATTATCTCAGTCGCCAGAAGTTACATCCGGGCGAATGGTCCCTTCACCCAGAGGTATTTCTTCAGATTGTTCAAATCTGGGGACTTCCAGAAATAGATCTGATGGCTTCTCATCTAAACAAGAAACTTCCCAGGTATCTGTCCAGATCCAGGGATCCTCAGGCGGAGGCAGTGGACGCGTTGTCGCTTCCTTGGAATTATCATCCTGCCTATATCTTTCCGCCTCTAGTTCTTCTTCCAAGAGTGATTTCCAAAATTCTAATGGAACGTTCGTTTGTACTGCTGGTGGCTCCAGCATGGCCTCACAGGTTTTGGTATGCGGATCTCATTCGGATGGCCAGTTGCCAACCTTGGACTCTTCCGTTAAGACCAGACCTTCTATCTCAAGGCCCTTTTTTCCATCAGGATCTCAAATCCTTAAATTTGAAGGTATGGAAATTGAACGCTTGATTCTTAGTCATAGAGGTTTCTCTGACTCAGTAATTAATACTATGTTACAGGCTCGTAAATCTGTGTCTAGGAGGATTTATTATCGAGTCTGGAAGACTTACATTTCTTGGTGTTCTTCTCATAAATTTTCCTGGCATTCTTTTAGAATTCCTAGAATTTTACAGTTTCTTCAGGATGGTTTGGATAAAGGTTTGTCTGCAAGTTCCTTGAAAGGACAAATCTCGGCTCTTTCTGTTCTTTTTCACAGAAAGATTGCTAATCTTCCTGATATTCATTGTTTTGTACAGGCTTTGGTTCGTATCAAACCTGTCATCAAGTCAATCTCTCCTCCTTGGAGTCTTAATTTGGTTCTGAGGGCTTTACAAGCTCCTCCGTTTGAACCTATGCATTCTCTGGACATTAAATTACTTTCTTGGAAAGTTCTGTTCCTTTTGGCCATCTCTTCTGCTAGAAGAGTTTCTGAGTTATCTGCTCTTTCTTGTGAATCTCCTTTTCTGATTTTTCATCAGGATAAGGCAGTGTTGCGAACTTCATTTAAATTTTTACCTAAGGTTGTGAATTCTAACAACATTAGTAGAGAAGTTGTCGTTCCTTCATTGTGTCCTAATCCTAAGAATTCAAAGGAGAGATCTTTACATTCTTTGGAAGTAGTAAGAGCTTTGAAATATTATGTTGAAGCTACTAAAGATTTTAGAAAGACTTCTAGTCTATTTGTTATCTTTTCTGGGTCCAGAAAAGGTCAGAAGGCCTCCGCCATTTATTTGGCGTCTTGGTTAAAGTCGTTGATTCATCATGCTTATGTAGAGTCGGGTGAATCCCCGCCTCAAAGAATTACGGCTCATTCTACTAGGTCAGTTTCTACTTCCTGGGCATTTAGGAATGAAGCTTCTGTTGATCAGATTTGCAAAGCAGCAACTTGGTCTTCTTTGCATACTTTTACTAAATTCTACCATTTTGATGTGTTTTCTTCTTCTGAAGCAGTTTTTGGTAGAAAAGTACTTCAGGCAGCTGTTTCAGTTTGATTCTTCTGCTTATAATTTCAGTTTTTTTCATTATTGAGATTAAACTTTTGTTTTGGGTTGTGGATTATTATTTTTCAGCGGAATTGGCTGTCTTTATTTTATCCCTCCCTCTCTAGTGACTCTTGCGTGGAAGTTCCACATCTTGGGTATTTATTATCCCATACGTCACTAGCTCATGGACTCTTGCTAATTACATGAAAGAAAACATAATTTATGTAAGAACTTACCTGATAAATTCATTTCTTTCATATTAGCAAGAGTCCATGAGGCCCACCCTTTTTTGTGGTGGTTATGATTTTTTTGTATAAAGCACAATTATTCCAATTCCTTATTTTGATGCTTTCGCTCCTTTCTTATCACCCCACTTCTTGGCTATTCGTTAAACTGAATTGTGGGTGTGGTGAGGGGTGTATTTATAGGCATTTTGAGGTTTGGGAAACTTTGCCCCTCCTGGTAGGAATGTATATCCCATACGTCACTAGCTCATGGACTCTTGCTAATATGAAAGAAATTAATTTATCAGGTAAGTTCTTACATAAATTATGTTTTTGTCAGCTCTCTGACCAGGCATGGTGTTTGAATACTGGTGCATATGTGCGTATGCCACAGAACAACAGTTATAACTTTTACTAGAAGCATTTTTGCTAATGGAAGTGTATGGTATTCACAGGTGACATAAACACTCTAAAATTATTTTCAAAATAATCTTATCTTAAAGGGACAGTAAACACCTTGTAATTAAGACATTTTTGTTGTGTTGCTATAGAATAACATATCGACCAACCACAACAATTAACACCCTTTTTATAGCAATTGTTTTTCAATAGGCAAACCCCACCATTTGCCTTATTTGTTGAAGACAATCTGGGCTTTAGTTTGCAGATGACAAGGCTAGCCAACATTATAAAGTTAGTATAAAGTGCATTATTTTTGCCATTATCAGCTAAAGCCATTTAGGGGCATATAGGTAGCAGAGTAAGCCTTGAGAAGGCATTACGCTGCATTTCAAGTTCTGAGAATTAGAAAATCCTTAATTTATTTTGTGTAATGATGATAGTCCATAGGGCTCCATAACATGTGGGATATAATTCCTGCCACCAGGAGGAGGCCAAGAACCCACACAAGAGCTTAAATCCCCTCCTACCTCCCATTTCTCCTCAGTTTCTGATCTTGGCCTCTCAGGAGAAGGTTGAGAATAGAGATGTTGCAGCTACTTGCTTTTGGATTAATGTTTGGGAGATCAGATCAATGCGAGACCCTTATCCCTGGGACATATTGTTCACAGCTATTTACCTATGGGATTTCAGCCATAACTACCCTCAAGCATTGCAGGGACATGTCCTTTAGCCTCCCCTGTGTTATTGAGGTATTTCCTCCAATATCCTCTGCTGTACCTGTATAAGCACTGGATGGGCCCTCTACTGCATACAGCTTTTGTTAATGGCTGCTAACTTCAGTGAAGTGAGTGCTTCAAAAGATAAGTGCAATGCACTCACATAGTCCACAGACTATATGAAGATACCCCTTTTTAAGTATAGCATAGACAGGGTACATTACACATTTTACACTATTTTCTCAGATCACTAAGAGATTGTGTGTTATGCTGCAGTGTTATTGATTTTTCTATCAGCTCTCTCAAGGTACTTTGAGGATACCTTGGGGCTGCGGTAGAAGAAAATATATAGAAAACATTGTCTGCTTCTATGCTCATTTTAAATTAGTTTTTTTTAGTATTTATTGATGATTGGTGCCCTCATACTTTTGTGTCACACTTATACATTGAGTCTCCCTTCTGGAAAGCTTTAGTTTTGGCGCTTTTTTTTTCCCTGCACAATCTTTTTTTTGTAGTCTCTTTGTTAATGCAGAGTTCCAGTATAAGAATAATTTTCCTATCGTATATGCTTCTAGAGGTATCTGCAGATGTTTTTTCTAAGGCACAAGAAAGTTTGCTAAGCTTTCTTCTTCTATTTGGTCCGAATGCAGCTCCTCACATCTTTACAAAGGTTGGCAGTGATCAGAGCTCAGGGGATCTCAATTGCCCTTATCTGGATGATATCTTCCCCTGTCTTCCCCGGTCTCTAGCTATTGCTAGATAGGTTACTATCTTTCCTCCAAGATCACGGTTGGAGAATTTATGTTCCGAAAGAACTCTTTATCTCCAGCTACAAGGGTGTCCTTTCTAGGAGTCATCATAGATTCTGACCAAAAGCATGTCTGTCTCTGCAACAGGCTTAATTTTCATAAGTAGGTCAATGCATGAAGGTAGTGTATCTTATGGTTAGGGCTTCGGACACTGTTCCCTTTGCCCTCCTCTTGCGTCCCCTTTGTCAGGGTTTTTTTCTGTTGTGTTTGCCATGTGCTGCTGGCAGCCATTTTACTCACCTCTCTTCCTGACTTGGTGCATTGTGGGGGATGCTGCTCACTTCCTGCACTTCCTTTTATGGCCAGACTGTTGTGCATCATCCATGTGAGACAGGATGCAGTCTCAGAATTGTGATGTCATCATTTATTATTTAAAGGGCCTCTGTTCAGTATGCTTTGCCTTTGCGTTTTCTGAGACCTGTTTGTGAGAGTTCCTGTGTATTACCTGGCTGTCTGACGTCCTTCCTGGTTCCTGATCCCTGGCTTGTTCCTGACTCTGCTGTTCTCCTTGTTCCTGATTCTGGCTCGTCTGACTATTCGCTTTGGCTCCTGACTCGGCTCGTCTGACTACCAGCTCTGGTTTTGACTCCTGGCTTATTTGACTTGTGGACATTTTATAATTTTTTTATATTAATAAAGGTGTGATTATTTTTGCACTTCTCGTCTCAGTCTGATTCCTGGCACCCTGACACCCTTCAACTGTCTATGCTCAATCAGGGGTCAAAGAATTATATGCAATAGGAGCAACAGATTGTTCTGGACTTGTCCATCAGACCATCTTTCTCTTGGTGGATACTAGGTCCTTCTTTAACACTTGTGGCATCCTTTCTTCGTCCATCTTGGGCTATTGGGACGACGGATGCTAGTCTTTCAGGCTTGGGCACGGTCTGGAATTGTCAAAGAGCTCAAGAAGTTTGATTTCCTCTGGAGGCGAGGTTTATCCGTTTCCAGTCAAACAATATTACAGCAGTGACCTACATAAATTATCAAGGGGATACCCACAATCCACTGGCTATGCAGGAAGTGTTCCAAATTCAGTCTTGGGCAAAGAAGAATCCATACTCTCTGTCAGCAGTTCTCATTCAAGGAGTGAACAATTTGGAAGCGTGTTTCCTTAGCCGTCAGTCGTTCACTATAGGAGAGTGGTCTCTCCATCTGAATTTTTTTTTTTTGATCAATTAGTAATCAAATGGGGTCTATCAGGCATAAATCTGATGGCCGCCCATTTAAATCACAATCTTCCAATGTATTGTGCAAGATCAAGAGTTCCAAAGGCTCAAATGATAGACACCTTGGTGTGACCATGGAATGTTCCTCTAGCGTACCGGTTCCCTCCATTTGTTCTTCTGCCAAGAGTAATTGCTTAAATAATTCAGGAGTCAGCTTCGGTAATCTTGATTGTTCCCGCCTGTCCCGCAGAACATGGCATGTGGATCTAGCACAGATATCCTCTACTCCCCCATGGCTTCTTCCTTTAAGACAAGATCTGTTGTCTCAAGTGTCACTTTTCTATCAGGATCTCAAATCTCTAGGTTTCCCGGGTGGACGTTGAATGCCTAGTTTTAAAACCTAGAGGTTTCACTGATTCTGTTATTGTCACTGATTCAGCTAGAGATCCTGTTACACAAACAATTTGCAGGAGGGAATATTTTAAATGGGGCTCTTCCAGACGATTTTCTTGGTATTCCTTTAGGATTCCTAGAGTTCTTCAGTTTTTACAAGATGGCCTTGACAAAGGTTAGTCTGCTAGCTCCCTAAAATGTCAAATTTCTGCTTTATCTTTTCTCTTTCATAGAAAGTTAGATAAGCTTCCTGATCAGACTTTTGTCCAGAAGATTGTAGAATTAGGTCAGTTGTGAGACTTCTTTCTCCACCCTGGAATTTGAATCTAGTTCTTTCTCTTTTGCAAGGTCCACCGTTTGAGCCTATGCATTCCGTTGATATCAAACTTTTCTCTGGAAAGTAGTTTTCTTGTTAGCATTCTCTTCAGCTAGGGAGTTTTCAGCTTTGTCCTGTGATTTTTCCATTTTTAGTTTTTGACAAAGATAAAGCTGTACTTCATTGTAAATATGATTTTATTTGTAAGGTAGTGTTTTTAGAAAATATCAGTCAGGAGATTGTTGTTCCTTTGTGCTCAGATCCTGCTAATTCTTAGGAACGACTTTTACATAATCTGGGTGTAGTCAGAGCATTGAAGTTCTATCTTCAAGCTACTAAGGAATTCGGACAATTTTCCAGGTTGTTTGTTCCTTACTGTGGGACTCGAAAAGGGCAGAAGGCTACTACTGTGTATTTGGCCTCTTGGTCAAACAAGTAATTCACAAGGCCTACTTGCTGGCGAGAAAGTCTCCCCCTAGTTGTATCACAGCCCATTCTACAGAATCAGTAGCAACTTCCTGGGCTTTTAAAATGAAGATCTAATCTGCATTCCTTTTCAAAATGTTTCCGTTATGATGTTTTTTTGCTTCTTCGCAAGCAGCTTTTTGGCAGGAAAGTCCTTCAGGCCCGCTGTGTCTGATAAATAGGAACTGCCTTAAATGTTTCCCACCCTTTCTATAGCATGGACTATTTGCTCGGGTATTAATTCCAAATGTTATGGAGCCCTATGGACATCATTATACAAAAGAAAACAATTTATGCTTACCTGATAAAAAAATTTTTTTTTTCAGAATGACGATAGTTTAAATTTTTAGAGAACAGTTTTAATTTTCACCTCTATAGACCTTGCTTTTATCTTTCCTACCTATCTGTTTCCTATTGTCTGCTCAGCTATGCATTCAGCTAAGGAGAGGTGGGAGCTGGGAGAGAATTTAAGCTCTTGTGTGGGTTCTTGGCAGTAATTAGATCCCACATGTTATGGAGCCCTATGCACTATCATCATTTCGAAAGAGCTAAATTGCATGAAAAGGGGGCAAAATGAATATTGAAAGTATATTGCAATGTTTTATGTTATCCATAACAAAACTATTTATATAAAATATATAAAGTCGTTTAAACCCCTTCAGTGCCAATAATTTGAATAATTTTTCTACCACTGGAGGCTAAACAGACTGTCATACATCACAATGCATCCATGTTCACTACTTTTCCTGAGTGAAGATTTACATCTAGACATACTTTTTATTTTCTTCAGCATAAATTCAGATTTCATCCATAATAAATAAAAAAATAAAATAAAAAAAGAAAAAGTAGTTTTTTTAGGGAGCTATAAAATATATTTTTAACAAGTAAGTAAATTATCCTGGTGTAGTGATGTCAGTATTTTGATATTATTATATAAATGTCATTTATACTGATATGACATATCCGAGACCTGCCACAAAGCAAGCAAATGTTAGAAAAAAAAATATTATATATTACATTTTTCTTTGCATAAATGTTTTGTAGATGATCCATTTATATAGCTCATCTGGGAGTGTTTTTGTAACAATGTGTAGTTTTGCTTATTTTGTTCGTTTACCCTGTTAACTTGTGCACATGCTCAGTAGCATCTTGTTCCCTAGAAAGTGGGAGTATAAAAAACTGTGCAATATTTGACGCTGGAAGTAAATTGGAAAGTGTTTTATAACTTCATACTCTATCTGAATCAGAAAAGTTTATTTTGACTTGCGTGTCCCTTAGCAGTCTAGTCAAAATTTAGGGAATGCAGTTTTAAACAACTTTCCAATTCACTTTTATCATCATATTTGCTTTGTTCTCTTGGTATTCTTTGTTGAAAGCTAAACCTAGGTAGGCTCCTAGGCTAATTTCTAAAACCTTGAAGGCCACTCCTTATTTCAATGCATTTGGCAGTTTTTCACAGCTAGAGGGCGTCGGTTCATGTGAGCCATACAGATATCATTGTGACTAGACCCGTGGATTTACAAGTGAGAGGGCACTGATTGGCTAAATGCAAGTCTGTCAAAAGAACTCAAATTAGGGGGCAGTCTGCAAAGGCTTAGATACAAGGTAATAAAAGTATCTTAATATAACTGTGTTGGTTATGCAAAACAGGGGAATGGGTAATAAAGGGATTATCTATCTTTTTAAACCATAACAATTTTGGAGTAGACTGTCCATTTAAGTGATGACAATAAATTGTCAGGTTTTGTGATAGAATTCTGCTTATGAAATTTAAAAATTTATCTTGGATTATTTTGCATCATTAAATGGTCAGTTTCATGCAGAAATTGCATGCTATAAATTGTTAGAGCTTTATGAATTTTAGCTTTCTATCTGTTAAACACATTACTTAAATCCTGCTCTGCAGCCAAAAGGATTGCAGCTCCCAAGCAAAACGAAGCTGGATAGCCAATCGGGTGTAACAGTTGTATGTAAACGCAAGTCACAGGCCGCATTCTGCTTGGAAGCTGCAATGCCCCTTTGTGGGAGTTAAAAACATATTTATCTAGGGTATGTAATGCAAAAATAACATACTGTTCCTTTAAACATTTCTTTTTCAATATTTCTTTGTGTTCTATGGTTTTTTGCAGGAATTATCTGTCAGCTCTTTACTGAAGTTGGGTGCATGCTTTGTAGCCGGACTTCTGCCATATTTCTACCTAATTGCCTCCTCATTCCTCAACCGAGCCCGCTGGACCTGGGGAGACCAGACGACCTTTCAAGGGCTTTTCACTCATTTATTAAGAGAAGAATACGGAACGTTCAATCTGGTAAATTGATTTCTTTTGTCTTCTGGACTTCAAAGTTAAAAAGAACTCTCAACAAAAAACTATCAGAAATTCCTCTCATTTTTTTTCAAGTGTTTAATCTATTAAGTAGGTGAACACAAATACGTACTCTAGGCCAGACATCTGATTAATACTTGATGCATACACTGCTTTATTGTAAAATGAAGCAAATGCTGCTGAATATTTGTTAAAAGTGTTTGCATGTTTAAATACAAACCTGTATTGACCTTTGTTGAATAAGTTTGCAGTACCACCATTGAAGAAAAAAAATAATTATATATTCTAAATTTATGTTTTAGCAAAAAATGTTTCAACTAAAAGCTATCACTTATTTTTTGAATGAGAACTTTTACTGTGCACAAAAGGTACATTTAGATAAACTCTGTGCACCAGCATTTTAAACAGTGCATTTGCTTAGAGAGCTGGAAGTTCCTTGTATCATATTATAAATAATTTGATTTACATGATACAAGGCACATCCTTTTTTTTTTTTTATTAATGTATATGGCCTGATGTGTCTCTTTAAAGGGACGGTAAACATATCTGTACCAACTTTACGGATTATCTTATCATTTCAGCTGAAGCCATATAGCAGAGATTTTGTTAACATAATGATAGTGGCAATCCACATAATTTCCTGACTCAAGTCTGGATTGACTTCTCCAAATACAGAAAGTAGTGGATGAAAACTGACTAGCAGCAAACACAGTTCTACTTATTTTTACTTTATTTGTTTGTTACTTCCTATCACCTCCCCACAAGGGGGCTGTGGCCTATACAAGAAAGCAAATGAGCAGCCTTTAATTTGAAGTGTTGCTAGGAGAAATCTACTCTAGCTGTAGTCTGTTTTTCCTTCTTAATAGGAGGAGCGTCCACGGCTTCATTCCTTACTTGTGGAAAATACTGAACCTGGCCACCAAGAGGAGGCAAAGACACCCCAGCCAAAGGCTTAAATACCTCCCCTCATCCCCCAGTCATTCTTTGCCTTTCGTCACAGGAGGTTGGCAGAGAAGTGTCAGAAGATACGGAGTAGTTCCTTACGGAGGGTAGCACTCTTCGGAATGGGACTGGGGTTTTAAGTAGTCTTGTCAGCCTCTCAGTGAGAGCATTGACGAATGTTAGTCTGGAGATGTAGGGAGAGTCTTTCTGCAAACCCATCCAGACTCGTATTAACAGCTCCTAAGCAATCCGTGTTGACGAGTTTCACTGCCTGCTTCTATCACTCAAGTCCATATCAGGAGAGGCTGTGTTTCTGTTGCACAGCATAGATTCCGGTAAGATCATTAATTTTCTTCTGTTAAGTGTGATCAGTCCACGGGTCATCATTACTTCTGGGATATTACTCCTCCCCAACAGGAAGTGCAAGAGGATTCACCCAGCAGAGCTGCATATAGCTCCTCCCCTCTACGTCACTCCCAGTCATTCTCTTGCACCCAACGACTAGATAGGATGTGTGAGAGGACTATGGTGATTATACTTAGTTTTATATCTTCAATCAAAAGTTTGTTATTTTAAAATAGCACCGGAGTGTGTTATTACCTCTCTGGCAGAGTTTGAAGAAGAATCTACCAGAGTTTTTGCTATGATTTTAACCGGAGTAGTTAAGATCATATTGCTGTTTCTCGGCCATCTGAGGAGAGGTAAACTTCAGATCAGGGGACAGCGGGCAGATGAATCTGCATAGAGGTATGTAGCAGCTTTTATTTTCTGACAATGGAATTGATGAGAAAATCCTGCCATACCGATATAATGTCATGTATGTATACTTTACACTTCAGTATTCTGGGGAATGGTACTTCACTAGAATTACACTGTAAGAAGTACATAAAGCTGTTTAATAACTAGAAATTATGTTTAACGTTTTTGCTGGAATGTAAAATCGTTTTCATTTGCTGAGGTACTGAGTGAATAAATGTTTGGGCACTATTTTTCCACTTGGCAGTTGCTTAATCTTTTTTCTGACAGTTTCTGTTCTCTCTCACTGCTGTGTGTGAGGGGGAGGGGCCGTTTTTTGGCGCTTTTGCTACGCATCAGATATTTCAGTCAGCAGCTCATTGTATTTCCTGCATGATCCGGTTCATCTCTACAGAGCTCAGGGGTCTTCAAAACTTATTTTGAGGGAGGTAATTTCTCTCAGCAGAGCTGTGAGAATCATAGTTGACTGAGATAAAAAACGTTTATTCTGTAATTTGTTTCCTGCTTTCAGAATTTATCTTTGCTAATGGGATTAAACCTTTGCTAAAGTTGTGTTGTTTATAAGGATTGAGGCTATAACTGTTTCAATTTATTAATTTTCAACTGTCATAGATCTTCTGTGCTTCTTAAAGGCACAGTACGTTTTTAATATTATTCTAATTGAATTGTATTCCAAGTTGCAAGTTTATTTGCTAGTGTGTTAAACATGTCTGATTCAGAGGAAGATACCTCTGTCATTTGTTGCAATGCCAAAGTGGAGCCCAATAGAAATTTATGTACTAACTGTATTGATGCTACTTTAAATAAAAGTCAATCTGTACAAATTGAACAAATTTCACCAAACAACGAGGGGAGAGTTATGCCGACTAACTCGCCTCACGTGTCAGTACCTGCATCTCCCGCTCGGGAGGTGCGTGATATTGTAGCGCCGAGTACATCTGGGCGGCCATTACAAATCACATTACAGGATATGGCTACTGTTATGACTGAAGTTTTGGCTAAATTACCAGAACTAAGAGGTAAGCGTGATCACTCTGGGGTGAGAACAGAGTGCGCTGATAATATTAGGGCCATGTCAGACACTGCGTCACAGGTGGCAGAACATGAGGACGGAGAACTTCATTCTGTGGGTGACGGTTCTGATCCAAACAGACTGGATTCAGATATTTCAAATTTTAAATTTAAACTGGAAAACATCCGTGTATTACTAGGGGAGGTGTTAGCGGCTCTGAATGATTGTAACACAGTTGCAATACCAGAGAAAATGTGTAGGTTGGATAAATATTTTGCGGTACCGGCGAGTACTGAGGTTTTTCCTATACCTAAGAGACTTACTGAAATTGTTACTAAGGAGTGGGATAGACCCGGTGTGCCGTTCTCACCCCCTCCGATATTTAGAAAAATGTTTCCAATAGACGCCACCACACGGGACTTATGGCAAACGGTCCCTAAGGTGGAGGGAGCAGTTTCTACTTTAGCTAAGCGTACCACTATCCCGGTGGAGGATAGCTGTGCTTTTTCAGATCCAATGGATAAAAAATTAGAGGGTTACCTTAAGAAAATGTTTGTTCAACAAGGTTTTATATTGCAACCCCTTGCATGCATTGCGCCGATCACGGCTGCAGCGGCATTCTGGATTGAGTCTCTGGAAGAGAACATTAGTTCAGCTACTCTGGACGACATTACGGACAGGCTTAGAGTCCTTAAACTAGCTAATTCATTCATTTCGGAGGCCGTAGTACATCTTACTAAACTTACGGCGAAAAATTCAGGATTCGCCATTCAGGCACGCAGGGCGCTGTGGCTAAAATCCTGGTCAGCTGATGTTACTTCTAAGTCTAAATTGCTTAATATACCTTTCAAAGGGCAGACCTTATTCGGGCCCGGGTTGAAAGAGATTATCGCTGACATTACAGGAGGTAAAGGCCATGCCCTGCCTCAGGACAAAGCCAAAGCTAAGGCTAGACAGTCTAATTTTCGTTCCTTTCGTAATTTCAAAGCAGGAGCAGCATCAACTTCCTCTGCACCAAAACAGGAAGGAGCTGTTGCTCGCTATAGACAAGGCTGGAAACCTAACCAGTCCTGGAACAAGGGCAAGCAGACCAGGAAACCTGCTGCTGCCCCTAAAACAGCATGAATTGAGGGCCCCCGATCCGGGATCGGATCTAGTGGGGGGCAGACTTTCTCTCTTCGCCCAGGCTTGGGCAAGAGATGTCCAGGATCCCTGGACGCTAGAGATAATATCTCAGGGATACCTTCTGGACTTCAAATACTCTCCTCCAAGAGAGAGATTTCATCTGTCAAGGTTGTCAACAATCCAGACAAAGAAAGAGGCGTTTCTACGCTGCGTACAAGAGCTCTTGTTAATGGGAGTAATCCATCCAGTTCCACGATCGGAACAGGGACAGGGGTTTTACTCAAATCTGTTTGTGGTTCCCAAAAAAGAGGGAACTTTCAGACCAATCCTAGACTTAAAGATCCTAAACAAATTCCTAAGAGTTCCATCGTTCAAGATGGAGACTATTCGGACAATTTTACCTATGATCCAAGAGGGTCAGTACATGACCACTGTAGATTTAAAAGATGCTTACCTTCACATACCGATTCACAAAGATCATTACCGGTACCTAAGGTTTGCCTTCCTAGACAGGCATTACCAGTTTGTGGCTCTTCCATTCGGATTGGCTACAGCTCCAAGAATCTTCACAAAGTTTCTGGGCGCTCTTCTGGCGGTACTAAGACCGCGGGGAATCTCGGTAGCTCCATACCTAGACGACATTCTGATACAAGCTTCAAGCTTTCAAACTGCCAAGTCTCATACAGAGTTAGTACTGGCATTTCTAAGGTCACATGGATGGAAGGTGAACGAAAAGAAAAGTTCACTCGTTCCACTCACAAGAGTTCCCTTCCTGGGGACTCTTATAGATTCTGTAGAAATGAAGATTTACCTGACAGAGGACAGGCTAACAAGACTTCAAAGTGCTTGCCGCACCCTTCATTCCATTCAACACCCGTCAGTGGCTCAATGCATGGAGGTAATCGGCTTAATGGTAGCGGCAATGGACATAGTACCCTTTGCACGCTTACACCTCAGACCACTGCAACTGTGCATGCTAAGTCAGTGGAATGGGGATTACTCAGACTTATCCCCTTCTCTGAATCTGGATCAAGAGACCAGAAATTCTCTTCTATGGTGGCTTTCTCGGCCACATCTGTCCAGGGGGATGCCATTCAGCAGACCAGACTGGACAATTGTAACAACAGACGCCAGCCTTCTAGGTTGGGGTGCCGTCTGGAATTCTCTGAAGGCTCAGGGACAATGGAGTCAGGAGGAGAGTCTCCTGCCAATAAACATTCTGGAATTGAGAGCAGTTCTCAATGCCCTCCTGGCTTGGCCCCAGTTGACAACTCGGGGGTTCATCAGGTTTCAGTCGGACAACATCACGACTGTAGCTTACATCAACCATCAGGGAGGGACAAGAAGCTCCCTAGCTATGATTGAAGTATCAAAGATAATTCGCTGGACAGAGTCTCACTCTTGCCACCTGTCAGCAATCCACATCCCGGGAGTGGAGAACTGGGAGGCGGATTTCTTAAGTCGTCAGACTTTTCATCCGGGGGAGTGGGAACTCCATCCGGAGGTCTTTGCCCAAATACTTCGACGTTGGGGCAAACCAGAGATAGATCTCATGGCGTCTCGACAGAACGCCAAGCTTCCTCGTTACGGGTCCAGATCCAGGGATCCAGGAGCAGTCCTGATAGATGCCCTGACAGCACCTTGGGACTTCAGGATGGCTTACGTGTTTCCACCCTTCCCGATGCTTCCTCGATTGATTGCCAGAATCAAACAAGAGAGAGCATCAGTGATTCTAATAGCACCTGCGTGGCCACGCAGGACTTGGTATGCAGACCTGGTGGACATGTCATCCTGTCCACCTTGGTCTCTACCTCTGAAACAGGACCTTCTGATACAGGGTCCCTTCAAACATCAAAATCTAACTTCTCTGAAGCTGACAGCTTGGAAATTGAACGCTTGATTTTATCAAGACGTGGGTTTTCTGAGTCAGTTATTGATACCTTAATACAGGCTAGGAAACCTGTTACCAGAAAGATTTACCATAAGATATGGCGTAAATACCTATATTGGTGTGAATCCAAAGGTTACTCTTGGAGTAAGGTTAGGATTCCTAGGATATTGTCTTTTCTACAAGAAGGTTTAGAAAAGGGTTTATCTGCTAGTTCATTAAAGGGACAGATCTCAGCTCTGTCCATTCTGTTACACAAACGTCTGTCAGAAGTTCCTGACGTCCAGGCTTTTTGTCAGGCTTTGGCCAGGATTAAGCCTGTGTTTAAAACTGTTGCTCCACCATGGAGTTTAAACCTTGTTCTTAATGTTTTACAGGGCGTTCCGTTTGAACCCCTTCATTCTATTGATATAAAGTTGTTATCTTGGAAAGTTCTATTTTTAATGGCTATTTCCTCGGCTCGAAGAGTCTCTGAATTATCAGCCTTACATTGTGATTCTCCTTATTTGATTTTTCATTCGGATAAGGTAGTTCTGCGTACTAAACCTGGGTTCTTACCTAAGGTAGTTACTAACAGGAATATCAATCAAGAGATTGTTGTTCCTTCTTTGTGCCCAAATCCTTCTTCGAAGAAGGAACGTCTACTGCACAACCTGGATGTAGTCCGTGCTCTAAAATTTTACTTACAGGCAACTAAGGAATTTCGACAAACGTCTTCTCTGTTTGTCGTTTACTCTGGGCAGAGGAGAGGTCAAAAAGCTTCTGCTACCTCTCTTTCTTTTTGGCTTCGTAGCATAATTCGTTTAGCTTATGAGACTGCTGGACAGCAGCCTCCTGAAAGAATTACAGCTCATTCTACTAGAGCTGTGGCTTCCACTTGGGCCTTCAAGAATGAGGCCTCTGTTGAGCAGATTTGCAAGGCTGCAACTTGGTCTTCGCTTCATACTTTTTCCAAATTTTACAAATTTGACACTTTTGCTTCATCGGAGGCTATTTTTGGGAGAAAGGTTCTTCAGGCAGTGGTTCCTTCTGTATAAAGAGCCTGCCTATCCCTCCCGTCATCCGTGTACTTTTGCTTTGGTATTGGTATCCCAGAAGTAATGATGACCCGTGGACTGATCACACTTAACAGAAGAAAACATAATTTATGCTTACCTGATAAATTCCTTTCTTCTGTAGTGTGATCAGTCCACGGCCCGCCCTGTTTTTAAGGCAGGTAAATATTTTTTAATTTATACTCCAGTCACCACTTCACCCTTGGCTTTTCCTTTCTCGTTGGTCCTTGGTCGAATGACTGGGAGTGACGTAGAGGGGTGGAGCTATATGCAGCTCTGCTGGGTGAATCCTCTTGCACTTCCTGTTGGGGAGGAGTAATATCCCAGAAGTAATGATGACCCGTGGACTGATCACACTACAGAAGAAAGGAATTTATCAGGTAAGCATAAATTATGTTTTTTATACACCTGATAGTGTAATAACGTAGGACCAGGCAAGCAAAACAAGCAAAAACATCCAAATATACTCAAAAGCCTAGATGCACAACCAGTGCAATAATCAACGAACCGAGGCTTCAGAGCCGCTCGGCTGACTCAATCAGCTGGCAAAGGACTGAACAGGAAACACTCCCCACGAAGAGGTCAGTAATCACAAACCAGGCGTTGGATATACCTGCAGGATTCACCCTCAAAGAGTGAACAAGTATTTGGGGTACCCAATCCAAAGCCCAAAACAAGACAGAGCAAGGTAAGGATAAAAATGGCACTTTATTTTAAAACCAATTAAAATCAATGCACAGGAACACAGCAACTCGTTTCTCAGCGAGTGTGCCGTTTCATCAGGCTCGTGATTCAGATAGAGCATGCAATTTTAAGCAACTTTTTAATTTATTCCTATTATCAATTTTTCTTCGTTCTCTTGCTATCTTTATTTGAAAAAGAAGGCATCTAAGCTAAGGAGTCAGCCAATTATTGGTTCAGACCCTGGACAGCACTTGCTTATTGGTGCTGTCCAATCAGCAAGGACAACCCAGGTTGTTCACCAAAAATGGGCTTGCATCTAAACTGACATTCTTGCTTTTCAATTAAAGATGCCAAGAGAATGAAGAACATTTGATAATAGGTGTAAAATATAAAGTTGCTTAAAATTGCATGCTCTATCTGAACCACAAAAGAAAAAAATTGGGTTCAGTGTCCCTTTAAGTCCAGGAAGGACAATTTATGACCACGATAGACCTGAAGGATGCCTACCTTCCTGTCCCTATACACAAGGAACACTTCAAGTTCCTAAGATTTGCGTTCCTGGAACAGCACTTCCAGTTTATTGCACTTCCGTTTGGTCTAGCTACTGCTCCAAGAGTTTTTACGAAGGTTCTAGGGGCTCTGCTCGCAGTGGCCAGAACCAGAGGTATTGCAGTGACGCCGTATTTAGACAACATTTTTGTTCAAGCACCGTCCTGTCGTCTGGCAGAGGACCATTCAAAAGCCCTTCTTTCTCTTCTTCGATCTCATAGATTGAAGATAAACTTAGAAAAGAGTTCTCTTATTCCCAGTACCAGGGTGGAGTTCCTTGGTACAATAATATACTCCATATCCATGAGGATATTTCTTACAGACCAGAGACTTTACAAGCTAACTTCCAATTGTCTTGCCCTCCAGACCTCCTTAAGGCCCTCTGTGGCTCAGTGTATAGAGGTAATTTGGCTTGCCAGATTCCATCTCAGACCTCTTCAGCTGGGCATGCTGAGACAGTGGAATGGCAATCATTCGGATCTGTCTCAACAGATTTCTCTGGACAGCCGGTCAAGAGAATCGCTCTCCTGGTGGCTCTGTCCTAAGGGACGTCCTTCTTGAGACTATCCTGGGAGATTGTGACTACGGACGCGGTCTCACAGGATGGGGAGCCTGTGGACTCAAGAGGAATCCCTCCTCCTGATCAACATCTTAGAACTTCGAGCGATCTTCAATGCTCTAAAGGCTTGGCCCCTTCTGGGTTTGGCCCAGTTTATCAGATTCCAATCAGACAATATAACCTTGGTGGCTTACATCAACCATCAGGGGGGAACGAGGAGCTCCCTAGCAATGAGGGAAATATCTTGGATTCTAGAATGGGAGGAGGTCCACAACTGTTCGCTCTCAGCAATCCACATTCTGGGTGTGGACAACTGGGAAGCGGATTTCCTTAGCAGACAATCTTTTCATCCGGGGCAATGATCTCTCCATCCAGAGGTGTTTGCAGAGATTTGCAGCAGATGTGGGACACCGTAGATAGATCTCATGGCATCCCGGCTCAATTCCAAGCTACCCAGATATGGGTCGGGGGCCAGGGATCCTCAGGCGGCGCTAATAGATGCATTAGCAGTGCCTTGGAGCTTCAATCTGATATACATTTTCCCGCCATTACCACTTCTACCTCGTGTGGGGCACATATCAAGCAGGAGCAAGCATCTGTGATTCTAATTGCTCCATCGTGGCCTTGGAGGATGTGGTTCGCGGATCTGGTGGGGATGTCCTCATCTCCTCCATGGAGGTTGCCTTGTTGCAGGGATCTGCTGGAACAAGGTCCTTTTGTTCATCAAAATCTAGATTCTCTGAGGCTGACCGCGTGGAGATTGACCGCTTAGTCCTAGCCAAGAGAGGTTTTTCTGAGAGAGTTGTTGATACATTCAAGCTCGTAAGCCGGTTACTCATCTATCATAAGGTATGGAGGACCTACTTATTCTGGTGTGAAGAGCGCAGATTACCCTGGCATAGGGTCAGTGTTTCCAGGATTCTTTCCTTTCTCCAGGATGGTCTGGAGAAGGGCCTTTCGGCTAGCTCCCTTAAGGGACAGATTTCGGCCCTTTCTGTTTTACTGCACAAGAGACTCTCTAAGCTTCCAGATGTCCAGTCTTTTGCTCATGTTCTGACGAGAATCAGACCTGTGTTTCGACCTAGTGCTCCTCCTTGGAGTTTGAATCTTGTTCTTAAGGTTTTGCAGAGGGCTCCGTTTGAGCCTATGCACGGCCTTGACATTAAATTACTATCTTGGAAGGTTCCCTTTTTACTGGCTATTGCTTCGGCACGCAGAGTATCTGAGATGGCTGCCTTGCAATGTGAGCCCCCTTACCTAGAATTCCATGCTGATAAGGCTGTTCTTCATACTGGGTTAGGTTTTCTTCCTAAGGTTGTTTCTGATCGCAACATCAATCAGGAGATTGTTGTTCCTTCCTTGTGTCCTAACCCTTCTTCTTCTTCTACTTCATAATTTGGATGTGGTTTGGGCCTTGAAGTTCTATCTTCAAGCTACTTAGGAGTTTAGACAGACTTCTTCTTTGTTTGTTGTCTATTCTGGAAAGTGTAAGGGGCAGAAGGCCTCATACACTTCTTTATCCTTTTGGTTGAGGAGCATTATTCGCTTAGCATATGAAACAGCTGGACATAAGCCTCCTTAGAGGATTAAGGCTCATTCAACTAGAGCAGTGGCTTCCTCTTGGGCCTTCAAGAATGAGGCCTCTATGGAGCAGATTTGTAAGGCGGCTACCTGGTCCTCTCTACATACTTTTTCAAAATTTTATAAGTTTGACGTTTTTACTTCGGCTGAAGCATCTTTTGGGAGAAAGGTTTTGCAGGCGGTGGTGCCCTCAGATTAGGGTCCGCCTCTACTTTTTTACCCTCCCGTTTCATTCAGGGTCCTCTAGAGCTTGGGTATATGTTTCCCACAAGTAAGGAATGAAGCCGTGGACTCTTCTCATATTAAGAAGGAAAACATAAATTATGCTTACCAGATAATTTCCATTCCTTCTGTATGAGGAGAGTCCACGGCCTCCGCCCATTTTCTCCGTTGGGCGGACCTAAATGTTTTTTTGTTCTGGCACCATTTATACCCTGATATTTCTCCTACTGTTCCTTGTTCCCTCGGCAGAATGACTGGGGGATGAGGGGAGTGGGGGAGGTATTTAAGCCTTTGGCTGGGGTGTCTTTGCCTCCTCCTGGTGGCCAGGTTCAGTATTTCCCACAAGTAAGGAATGAAGCAGTGGACTCTCCTGATACAGAAGAAAAGGAAATTATCTGGTAAGCATAATTTATGGGTTTTTTTTGCCCATTCTCAGTAGTGACTTTAGCGAGGGGAATCATTTGACAGTAGAACTTAAGTTCTGTAATGTCTGCTCTCTTTTCTAGCCTAGCTGCAGGGAGTGGCTACAGTGAAAATGTCTAAGTGTGTTAATATAGCAAGAGAGCAAGTAAGTTGCTGTTTTTAGCACATTCTGTATACCAGAGAACAGGTTTGTAAGAAACAAAACATTCAAACCTGCTGAATCATTAGTTGTGCTCTGTTATTTGTGAGTTCAATAAAGTTCCAGCAGCTACAATGTTCTGTGTCATTGATTTAAAGCCATATATATTTTTTTTAAATCCTTTCTATCTCTGGTAAGGAAAATACATCAAATATACACTTCAGTTGTATTTTTTCACTATTTAGCAAACTCCTTCTTTTTACAAAACATGTAATAATGTGTGGGTTCCAGTTAGCAGGGAAATCCCCCCAGATATCTGAAGTTAACAGTTTCATTTATTAGAAGAGTTGTATATAGAAAGGTTTTGCATAAAAACAGTTTTCGGTTGACATTTTTCTGAATTTGCTGATATTTATGGGTATGTTTCCCCCCCCCCCCCTCATTAGGCTAAAGGAGAGACTGGAACTAGCATGGCTGAAATGTTAAGGTAAGTAAAAAAATATTTTTACACTTCACTCTGCAACAAGTTTAAAGGAAAATTAAACACTTTTATAAACCTCTCTCTAATTATGGGCACCTCATCAGCACAGGGAAAAAATGAGGGAAAAAAGAAAATAAACAAATGTATTTTTATTTTATTGCAGTAATAGTGCACAGGAAGAACATTATGTGTAGAATTTTATGTGTTGAGCAATGTGATAGGACAGTCTAGACCAGATGTTTTTGAATTACATTTCCCATGATGCTTAGGCACTCTGCATTCCAGTTGAGCATCATGGGAAATGTAGTTCTGAAACATCAGGGGTGCCAAGGTTAACTATCCCTGGTCTAGACCCAATTCTCTATTACTTATTCCTACATACCAGGCAAGCATCTTGCAATGAGTTTACCTCTAAGCTTGTTAGAAGTACATGACAATTTTTAATAATCATCTTTTGTAAGCAGCCAAAAATGGCTACCAAGCTCCGCCCACAGCTTTCTTCTTGTCCAGTTAGCTGTTTTCTTGTATTACAGTTTAGCAGTGCACGTTTAAAGGGATATTGAATTTATATATATGGATATGCTAATATAAAATAATGAATCGTGTGTATATATCTGCAATATACTTTTGTTATTTATTTGTCCCCTTTTCCTGTGTTCCATTGTGAAATTGTGAGCTGAAATTGTGTGGATGTAAGCTCAGGAGAGTGCATGTGTCTGCAGGACTATATAGCAGCAGTTTAGCAAGAATGTTATCCATTCGCAAAGCACTATATGGCAGCACTATTTCCTGTCATGTAGTGCTCCAGACCACCTGCCTACCTACCTAGGTATCTCTCAAAAAAAGAATATATGGGGAGCAAAGCAAATTTGATAATAGAAGTAAATTGGAATCTTTTAGAATGTTATGCTCTGTCTGAATCACAAGAGAACATTTGGGTTTTTATATTACTTTAAACATGGTGGCACCAATTACTTTATTGCAGCTCGGTAGAATGTAGAAAAGCAGCAATATTTATAAATAAATTACAGGAAAAGTGGAAACTATAAATAATGAAAGTATATTACAAAGTTCTTTAAAGGGACAGTCTACACCAGAATGTCTATTGTTTTAAAAGATAGATAATCCCTTTATTACCCATTCCCTAGTTTTGCACAACCAACACAGTTATATTAATACACTTTTTACCTCTGTGATTACCTTGTATCTAAGCCTCTGCAGACTGCCCCTTATCTCAGTTATATTAATATACTTTTTACCTCTGTGATTACCTTGTATCTAAGCCTCTGCAGACTGCTCCTTATCTCAGTTATATTAATATACTTTTTACCTCTGTGATTACCTTGTATCTAAGCCTCTGCAGACTGCCCCCTTATCTCAGTTATATTAGTATACTTTTTACCTCTGTGATTACCTTGTATCTAAGCCTCTGCAGACTGCCCCTTATCTCGGTTATATTAATATACTTTTTACCTCTGTGATTACCTTGTATCTAAGCCTCTGCAGACTGCCCTTATCTCAGTTATATTAATATACTTTTTACCTCTGTGATTACCTTGTATCTAAGCCTCTGCAGACTGCTCCTTATCTCAGTTATATTAATACACGTTTTACCTCTGTGATTACCTTGTATCTAAGCCTCTGCAGACTGCTCCTTATCTCAGTTATATTAATATACCTTTTACCTCTGTGATTACCTTGTATCTAAGCCTCTTTAAACTGCCCCCGTATTTCAGTTCTTTTGACAGACTTGCAGTTTAGCCAATCAGTGCTGGCTCCTAGGTAACTCCATGGGTGTGAGTACAATGTTATCTATATGGCACACATGAATTAACGCCCTCTACTGGTGAAAAACTGTCAAAATGCATTCAGATAAGAGGCAGCCTTCAAGGTCTAAGAAATTAGCATATGAGCCTACCTAGGTTTAGCTTTCAACTAAGAATACAAAGAGAACAAAGCAAAATTGGTGATTAAAGTAAAATGGAAATTTGTTTAATATGACATGCCCTATCTGAATCCTGAAAGTTTATTTTGGACTTTACTTTCCCTTTAACTACGTGTAATTAAACATTTTATATTACAATCTCATAATGCTAAATATTCCTTTCACTTACATGAGGAAGCCTGACATTTGTATGTTATTTATTTAATATAACAACAATGGTGATTATTTCCTGTGTTTTCCAATGGAGTATTTTATTTTCTGCAGCAATCTCAGTTATCAGGGTCTGTAATGAAATGAATACAGTTTTGTTGTCCTATTACAGGTTTCAGGGGAATCACATGACCACTGAGCTCACGCCATTGGCTGCAGGTCTGGCTATACTAGCGCTGTTATTCTGTTTCACGTCTCAGTGAGTAGCTTCATATTTTTATTAGTTGAACTAAATACAGCTCTTTAATGTAATTATGTTAAATGAAACATCTCAGTAGAATCATCCTTGTTTTTATGTCTCTGGGCATGTACCCCCTAATGACTATTTTACATTAAAGGACCACCAAACAGTAGACTACCATAATCACTAAATGCATAATAAAAAGACAATGCAAAAGCACTTAGTTTGAATTTCAAATGTGGATTTTTTTTTTACAAAATTCATAGTTAGTTTCATATTTATTCTCACTACATCATGTGACAGCCGTCAGTCAATCACTAAATGCAAGTGCGTATATTCTGTGAAGTCTTGCACATGCTCAGTAGGGGGTGGTGCTTCAGATAATGTGCATACAAAAAGATTGTGCACATTTAATGAAAGGGAATTGGAAAGTTTAAAATCACATGCTCTATCTGAATCAAGTTTAATTTTGACTTTTAGTGTTTTCTAAATAATAGATTACTTTAGCATATAAATTAGGGCAGAAAACATATTAACAGTGCTGTACTACATTTTTGTGAATAGTCAGCATTGTTGTAATTTAAAGGAACACTCAAGTCATAATTAAACTTTCATGATTCAGATAGAGCAGAATTTTTTTTTTTTTGCACTAAGAACATCATACGTTTATTACAGCTTCAAAAAAGCTCAGTGAAATTCCTTTTACAGAATGATACTGTATAGCTGATCCATAAACGAAGAGTGCACTTGCTAATGCAATGATTGCTTAAACAAACGTTTGTTACATTATATACTATAGATAACAAACATATTATGGCATGCCCAAACATTGGAATTAACACTTAGATAAACAATCAGTGTGTGATAATAAGAAGAGCCAGGGAGCACTTATGTGCCATAGCACGCTCCCTTTTATATGTCCCAAATGTAGACACAATTATAAAATGGCTTGAAGTAAGTATATGGAGCACATAGTGCAACCACACACTTGAAGATCCATCAAGGGAAAATATATACAGACAATTTCTGTGCAGCACAGAGTAAGCCTTTCAACTCACAACTCCTCGATAATGGGGCAAATTATCCTGATACCTCCTTCGTTGAGGTTTTTCCAGGATCCCGTGTCCGGACTGTGTAGTTACCATTGGTACTGTGCTTTTACATTGAGCAAGTGTTCCTCACTGCAGCTGTGATTAGGCTCATCTCCTGCGTCTGCTTACGAGCACATGGTTTCACTTGCCAAACAAACAAATGGAAACACAGCATGGAGGGCTTGGTTCAGATCCAACCAGTCAGCTCACAGATGAGTATTGATTGCGGGAATGATGACACGTTTCGCCCCTCCACTTAATGGACTGTCTTTGGGGCTTCGTCAGATAACAATCTGTTTCCATCTCCTGGCTTAAATAGCCCTTGATTTATACTTGCTTAGGAAGGTGGAGTTACCGATTTCACTCACTCCGTTATGTGACATGACATCCAGTGAAAAGAAAAACGTTTAAAAAAGTACATACTTATTTACATACTTTTTGTTACTTAGACCTGTGATTAAAACAATATACACACAATATATACACTCAATAGGATATCAGAAAACGTTGTAAAACGTAAATTTGCAACATTGTAACGTATTGCTGCAATATTTTTGCCTAAGTCTGTATTAGAGCAGCAATTTTAAGCAACTTTCCAATTTACTTCCATTAACAAAATGTGCAGTTTTTTTATATTTACACTTTTTGAGTCACCAGCTCCTACTGAGCATGTGCAAGAATTCACAGAATATACTTATATGCATTTGTGATTGGCTGATGGCTTTCACATGATACAGGGGGAGTGGAAATAGACATAACTTTGAAATTTGTCAGAAAAAAAATCTACTACTCATTTGAAGTTCAGCCTAAGTACTATTGCATTGTCTTTTTGTTATGTATTTGTTTATAATTCAAATCCACTATATTTAGTAGTCCTTTAAAGTGACACTTTACACTGCATTGAAATCATTGTGTAAAAAAAGAAAAATTATGCTTACTTGATACATTTATTTCTTTTTTGACATGATGAGTCCACAGATCATCTTAATTACTAATGGGATATTCACCTCCTGGTCAGCAGGAGGAGGCAAAGAGCACCACAGCAGAGCTGTTATATAGCTCCTCCCTTCCCTCCCACTCCAGTCATTCGACCGAAGTTGGGAAGAGAAAGGAAAAGCCAAGGTGCAGAGGTGTCTGTCTGAAGTTTATAATAAACCACAACCTGTCTAAAAGAACAGGGCGGGCCGTGGACTCATTGTGTCAAAAAAGAAATAAATTTATCAGGTAAGCATAACATTTTCTTTTCTTTTTTAAGACACGATAAGTCCATGGATCATTTTATGGGATTCAATACCCAAGCTAGGGTACACAGATGATAAGGGAGGGACAAGACAGAGAACCTAAACGGAAGGCACCACTGCTTGAAGAACCTTTCTCCCAAAAGCGGCCTCAGCCGAGGCAAAAGTGTCAAATTTGTGGAACTTTGAAAAAGTGTGAAGAGAGGACCAAGTTGCAGCCTTGCAAATCTGTTCCACAGAAACCTCATTTTTTGAACACCCATGAGGAAGCAACAGCCCTTGTGGAATGAGCCGTACCTCTATGGCGGCTGCTGTGCAGCAGTCTTATATTCAAACCAAATGATACTCTTCAGCCAAAAAGAAACAGAAGAAGCCGTAGCTTTCTGTTCCTTACGTTTTCCTGAAAAAAACCCACAAACAAAGAAGAAGACTGACAAAGGTCCTTAGTACAAAATCCTAGGAATCCTAACTCTACTTCATGAGTAGCCCTCGGATTAACACCAATAGAGATATTTACGCCATATCTTATGGCAAATCTTCCTAGTTACAGGTTTACGAGACTGAAACATGGTCTCTATGACCGAGTCAGAAAAAAACCTTGCTTGGATAGAATTAAGCATTCAATCTCCAAGCAGTCAGATTCAGAGAAACTAGATTTGGGTGATGGAAGGGCCCTTGAATTAGAAGGTCCTTCCTCAACGGAAGTTTCCAAGGTGACAGAGATGACATGTCCACCAGATCTGCATACCAAATACTGCGAGGCCAAGCAGGAGCAATGAGGATCACCTATGTCCTCTCCTGCTTGATTCAAGCACTAACCCAGGAAGAAAGCGAGAAAATATGTATATTATAGTGAAGGTCCAAGGAACCGCCAGAGTATCTAACAGTTCCGCCTGGGAATCCGACCTCGATCCGTATTCCGGGAGCTTGGCATTCTGTCAGGATGCCAAAAGATCTAATTCCAGCTGAACCCACCTGAGAATCAAGCTGGAGAACACTTCCGGATGGAGTTCCCACTCCCCCGGATGAAAGGTCTGCCTGCTCAGGATGTCTGCCTCCCAGTTTCCACCCCTGGGATTTGGGTCGCCGACACCTTCGCCCACCAAAGTATTTTTGGTTACCTCAGTCATCGCTAAGTAACTCCTCGTTCCTTCCTGATGACTGATGTAAGCCACCAAAGCTATATTGTCCGACTGGAACCTGATAAACTGGACCGAGGCTAACTAGGGCCAGGTCAGAAGAGCCTTGAAGATCGCTCTCAGCTCCAGAATGTTTAAAGGTAGAACAGACTATGACTGAGTCCAAACTCCCTGAGGCTTTAGGGAGCCCCAAACTGCTCCCTATCCTATAAGGCTGGCGTCTATTGTCACAATCACCCAAGATGGTCTGTGAAAGCAGGTTCCCTGGGATGATGATCTGTAAAACAACCACTATTGAAAAAAATCCCTTGTCTCCTGCTCCTTTAGTAGTATTCGAGGAGACAAGTCCGCATAATCTCCGTTCCGTTGCTTGAGCATGCTTAACCGAAGCACAGCAAACAGTGATCCCAAAACCCTTGTGAAAGTTCTGGGAGCTGTGTCAAGACCGAAGGGAAGAGTCACGAACTGGAAGAATTTGTCCAGAAAAGCAAACCTTAGGAACTTGAGATGAGCCCTGTAAATAGGAACATGCATGTACGCGTCCTTGTCATAAATTGACCCTCTTGGATCAAAGGGAGAATGGAACGAATAGTTTCCCTCCTGAAGGACGGTACTCTGAGAAATTAGTGGAGATCTAAAATTGGTTTGAAGGTTCCCTCCCTTTTTTGGAACCATGATAGATTAAAATAAAATCCCAAACCCTGTTCTTGTACCTGAACAAGAACTATCACTCCCAGGTTGGAAAGGTCTCTTACGCAGTGTAAGAACGCCTCACATTTTGTCTGGTCTACAGACAATCCTGAAAACAGAAAACCAGCCATTTTACTCGCCTCTTTTCTTGACTATGGTGCATTGTGGGGGATGCTGCTCATTTCCTACACTTCCTTTTATGGCCAGACTGGTGTGCATCATCCATGGGAGACAGGATGCAGTCTTAGAATTGTGATGTCATCACTTATTATTTATAGGGCCTCTGTTCAGTATGCTTTGCCTTTGCTTTGTCTCAGACCTGTTTGTGAGAGTTCCTGTGTATTACCTGGCTGCCTGATGTCCTTCCTGGTTCCTGATCCCTGGCTTGTTCTGTCTCTGCTGTTTTCCTTGTTCCGGCTCGTCTGACTATTCGCTTTGGCTCCTGACTCGGCTCGTCTGACTACCAGCTCTGGTTTTGACTCCTGGCTTGTTATTTGACTTCTGGACTTTTTATTATTTTTTGCTATGAATAAAGGTGTGATTATTTTTGCACTTCTCGTCTCAGTCTGATTCCTGGCACCCTGACAGATACTCTCTTTATTGGGATCCTGAACATCTCGAACCCAAGCCTGAGCGAAGAAGGAAAGTCTGCCCCCTACAAGATCCGGTCTCGGATCGGGGGCATGCCCTTCATGCTGTCCTTGATCTCACAGCAGGCTTTTTGGATTTCCAAGATTGGAGGGGTCTCCATGCAGGTTTAGACTGATCTTGTTTGGAGACATAAGAGGAAGAATTTCCCTTGAAATTTCGAAAGGAACGAAAATTGCTCTGTCGTCCTTTTCTCTTATCCTGAGGTAAAAGGAGACCCTTACCTCCCGTGAAGTCAGAAATAATCTCTGACAGGCCAGGTCCAAACAAGGTCTTCCCCTTGTAAGGAATAGCTAAACAATTCTGAATGTATGTATGGAGTAATTGTAAAGTACGGTTAATCACCCGTAAGGGTCTCAAGGTGCTGCTCATCTAATCCACCTCAGAAGGATGAAATGTTAAGTGGACCTCGCCGGGGATTAAAACCTGCAACCCTTGGGTTGCAACAAAACCTAGCCACAGTGCCTAGCCTGTTGAGCTAGCCTATCTGATAAGATACAGAAGCTTAGACTCAGAGGACACATCCGCAGACCAAGGCTTTAACCAGAAGGCTCTGCAAGCTAGAATAGAGAAATCCAAAATCATTGCTACCAGCTTTGATAACTTGAATGGAAGCATCCAAAATAAAGGAATTAGCCAATTTAAGGACTTTTATCCTATCCTGGATTTCATTCAAAGACGTTTCTGTCCTGATAGCATCAGGTAACGCCTCAACCAATATGCTGCCGCACTAGTGACGGTAGAAATGCACACAGATGGCTGCCATTGTAAGCCCTGGTGTACAGAAAAACTTTTTTTTTTTATTACTACGACTGAGGAGTCTCTGTCGTCCAATGTAGCTAAAACCTCCTTGAGTAACAGATGGAGGTGATGTGGCTTAAACTTGAAAGATACAAGCATCAACAAGAGGAATTACACTGTGTTAGAAACCTTGCTTGCTGAATGTCTGTTCTTCCTCTAACGCTTTCCCATCAATATTGGGAAAGCAGACAATGCATCAGAACATATGAGAAGAGCGAAGGGCACTGCATGTGAGGGCAATAAAATGTGGGACTCTTGAGGCGTATATTGAACATTGTAATTGTGCTACGGAATTTGGCGGCGCTATACAAATACAAGACAATAACAATAATTGTAATTAAATTTCTGGACAACATCCTCATTGTGAAATGTCTCAGAAAAAGACTATTCCTAAGGATTAGGTTCCTCACATACATGAAGAACAGAAAGGATTTGATGGTTCCACATTTGAATACAAAGAACCAAGATCTCTAAAAAAAAAAATTGAATATTTTAAACATAGCAAAATATACAAAAACTTTACTGTCACTTTAAATTTTGAAAAGGAATCTTTTTTCTTTTTATTTTTTTTGTGTATATAGGGCAAAACAGCTTAACTAAATGTGCAATTTAACAGTATCCCTCAGCGTGAAACTGCTGAGGTGCCTGCCTGAGCCATAGAACTAACTCCCTCTGAGTAGTACATGCAGATCCAGAACTGTACCTCAACAGGGGAAGACAGTCTCCAGTCCTAATTACGCTTGATATATGTGAAAATGCGTAATAGGACCAATAACTGCACAACTTCCTCTTACGCAGTGTAATTTTAGGCTCTCCGGAAGAGAAGGGAAAAATGTGCGCTATGCAAATGCCGCCTCCCCAAGGACCGCCCGTCATGGGCGTTGACTTTACAGTAATCTCCCGGTCGGCATGATGTTTATGTAACCGCCGGTTGAGATGTGACCACTGCAAATGTTAGATTGTCCTAATGCCTGCCTCTAACTGAAAAAAAATGTCTCCTGAGTGGAAAGGAGAATAAATAACAAAGTGCCCAATTACGCCCGTTGAGAGCGATGTCAGAACAGTCATCTGCCGGTCGTTATGATTGTTTAAGCAACCTTCGGTAGATGGGAAGCACCATAATTGATTGCCTGCGTGTAGCTGTCGATTATAGTCTCCCAAATATAATGGACAATTCATACCTGAGCAAAATAAAGTGCCCATATCCACTAAGGGCTACCTTGTATGTCCCATTTACAAAGTGAGTGGCCAACTTCTTCCGAGTTTTTCTTTCTTCTTTTAACCCCAGAAATAAGTCGGCACTTACCTCACATTCTGCCCGACAGCAAAGGCAGCTCCCAGGTCTGCAAAGTCCTATTCCTCACATGGACCTGTGAATTAAGAGAAAATACTGAGTAATATCCCTCAGATTTTTCCGGGTTAGGGCAGCAACAGTATATGGGAAGCGCAGTGAGAATTATGTCCCACAAGTTCGCATTGCTCTAAAGCCACCAAAGCTCTACTGTAGAGACTGATATGGACTACAGCTACACCCCAGAACAAAGCAGCACAATCTTGTACTATTTTAAAAATAATAAACTCTTGATTGAAGAATCTTTTTCTAACACCTTATATATGTACTGCCTTGTTCTCTTTGAAAAACTTTGTGAAGATTTGGGCTCATATAGATTGCTTACTTTTTCTTATAGCAGGGCATTATTCCTTTTACTAGATTCCCTCTCAGACCTTTACAACCATGCATGCTGAGACAGTTAAACAGTGATCATTCGGACCTGTCACAACAGATCATATTGGACAGCCTGTCAAGAGATTCGCTCTCTTGGTGGCTTTGTCAAGATCACCTGTCACGAGGCACGTGCTTCTTAAGACCGTCCTGGGAGATTGTGACTATGGACGCCAGCCTTTCAGGCTGGGGAGCAGTTTGAGATGCCAGGAAGCCACAAGGTTTATGGACTAAGGAGGAGTCCTCTCTTTCAATCAATATTTTGGAACTGCAGGCAATCTTCAATGCGCTGAAAGCTTGGACCCTTCTGGGTTTGTCCAAGACAATATAACAACGTTTGCTTACATCAACCATCAGGGAGGAACGAGAAGTTCCTTAGCGATGAGAGAGGTGTCTCCAATCCTAGAATAGGCTGAAGCCCACAGTTGTGTGCTGTCAGCGATCCACATTCCGGGTGTGGACAACTGGGAAGCAGACTTCTTCAGCAGACAATTTTTTTCACCCGGGGGAATGGTCTCTCCACTCCGAAGTGTTTAGAGAGGTTTGCAGCAGATGGGGGATGCCAGAGGTAGATCTTATGGCCTCTTGTCTCAATGCCAAACTACCCAGGTACGGGTTGAGATTAAGGGATCCTCAAGAAGATTTAATAGACGCTCTAGCAGTTCCATGGAGGCTCAGACTCAAATATCTCTTTCCTCCATTGCCTCTTCTCCCTCGTGTGGTGGCCCGCATCAAGCAGGAGCTAACAACGGTAATCCTAATTGCTCCTTCCTGGCCGCGAAGGTGTGGATCTGGTGAGGATGTCCTCTTTTCCTCCGTGGAGGTTACCTTGTTGCAGGGACCTGCTGATACAGGGTCCCTTCCTACATCAAAATCTAGATTCTCTGAGGCTGACTGCATGGATCTCCAGAATGGTTTGGAGAAGTTCTCTGAAGGAGACCCATATTGGCCCTGTCGGATTTGCTGCACAAAAGATTAGCTGAGCTTCCATATGTGCAGTCCTTTGTTAAGGCTCTGACTAGGATCAGACCTGTGTTTAGACCTGTGACTCCGCTTTGGAGTCTCAATCTTGTTCTTCGAAATTGGCAGCAGGCTCCGTTTGAGCCCATGCATGCTGCTGACATTAAACTGTTATCTTTGAAGGTCTTGTTTCTATAAGCCATTGCCTCTGCTTGCAGAGTCTCTGAGATCTCGGCTTTACAGTGTGACCCACCTTACCTAGTTTTTCATGCTGATAAGGCGGTTTTGCGTACTAGGTTAGGTTTCCTTCCTAAGGTGGTGTCAGATCGTAAAATCAATCAAGAGATTGTTGTTCCTTCCTTGTGTCCCAATCCTCCTTCAGCGAAGGAATGTTTGCTTCACAATCGGGATGTGGTTCATGCTTTGAAGTTTTACCTTCAGGCTACTAAGGAATTCAGACAATCTTCATCTTTGTTTGTTGTTTATGCGGGTAGACGTAGGGGGCAGAAGACCACTACGTCTTCCTTGTCTTTCTGGTTGAGGAGTGTCATTTGCTTGGTTTATGAGAAAGCGGGACAGCAGCCTCCTGAGAGGATTACGGCTCATTCCACTAGAGCAGTTGCTTCTTCCTGGGCTTTTAAGAACGAAGCCTCTATGGATCAGATTTGTAAGGCGGCTACCTGGTCCTCCTTACACACTTTTTCTAAATTTTACAAATTTGATATGTTTGTTTCAGCTGAAGCAGCTTTCGGGAGAAAGGTTTTGCAGGCTGTGGTGCCTCAGATTAGGGTCCGCCTCTTTCTTCCCTCCCGTTATTCCTTCAGTGTCCTCTGGAGCTTGGTTATTGTTTTCCCAACAGTAAGGAATGAAGTCGTGGACTCTCCCTGCTTGATGGAAAGAAAACAAAATTTATGCTCATCAGATAAATTCCTTTCTTTTCTGGCAGGGAGAGTACATGACCCCGCCCGTAAGTTATTCTTTCTTTGGGCGGCTCCCTTTTTGTTTTTCTTCTGGCACCTTTATACCCTGATGTTTCTCCTACTTTTCCTCGTTTCCTCGGCCAAATGACTGGGGATGGGGGAAGTGGGAGGGACATTTAAGCCTTTGGCTGGGGTGTCTTTGCCTCCTCCTGGTGGCCAGGTGTTGTATTTCCCAACAGTAAGGAATATCGTCGTGGACTCTCCCTGCCAGTAAAGAAAGGAATTTTTCTGGTAAGCATACATTTTTTTTTTTTAAATTTCTTCAGCAACTCTGATTTTAATATGTTTAGTATATAGAGGTTATAAGGACATGTTCATCAAAAATTACCATCACTTAGAGGCTTTAAAGGGACATGTAACCCAAAATGTTTCTTTTACGATTCAGATAAAACAGATAATTTAAAACAACTGTCCTATTTACTCATTTTATGAATTTTGCTTCATTGGCTTGGTAACCTTTGTTGAAGGAACAGGAATGCACTACTGGGAGCTAGCTGAACACGTTAAGGCAATAAGAGGTATATATGTGCAGCCACTAATCAGCAGCTAGCTCCCAGCTCATGGGAATACATGAGTATGCTTTTCAACAAAGGATACCAAGAGAACAAAGCAAATTAGATAATAGAAGTAAATGGTATGCACTATTTGAATCATGAAAGAAAATGTTTGAGTTTCATGTCCCCTTAAGACTTACTTATAAAAGTACTATTTGTGTTTTTGTTTTTCATATAGACATATATGTGTATGCAGTGGTAGAAAATGTTCTCTTTAGGGAAAACATTGCTAGTCCAATGTTAAACGCATAAGCCACATTTCTTGCTATGGCCTTGATTCCAATTTTTCAGAAATTCTTCTTTGATATTAGAATAGCAGAACTGGCTGATACTATTTTTTTGTTTGTCAAAACTGCCACAATCTTACTAATTCAAACACAGCCGAGCTTTATAACTCTGCAGCGCTAAAAAAAAACGTGCTTTCCAGGCTGACCAGACTACTCATCCTCATTCCAACATTCTGTCTTCTCTCGCTCTACATGTCCCAACTGTCAATATATTGAAGATATGTTTCCTTCGTGTTTTCAAATTTAATTGATGATGACGATGACGATGATGATGACAGTATCGGTTTTATTTGGTGTGATTCTATCACTATCAATGTTTTTAAGCATGGGCAGCTCCATCTTGTTCTTCAGGTCCAAGCATGTGCAGATTTGTGGCCAATTGTGTTATAGTCTATCCAGCGTGTTATTGTTTCATCTGTGGGTGTTGAGCATTTATCAAGTGCATTTGGCTGTTGAATTCAATGAGGCTATTTTGTTGTAAATAACTTGTGCCCTGACACCCCACAAAGATGTAGAGTTGCAACAGATCATTCCAATTAAATGTTTATTACATAATGAAATGGTATTTGCTTCAGTATGTATACAGAAAGAGAACCACAGCTCAGTGGCTTGTTCTATGACCCGGTTACCACATGGGAGTAGCTTTTTTTAGCCCAATTGTGATTTTTACAGAAGAGAACTCTCCTGAAGTATATTAGTCTGATCCCGCCTGACAAGGTCAGTCCATCCCCAAATACCAGGCAATTCTCCTGTGAACAAGAAAAATTGTAACCCCAGAGGATCGTTTCAGCCTTCTCTGGGTCTCATCAGTGAGGTGCTGCCATATCCCACTAAGCACACAGGGCAAGGAGTCCACGTCTGGTTTTCACCCATCACCTTTAGGGAGACTTTCCCCAGAGTCCTAATACAAATTTACAATAAGAGAAGCAGGGATATGTCTGTATCTCACTGACGAGGCCCAAAGGTATCACCTGGGGGTGCCTTTTCCCTTGTTGAGAGGAGAATTGCTTGGTATTTCGGGGCTGAAATGACCGTAGTCAGCTGGACTGATTTGCTACAGGAAAGTCTTCCTCTGTGAAAAGCACAACTGGACTAAAAGCTGCTCCCAGGTTGTAACCGGCCATAGAACAAGCCACTGAGCTGTTGTTTCTTCCTGACAGACTGCTTCTTTTTCTGTATGAATTTGTAAGAGTATTTAATTAGTTTTATAACGAGATTTGTGTTTAACCAAACCAAAGGTACAGTCCTCTTGGAAATTGTTATGGTTCATAAAGATAATTACCCATTCCCCATCTTTGCATAACCAACACTGTTATATTAATATACTTGTTACCTCTCTAATTACCTGTATCTAAACCCATGTAAACTGCCCCTTATCTCAGTGTTTTTTTTAGCTTTTTATAATCTTGAATTTTAGCCAATTAGTGTTCTTGTGAAACATTTATTCTCCACGAGAGTGAGCACAGTTCTATCTATATGGTTCACACGAACTAGCACTGTCTGACTGTTGTGCAAAATTGTAAAAAGCTTAAATTAAACAAGAACAAAAACACTGAGATAGACAGTACTTTAATAAATGCAACGTAGTTGTGAATATTTCCTGCTTTTATTACATGCAGGGCTTTAAAAGCAAATTCTAACTTTTTGCAGGGACGTGAAGATTTCAGTGGTTTGTTTATTCACTGAAATGCTTCTTTGCTATTCGTTATTCTTCGCATGGAGAGCAAATTTAGACATAACTAGACCCTTATTCCTTGGTGTGGTAAGTGCTGTCTTGCATTGCGCATGATTATGAAACCTTGTTTATATGGACTGAGAGCAAATTCACTAATGGTTATAGCTGTGACATTAATTTCCTGGGATCTTGTACATTCCATAAACAGCTTGTAAAACATAACTGTGTAGATAATGTTCTAGCCTGCATTTCAAAATTAAATACTTCATGTGTAAATGAGTGCCAGGAATAGCTTACAATAGTAAATATGTGTAATAAAAATCACAGAATACAGTTCTAATGCAAAGAATCATCATGAAATCTGTAGAAGTGAGATGTGAATAAAGGACAATTAAAGGGACAGTAAAGTCAAATTTTTTATTTTTTTTTAAGTAGACAACCCAAGGTATTGATCTAGACCCATTCTGGTATATTTCATGCCATTATTTCACCACCAAATGCGATCATATAAAAAAAATAATTGTTAACATTTTCACAAACTTTGAGTTTCTGACTGAAATTATTTGCATACTGCTTGTGCAATCATAACACAAATGATTGTAAAAGCTTCTCTGGGATCCCCTTTGTTCAGAAATAGCAGACATTCATGGCTTTGCCATTGGTTTTTGGTAATTAGAAGTTTAATTGCAGCTTTCCCAGCAGTGAAGGTGTTAATTAGGTATCTTATAAGGTTAATTTTAGCTGTAGTGTAGTGATTACCCTCCCACTTAATGCATCCCTCCCAAATAGCTCTCTAACCCTCCACTAATGGTGGCCATCTTTGATACTGGCAGCTGTCTGCCATACCTAATTTATGGCTATTATTATTATTTTTTTCTAAGTTTTATATTTTAAAAATGTTTTCTGTAGTGTAGTGGTCCCCCCACCAACCCCCCCTCACGGCAATCCCTACATATGGGGAACCCCCCCCATTCCATCCCTTTTTTTGTAGTGTAGCTTCCCATCCCTCCCTCTCCCCTTCATTTTTTTTTTCTGCAATGTAGGGACCCCCTTTCTCTGCCACTGGACCACCTACCCGCCTCCCTTTTTCCCTACCACTCCTCCCGCCTGCACCAGCAGATGATAGTTACAGACGGTGACATAAACAGTGTCACTGTCTGTAAGATGACATGACTAAGAGCCTATAGCAGGTTCGAAACGTTTGTTTGTTTTCCTATGGACCCTGCATAAGAAATAAAGGTCCTTTTAAAATTCTTTGGTGGCTGGAAATATGTTGTATTTTGTAACGATCTGGCATCTACATTGATATGGAACTGGAGTGCCAATCATGCTCCGTTTCCATTTGCAGAGAAATGCATGAAGCTAAGGAACAGCAGATCTCGGTTGTCACTTTACAGCTGAGGCTACTGTAGCTTCCTGAAGCTGTGACATGTATATATACTGTATATACATTATGCTCTATTATGGGCAAAGTACTGTATGATGTGTATATGTCATTTTGAGTTAAGGGGTTAAAGGAGGTATGGCCACTATGCCTTGGTGACAGAGACTTGGTGGTTCAGAAGAGATGAGAAATCGGTTTAATATGGTATGCTCTGTCTGAATAACAAAAGACATTTTTTAGGTTTCATGTCCCTTTAAAATTTCATAATTCAGGTAGAGCATGCAACTTTAAAGGGATTGTAAAGTATAACCCAATACTGGGCAGTATATAAATGTAATCTTTTAAACAGGGGCACTTTAATTTATTAAAATTTTGAAATACACTTCATTTTTAAAATATTTCCCTATTAGTTATAGTAAACATACCGCCGTTCCTCCGCCCGCATCTCCTACCTTCTCAATGACGAATCCGGCTTCCTCCAATTGTCGCGTGCCCCCTTTGGCGTCCAGCACACGGGGCACGCAACGATTGGAGGAAGCCGGCTTCATCATTGATATGCTAAAGAAGGTAGGAGATGTGGGCGGAGGAAAGGCGCTATGTTTACTATAACTAAGAGGGAAATATTTTAAAAATGAAGCCTCAGGAGCACGGTATACGACTGGGAGCTAGCTGAACCCATCTGGTGATCCAATGACAAGGACTATATATGTGCAGCAACTAATCAGCTGCTAGCTGCCGATAGTGCATTGCTGCTTATTAGCCTACCTAGGTATGCTATTCAACAAAGGCTACTAAGATAACAAAGCAAATGTAATTACAGAATAAATTGGATTTTTAATTACGTGCTCTTTTACTTTACTGTCCTTTTAATTGGTGAGGATTCCGTTACTATAATTTTACCGCGTTTAACTGCAAAACACCTGTGCTTAGAATTCCTGTTCAATTATAAAATGCTCCCTGTAGATATAAATGAAATCTAGTAAGAGACATCTATGCTCTGAGGGCCTCTGGTAACCGTGAGCTTATTGTTCTTAAACCCAAAATGTTTCATTCATGATTCAGATAGAGAATACAATTTTTAAAAGTTTCCAATTTACTTTTGTTAGTAAACGTGCATTGTTCGCTTGTTATTTTTTGTTGAAGAGATATCTAGATAGGTATTAAAATAGTGCTGCCATCTAGTGTTTTTGCTAATGTATAACATTGTTGTAAAACAGCTGCAATGTAGAACTGCAGACACGTGCACGCTCCTGAACTTACCTTTCTGCTTTTCAACAAAGGATAGCAAGAAAAAGAAGACAATTTAATAACTGAACTAAATTGGAAAGTTTTAAATCTGAATGATGAAAGAAAATGTTTGGTTGTTATGTCTCTTTATGTTATGTATTTTATTAGTTGTATGAATATAAAAAAAAGCTCTTTAACATTTGCTGTCCATAAAACCCCTGCAGGATGTTCATTTGTGACGATGTTTCTATCTAGGTTGAAAGGTTTTGGATGCAGAGTAACGCTGTGGTTTGCGTTTTGGCGGGTCTTGGACTGAACGTGTTCACTCGCATCCTTAAAAGCAGAATCATCAACTCTCAACTGCCGCAGTTTCTAGAATGGACTTTTGCAGTTGTGGTTATTGCTAACCAAGTCACAAGCAACTTCCGGTAAGGAACAACTGAGAAAAATAAATATAGAAAAAGCCTGGTGGCACTTAGTTTTAAGCATGAAAATGCATATTCATGTCTTTATTGTCTTTCTATTTCTTTAGCATTTGTGACCAAAGCAGCAACTCTGTGATTGATAAATTTGCAAGAAATCTTTTGTTGTCTATTCCAAATAACTCGATCATTTTACTGAGAGGTGACTTGCCGGGAAACTCCTTGCGGTATCTGCAGAACTGCGAAGGCCTGAGGCCTGACCTAGCGCTTGTGGACCAAGAGGTAAAGACGTTTGTGTTACATGATACTATTTGGGGTAACATCATGCAGTTTGTTTTCTGTTATTCCCTTATAGGCCGGCATTAGTAGGCTTATTGACTTGCAGTCGGTAGAAACACCAAGAAACCTTATAAACTCATCCCCTTTTCTGTTACCTTCAGTTTAGTTTCTTCATATTTGGAAGTAGTTTGTGCTGTAGCTGTGCGCGTGTTTGTTTTTTATACACATTGTGCTTTGCAGACTACCAGTACCCATAAGGCTTCATCCTTTCATGTCATGAGAGTCTCCTCCATTTTGTTTTTTTGTGTTTAGTAGAGGTCTGAGGGCTTTGGCTATATCCCCTAAGTTACATCTTGCGCATTGAAATGTTATTGTACCTGTTGTCACTTCTCTATACTCACATAGACACATTGTACAATAGTAAGCTCCGGCTTTACAAATATAATACACTATTTTATCGCTCCGATATTGACTTCTCACATACTTTAAAGGATAGAAAAGTCATTTATTTTCTTTCATTATTCAGACTGAACATACAATGTTAAATAACTTTCCAATTTACTTATAAGATTTATTATAAGATTTACTTTATAAGCTTGGTATCCTTTGTTGAAGGAGCAGCAATGCACTACTGGGAGCTAGCTGAACACATGTTGAGCCAGTGACAACAAGCAAACTGCAGCCACCAATCAGCAGCTAGCTCCCAGTAGTGCATTACTGTTCCTGATTTTCAACAAAGGACAGCAAGAGATTAAAGCAAATTAGATATTGGAAGTAAACTGGAAAGTTGTTTAAAATGATATGCTCTAAATCATAAAAGAAAAATGTTGGGTGATTGATCTAATTTATGCATGTGCTTAGAGTACGGGCGTGCCTATTCAGCTAAGCTTGTGCACAAAAGTCTAATTACCAATTAGGGGCTAAGATTAGATTTGATGGATGTAATATATATATATATATATATATATATATATATATATATATACACACACACATATATACACACATATATACACACATGCACACATATAGATATATATATACACACACACACATATACACAAACATATATATATATATTAGGGCTGCAACTAACGATTATTTTCATAATCGATTAATCGGCCGATATATTTTTTCGATTAATTGGATAAAAAGAGAATCAATAATAGTTTTCTATGTTTTAAATAAAATCCACATAATGAGTGTTACAAATTTAAACTTCAGACTAAAACTTTACATTAACACAACTGTTTCTTCAATTTTTAAGCAGCAGAGCACAGTTTTATAATTAAACAAAACCACAAACTGTTTGAAAAAAGGTAGAACTAGAAAGAGTTAGACTATCACTGTTAATAACATTCTGTTACTCACTCTTTCAGAAACTTTGCATTGAAATGCAAAAATCTCAACATGTCCACATGCTTCTGGCTAAGGCTGGTTCTCTGTTTGCAGCTATATTTCCTGTAGTAGAGAAAAGGCTGTTGAGGTGTATAAGTAGGGTTTTGCCAATTTCACCAAAGTGGGATATTTATCTTTGTTAGCTCTTCACCAGTGCTAAGTATTTTCTACCTTGGCAAGGGGCCTCTCAATAAAGTAACCCTTGACTTCATTCTAACATAAAAATATCTTGAATATCTATATGCAATGGTTAATAACCAGCTATAAGGTTAGGGGAAATATCTAGTCCGCTCTAAAAATAACGAATATATATTTATAAAGGTTGAATCTGGTACATATTATCACAATTTATTAAAAATATAAAAAAATAAAAAACAAAATCAGAAGCGCTAAGGACTGTATATCAATAACAGGACAAAGCCTTACACATTTATTTATACAGTACATATAATCAGCAATAGCAAGCAATACGCTAATAATTGTGCAAACAGATAATAGTGCACATCAATTTAAATAACTCCCATCAATCTAGGGGCAAGGTGTAAACAACAAGCTCAGCACTATATCATGAAAAGCATAGTTCCAAATCACCAGATTTAATATAAACAATCCAAATGATGACTATTATATCTGGGTTGCACATAAGCCAGGGGTAGTTGTAAACGTATACTGTCCTGAGAAATGAAAAGTAGACATCTGTAGATGTCCTTTAGGCTAAGGACATAACCATAAAACACAATACCATATGCAGGGGCTCATTGGAGTGAAGCAGCTGGTGTTGTGCACAGACCAACTAATTGCAAACCAACTAATCAATTAATCGATTATGAGATTCGTTGACAACTATTTTCATAATCCATTATTATCGATTATGACGATTAGTTGTTGCAGCTCTAAAATATATATATATACACACAAATATATGCACACATATTGACACAAATATATATATATATATATATATATATATATATACACACACACACATATATATATATATACAGGGAGTGCAGAATTATTAGGCAAATGAGTATTTTGACCACATCATCCTCTTTATGCATGTTGTCTTACTCCAAGCTGTATAGGCTCGAAAGCCTACTACCAATTAAGCATATTAGGTGATGTGCATCTCTGTAATGAGAAGGGGTGTGGTCTAATGACATCAACACCCTATATCAGGTGTGCATAATTATTAGGCAACTTCCTTTCCTTTGGCAAAATGGGTCAAAAGAAGGACTTGACAGGCTCAGAAAAGTCAAAAATAGTGAGATATCTTGCAGAGGGATGCAGCACTGTTAAAATTGCAAAGCTTCTGAAGCGTGATCATCGAACAATCAAGCGTTTCATTCAAAATAGTCAACAGGGTCGCAAGAAGCGTGTGGAAAAACCAAGGCGCAAAATAACTGCCCATGAACTGAGAAAAGTCAAGCGTGCAGCTGCCAAGATGCCACTTGCCACCAGTTTGGCCATATTTCAGAGCTGCAACATCACTGGAGTGCCCAAAAGCACAAGGTGTGCAATACTCAGAGACATGGCCCAGGTAAGAAAGGCTGAAAGACGACCACCACTGAACAAGACACACAAGCTGAAACGTCAAGACTGGGCCAAGAAATATCTCAAGACTGATTTTTCTAAGGTTTTATGGACTGATGAAATGAGAGCGAGTCTTGATGGGCCAGATGGATGGGCCCGTGGCTGGATTGGTAAAGGGCAGAGAGCTCCAGTCCGACTCAGACGCCAGCAAGGTGGAGGTGGAGTACTGGTTTGGGCTGGTATCATCAAAGATGAGCTTGTGGGGCCTTTTCGGGTTGAGGATGGAGTCAAGCTCAACTCCCAGTCCTACTGCCAGTTTCTGGAAGACACCTTCTTCAAGCAGTGGTACAGGAAAAAGTCTGCATCCTTCAAGAAAAACATGATTTTCATGCAGGACAATGCTCCATCACACGCGTCCAAGTACTCCACAGCGTGGCTGGCAAGAAAGGGTATAAAAGAAGAAAATCTAATGACATGGCCTCCTTGTTCACCTGATCTGAACCCCATTGAGAACCTGTGGTCCATCATCAAATGTGAAATTTACAAGGAGGGAAAACAGTACACCTCTCTGAACAGTGTCTGGGAGGCTATGGTTGCTGCTGCACGCAATGTTGATGGTGAACAGATCAAAACACTGACAGAATCCATGGATGGCAGGCTTTTGAGTGTCCTTGCAAAGAAAGGTGGCTATATTGGTCACTGATTTGTTTTTGTTTTGTTTTTGAATGTCAGAAATGTATATTTGTGAATGTTGAGATGTTATATTGGTTTCACTGGTAAAAATAAATAATTGAAATGGGTATATATTTGTTTTTTGTTAAGTTGCCTAATAATTATGCACAGTAATAGTCACCTGCACACACAGATATTCCCCTAAAATAGCTAAAACTAAAAACAAACTAAAAACTACTTCCAAAAATATTCAGCTTTGATATTAATGAGTTTTTTGGGTTCATTGAGAACATGGTGGTTGTTCAATAATAAAATGAATCCTCAAAAATACAACTTGCCTAATAATTCTGCACTCCCTGTATATATATATATATATATATATATATATATACATACTATATACACTATATATATATATATATATATATATATATATATATATATATATATACATACACACATATATATATATATATATATATATATACATACACACATATATATATATATATATATATATATATATACACACACACAGTATATATATATATATATATATATATATATATATATATATATATGTGTGTGTGTATATATATATATACTGTATATATTTATATATGTGTGTATGTGTATATAAATATATATATATATATATATGTGTGTATGTGTATATAAATATATTTATATATATATGTGTATGTATGTGTGTATGTGTATATAAATATATATATATATATATATATATGTATGTATGTATATATATGTATATATATATATATATGTGTGTATGTGTGTATGTATGTGTATATAAATAACAGAATTTATGCTTACCTGATAAATTACTTTCTCTTGCGGTGTATCCAGTCCACGGATTCATCCTTTACTTGTGGGATATTCTCATTCCCTACAGGAAGTAGCAAAGAGAGCACACAGCAAAGCTGTCCATATAGCTCCCCCTCTAGCTCCACCCCCCAGTCATTCGACCAAAGGTTAGGAAGAAAAAGGAGAAACCATAGGGTGCAGTGGTTACTGTAGTTTAAACAAAAAAATTTTACCTGACTTAAATGCCAGGGCGGGCCGTGGACTGGATACACCGCAAGAGAAAGTAATTTATCAGGTAAGCATAAATTCTGTTTTCTCTTGCAAGGTATATCCAGTCCACGGATTCATCCTTTACTTGTGGGATACCAATACCAAAGCTTTAGGACACGAATGAAGGGAGGGAACAAGATAGGTACCTTAAACGGAAGGCACCACTGCTTGTAAAACCTTTCTCCCAAAAATAGCCTCCAAAGAAGCAAAAGTATCGAATTTGTAAAATTTGGCAAAAGTATGCAGTGAAGACCAAGTCGCTGCCTTACAAATCTGTTCAACAGAAGCCTCATTTTTGAAAGCCCATGTGGAAGCCACTTCTCTGGTAGAATGAGCAGTAATTCTTTCAGGAGGCTGCTGGCCATCAGTCTCATAGGCCAAACGGATGATGCTTTTCAGCCAAAAGGAAAGAGAGGTAGCAGTCGCTTTCTGACCTCTCCTCTAACCAGAATAGATAACAAACAAGGAAGATGTTTGCCTGAAATCCTTAGTTGCTTGTAAATAGAACTTTAAAGCACGAACTACATCAAGATTGTGTAATAGACGTTCCTTCGAAGATGGATTAGGACACAGAGAAGGAACAACTATTTCCTGGTTAATATTCTCATTATAAACAACTTTAGGAAGAAAACCAGGCTTGATACGCAAAACTACCTCATCTGCGTGGAACACTAGGTAAGGTGAATCACACTGTGAGGCAGATAATTCTGAAACTCTTCGAGCAGAAGCGATAACTATCAAAAACAAAACTTTCCAAGATAACAACTTAATGTCTATGGAATGTAAAGGTTCAAACGGAACCCCTTGAAGAACTGAAAGAACTAGATCCAAACTCCATGGCGGAGCCACAGGTTAATAGATAGGCTTGATTCTGACTAAAGCCTGAGCAAACGCTTGAACGTCTGGTACCTCTGCCAGACGCTTGTGTAACAGGATAGACAAAGCAGATATTTGTCCTTTTTAAGGAACTAACTGACAATCCTTTCTCCAATCCTTCTTGGAGAAAGGACAATATCCTGGGAATCCTAAACTAAATTTGGATGCTTGAATGGACCCTGTATTAGAAGATCCTGCCTCATTGGCAGTGTCCATGGTGGGACAGATGACATGTCCACTAGGTCTGCCAGAATCACCAAAGCCTTCTCCTGCTTGATTCTGGCAACCAGACGCGGGAGGAGAGGAAACGGTGGAAAAATATAAGCCAGATTGAAGGACCAAGGCGCTGCTAGAGCATCTATCAATACCGCCTTGGGATCCCGGGACCTGGACCCGTAAATAGGAAGTTTGGTGTTCTGACGGGACGCCATCAGATCCAACTCTGGGGGGCCCCATAGCTGAGTCAGCTGGGCAAATACCTCCGGGTGGATTTCCCACTCCCCCGGGTGAAAAGTCTGACGACTTAGAAAATCCGCCTCCCAGTCTACTCCTGGGATGTGAATTGCTGAGAGATGGCAGGAGTGATCCTCCGCCCACCTGATTATTTTGGTTACTTCCGTCATCGCTAGGGAACCCTTGTTCCCCCCTGATGATTGACGTAAGCTACAGTCGTGATGTTGTCCAACTGAAATCTGATTAATTTGGCCGCCGCTAGTTGAGGCCATGCCTGAAGAGCGTTGAATATCGCCCTCAGTTCCAGAATGTTTATCGGGAGAAGAGTTTCTTCCTGAGACCATAAGCCCTGAGCTTTCAGGGAGTCCCAGACCGCACCCCAGCCTAATAGACTGGCGTCGGTCGTTACGATGATCCACTCTGGCCTGCGGAAACATATTCCTTAAGACAGGTGATCCTGAGACAACCACCAGAGAAGAGAATCTCTGGTCTCCTGGTCCAACTGAATTTGAGGAGACAAATCTGCATAATCCCCATTCCACTGTTTGAGCATGCATAGTTGCAGTGGTCTGAGGTGTATCCGAGCAAAAGGGACTATGTCCATTGCCGCAACCATTAGTCCAATTGTCTCCATGCACTGAGCTACAGATGGCCGAGGAATGGAATAAAGAGCTTGGCAAGTAGTTAAGAGTTTTAGCTTTCTAACCTCCGTCAGAAATATTTTCATTTCTACCGAGTCTATCAGGGTTCCTAGGAATGGAACTCTTGTGAGGGGGGAGGGAGAACTCTTTTTTGATGTTCACCTTCCACCCGTGAGACCTCAGAAAGGCCAATACAATCTCCGTGTGAGACTTGGTTCTTTGGAAAGTTGACGCCTGAATTAAGATGTCGTCTAGGTAAGGCGCCACTGCTATGCCCCGCGGTCTTAGAACCACCAGGAGGGACCCTAGCACCTTTGTGAAAATTCTGGGAGCAGTGGCCAACCCGAAAGGAAAAGCCACAAACTGAAAATGCTTGTCCAGAAAGGCGAACCTGAGAAACTGGTGATGATCTTTGTGGATAGGAATGTGCAGATATGCATCCTTTAGATCCACGGTAGTCATATATTGACCCTCCTGGATCATTAGTAAGATTGTCCGAATGGTCTCCATCTTGAATGATGGGACTCTGAGGAATTTGTTTAGAATTTTGAGATCCAGGATTGGTCTGAAAGTTCCTTCTTTTTTGGGAACCACAAACAGGCTTGAGTAAAACCCCAGTTCTTGCTCTGCAATTGGAACTGGGTGGATCACTCCCATTGGATGTAGATCTTCTACACAGCGTAAAAACGCCTCTTTCTTTGTCTGATCTGTAGACAGACGAGAAATGTGGAACCTTCCCCTTGGAGGAGAGTCCTTGAATTCTAGAAGATATCCCTGGGCTACAATCTCTAATGCCCAAGGATCGTGTACATCTCTTGCCCAGGCCTGAGCGAAGAGAGAGAGTCTGCCCCCTACTAGATCCGGTCCCGGATCGGGGGCTACCCCTTCATGCTGTCTTGGTGGCAGCTGCAGGCTTTTTGGCCTGTTTACCCTTATTCCAGCCCTGGTAAGGTTTCCAGTTTGCCTTGGGCTGTGAAGCGTTACCCTCTTGCTTTGCAGCCGGAGAGGATGAAGCGGGGCCGTTCCTGAAATTGTGAAAGGAACGAAAATTAGCTTTGTTCTTTGTTTTAAAGGTTTTGTCCTGAGGGAGAGCATGGCCTTTTCCCCCGGTGATATCTGAAATAATCTCTTTCAATTCAGGCCCGAATAGGGTCTTCCCTTTGAAATTAATGTTCAAAAGCTTGGATTTAGACGACACATCGGCCGACCAGGAGTTTAGCCATAGCACCCTGCGCGCCAAAATGGCGAAACCTGAATTTTTCGCCGCTAACTTAGCTATTTGGAAAGCGGCGTCAGTGATAAAAGAATTAGCTAGTTTTAGAGCCCTAATTCTATCCATAATTTCCTCATATGAGGTCTCCGTCTTGGAGCGAGTCTTCCAGCGCCTCAAACCAGAAAGCAGCTGCAGTAGTTACAGGAATAATGCAGGCAATAGGTTGGAGAAGAAAACCTTGTTGAACAAAAATTTTCTTAAGTAAACCCTCTAATTTTTTATCCATAAAAGCACAACTGTCTTCAATTGGTATGGTTGTGCGTTTAGCTAGTGTAGAAACAGCCCCCTCCACCTTAGGGACCGTCTGCCACGAGTCCCGCATGGGGTCAGATATGGGGAACATTTTCTTAAAAACAGGAGGGGGGACAAAAGGGACACCTGGCCTATCCCACTCCCTAGTAACGATATCCGCAATCCTCTTAGGGACCGGAAACGCATCCGTGTAAACAGGGACCTCTAGGTACTTGTCCATTTTACACAATTTCTCTGGGATCATCAAAGGGTCACAGTCATCCAGAGTAGCTAATACCTCCCTAAGTAAAACACGGAGGTGTTCTAGTTTAAATTTAAAAGCCAATGTATCTGAATCTGTCTGAGGAGGAACTCTTCCTGAATCAGAGACTTCTCCCTCAGACATCAAATCCCTCGCTCCCACTTCAGAGCGTTGTGAGGGTATATCGGATACGGCTACCAAAGCGTCAGAATGCTCATAATCTGTTCTTAAAACAGAGCTATCACACTTTCCAGGTAACACGGGCAGTTTAGATAAGAAGGCTGTACGAGAATTATCCATGACTGCCGCTTTCTTGTAATGTAAAAGGGTTAGACGCACTAGAGGTACTAGGCGTCGCTTGCATGGGCGTAACTGGTTGTGACACTTGGGGAGAGGCAGACGGGCTACCCTCATTACCTTCAGTCTGAGAATCATCTTGGGCCACATTCTTAAGTGCAACAATATGATCTATAAATTGTATAGACATATCAGTACAAGTGGGACACATTCTGAGAGGGGGTTCCACCATGGCTTCTAAGCACATTGAACAAGGATTTTCCTTAGTGTCAGACATGTTTAACAGACTAGTAGAGTACACAAACAGGCTTGGAAATCACTTTAATCAAATAAAAAACACAATTTGAAAAAAACGTTACTGTGCCTTTAAGAGATAAAAAGAGCACACAATTTTACAAAACAGTGAAATATGCAGCAATCTTTCTGAAATTTTCACAGTATGTAGCTAAAGCCTTAATAAGATTGCACCACAAGTTTCAGAACGATTAACCCCTTAATGCCCAAACCGGAGCAGCCTAAAGCCAACACCCAGTTAAATCACTACAGCACCTTGCCACAGCCTTGCAGTGGCCCTACCTGCCCTTAGGGATCAGATTTGGGGGAATATAGCTTCTTTTAGGCCCTCAAACATCAGCAGGACCCTCCATGTGAAACAGCATGAACTTCTCTGCAATTCTAAGGCCCCTCCCACTCTCCTCCGGAGCTGTGAGGCCTAGTAAATCACTCCTAAGTGACTAAAAAACAGCCATGTGGTAATAACCCCAGAAAGAACCCACAAGGGCTTTCAAAGTGTCTTGCAAAACGATTTTTCCTTAGCCAAACAATCGATTGCCCTGAATAAGTGTCAACCAGCATAATTAGCCCTATAATGTAAGCATTCAATTCCTTACTAAGTCTGTGAACATAGCTTACCCTCCCCTCATGGGGATATTGTCAGTCTCTTCTAGCATTATCTCAGTCTTGTCTAGAAATAAATGACTGAACATACCTTATTGCAGTTACCCTGCAAACTGTTCCCCCCAACTGAAGTTTTCTGGTACTCCTCAGTCCTGTGTGGGAACAGCAGTGGATTTTAGTTACAACATGCTAAAATCATTTTCCTCTCAGCAGAAATCTTCATCACTTTTCTGCTAGAGAGTAAATAGTACAAACCGGTACCATTTAAAATAACAAACTTTTGATTGAAGATAATAAAACTACAATTCTAACACCACATTCACTTTACACTCCTGAGAGAGACCCTAGTGCTTAGAGCCGGCAAAGAGAATGACTGGGGGAGCTAGAGGGGGAGCTATATGGACAGCTTTGCTGTGTGCTCTCTTTGCTACTTCCTGTAGGGAATGAGAATATCCCACAAGTAAAGGATGAATCTGTGGACTGGATACACCTTGCAAGAGAAATATATATATATATATATGTGTGTGTGTGTATGTGTATATAAATATATATATGTGTGTGTGAGTTTTAGCTTTATAACCAGTATTTGTTCCCTTTCCGTGGTTGTATATTCTACAGATGATGACGTATAGATGGTATTTACCGAAAAATGCAAAGCACATTCCCAATGTCTATTTTCCTGGAAGCAGATGGAATTCTCTGGGAACCAAGCTACTTGATGGGACAGTTACTTTTAACCTTGAACATTTTCTTAAAGTAAATGAACAGTAAGCATTCTGCAGTGTGCTCTGAAGATGTGAATATTGTACAGTTTGCTGCATACGATTAGATTCATATGTATTTGTCAAATGGAATCCACGAGATTTTACTATAAGTTCTAATTCCCAAATTAAAGGCACATAAAACCTAAAGTTTTCATGCACGATTTAGATAGCGCATACAATTTTTAAAGAAACTTTCCAATTTACTTATTTTATCAAATTCTCTTCATTTTTTTTGTTATCCTTTGTTGAAAAGCGGTAAGGTAAGCTCAGAGATGGGCACGTGTCTGCAGCACTATATGGCAGCAGCTTTGCAACAATGTTCTACATTAGCCAAGTGCATTATTTCCTGTCATGTAGTGCTCTAAACGTGCACTTTAACTATCTAGGTATCTCTTCAACAATGAATATCGGGAACAAAACAAATTTAATAATAGAAGTAAATTGAAACTTTTTTTTAAATTGTGTTAATCATGATTACTTAAAGGGACAGTTTACTCAAAAATTTTCTCCCCTTTAATTTGTTCCCAATGATCCACTTTACCTGCTGGAGTGTATTAAATTGTTTACAAGTAGCTCCTTTACCCTTATATTGGCATTTGAAATTGTTGATTTAGCCTGTGGTATCCCCACCTATTCTGAAAGTTTCTGGCCGCGCGTACCAGCTATAGATAAGCTTTGTAAACACAGCCAGCAGAAGAAATTTCACTCCCAGTGTGATAAAGCAGAGATAAGGTAATAAAATGTTGATTTTCCATTGTTTTCTCCAAGTACTGGTGATTGTTTTAAGGACCGATAGAAGATAAAGAAGCAGGTATATGTGCACAATGTGATACAATAATGAGATCTGATTATACCTACAAGCTCAACCCATTTTATTAGGTTGTGGCTTCAAAACACAAAATCAGAGCTTTAATATGCACAAATAAGCCTTAAAAAGCTCATTTTCATACATTTTTTACTCTGCAGTTGGTAAAAAAAGCAATTGTAAACACATTGAGGGAAAAACTATTTTACAGTATACTGTCCCTTTAAAGGGACGTGAAAGTCAAAATTAAACTCGGATGATTCAGATTATTCAATTTCTAGATCTGTTTCATAGAAATATAGAAACTTATTTTAACAGCAGACAAGAACCATAGGCTCAACAAGTCTGCCCAAATGTCTTATAAAATATAGCCTTATGCTTATCCAGATTACTCCTGAGCTTGCTACCCTTTAACCTAAGATCACGACCCCTTGTACTGATGTTGCTCTCCTTGTATAAAAAAAATAAATACTTTCAGCTTTTTTAAAGTGCTATTACAGGTGCCAGTCTTAAAATTGCTTGCTTTAATGATTTAGAGAGTGTCATTTTCCGACTGTAATGGTCCTTAAAGGGATACTAAACCCAATTTTTTTTTCTTTCATAATTCAGATACAGCAGCAATTTTAAGCAACTTTCTTCTATAAGATACGACGAGTCCACGGATTCATCCTTTACTTGTGGGATGTTATCCTCCTGCTAACAGGAAGTGGCAAAGAGCACCACAGCAGAGCTGTCTATATAGCTCCTCCCCTGACTCCACCCCAGTCATTCTCTTTGCCTACACTAAGTGATAGGAAGGGTAAAGCGAAAGAGGTGATAAAATGTTAGTTTTTATTTTCTTCAAGCAAGAATTTGTAATTTTAAAGGGTACCGGTGAGTGCTATTTTTTCCCAGGCAGCAGATGGATGAAGATTTCTGCTTGGAGACTGATGATCTTAGCAGTTGTTACTAAGATCCAGAGTAGTTCCCACAGAATGGCTGATGAGTACTTAAGAAACTTCAGTGTGAGGAACGGTTTTCATGCTAAAAGCATTGAGGTATGCTCAGTCATTTTTTTCTGGAGAGACTGTTATTTCAGAATTGGCTGACAGTATCCCCATGAGGGAAGGGGTAAGCAGTAATTCTATTGTGAAAAAGAGTATTACTGGACCTATATGTTGGGCTATAAAATGATTGACATTGATAACATAATGTTTGTGGGCAAACAATTATATGTTGGGAGATAACAACGTTTTTTTGTGACAAACGTTTTCTTTTTTATTGGCAATGGAGGGTACACATGGCTTCAGTTAGACTTGGGTATATGAACCCACATGGCTAGATTTTTAGACCGCTTTGGATCGGTCCTTTTGCAAAGCTGTGAGACATCGAGTAGATGGACGGGGCCTATTTTCGCGCCTCAGTTGCGCAGTTATATTCCCCTTGCAAGCAGCAAGCTCCAGCTCCGGTGGGCCCTTCAAGAGAGTTTGGGCCTAATCGAAGGGTTAATCCGATTTTGCAGACCCCTGAAGGCAGGTAGGCTTCACAGCAGGGCTGTGGGGTAGTTCCTTAAAGGGACAGATTTCTGCTTATTCAATCTTACTGCACAAGCATCTGGCAGACGTCCCAGACGTTCAGTTGTTTTGTCAGGCTTTGGTTAGAATTAAGCCTGTGTTTAAACCTGTTGCTCCGCCATGGAGTTTGAATTTAGTTCTTAATGTTCTTCAAGGGGTTCCGTTTGAACCTATGCATTCCATAGATATTAAACTTCTATCTTGGAAAGTTCTGTTTTTAGTTGCTAGCTCTTCTGCTCAAAGAGTTTCTGAGCTATCTGCATTACAATGTGACTCGCCTTATCTTATATTCCATTCTGATAAGTGGTTTTGCGCACTTAACCTGGATTCCTTCCTAAGGTTGTGTTTCTATCAAGAATATTAATCAGGAAATTGTTGTTCCTTCTCTGTGTCTTAACCCTTCTTCTAAGAAGGATCGTCTGTTACATAACTTGGACGTGGTTCGTGCCTTGAAGTTTTACTTGCAAACGACCAAGGATTTCCGTCAAACATCTTCCCTGTTTGTTGTCTATTCTGGAAAACGTAGAGGACAAAAAGCTACGACTACCTCTCTTTCTTTTTGGCTGAAAAGCATCATCCGTTTGGCATACGAGACTGCTGGACTGCAGCCTCCTGAAAAGATTACAGCCCATTCTACTAGAGCGGTAGCTTCCACATGGGCTTTTAAAAACGATGCTTCTGTTGAACAGATTTGTAAGGCTGCGACTTGGTCCTCCCTTCATACCTTTTCCAAATTTTCCAAATTTTATATTTTTGCTTCTTCTGAGGCTATTTTTGGGAGAAATGTTCTTCAAGCAGTGGTGCCTTCTGTTTAGGTATCTGTCTTGTCCCTCCCGTTCATCCGTGTCCTATAGCTTTGGTATTGTATCCCACAAGTAAAGGATGAATCAGTGGACTCGTCGTATCTTATAGAAGAAAAGGAAATGTATGCTTACCTGATAAATTGATTTCTTCTAAGATACAACAAGTCCACGGCCCGCCCTGTCAAATTAAGACAGATTATATTATTTTGTTTAAAACTTCAGTCACCTCTGCACCTTTTAGTTTCTCCTTTTTCTTCCTATGCCTTCGGTCGAATGATTGGGGGGTGGAGTCAGGGGAGGAGCTATATAGACAGCTCTGCTGTGGGGCTCTTTGCCATTTCCTGTTAGCAGGAGGATAATATCCCACAAGTAAAGGATGAATCAGTGGACTCGTCGTATCTTAGAAGAAATCAATTTATCAGGTAGGCATAAGTTTCCTTTTCTAATTTACCCCATTATCATTTTTTTCTTCATTCCTCTTTTTAACTCTGATATTGAATTCTCACATACTTGAAGGGATATAAAGCTAATTTTTTTCTTTCATTATTCAGATTGTAAGCTTACAAGCCTGCCCATCTTTGGTTCAGCACCTGGGTAGCGCTTGCTGATTGCTGGATAAATGCAGCCATCAATCAGAAAGCGCTATCCAGGGCGCTGAACCAAAAATAAGCCAGCTCATAAGCTTACATTCCTGCCTTTTCAAATAAAGATACCAAGAGAACAATGAAAAAAGTATAATAGGAGTAAATTAGAAAGTTGCTTAAAATTGCAGGTTCTATCTGAATCATGAAAGAAAAAAATGTGGGTTCGGTAACCCTTTAATATTCTTGAAAGTTTCTATCATATCACCTCTTTACCTTCTCTACTCTATGCTATACATATATAATATCAATTTATTTATTTAATCAAATAATAATTTTAAACAACTTTCCACTATATTTCTATTTGCTTTATTCTATTGGTATCCTTTGTTGAAAAGCACATAAGGGTAAGCTCATGAGCAGCAATACACTACTGGGAGCTAGCTGCTGATTGGAGGCTACACACATATGCTACTAGTTCATTGCTGCAATAATAAAATGCTCTAACATTACAACATTTTCTTTTTGCACCTTCATGTCCCTTTAAAGTGAATATCAATTTTCAGCAATGAGTGCCCGGTTTTTAAAAATACTTTTAAAAACATGGGCACTTTCATTGATGAAAGTTTACATTGCACCGGATTCGTAGAAATACTTACCTTTTACTTCTGCAAAGCCGGATCGATGATCCCCCGCCTTCTTCCTGCTGTACAACCACAGCAATGACGAAACTGGCTTCCTCCAATCACAGCCGGGCATCACGAGATGGACGCTCTGGGGTGCAAGCCATGATTGGAGGAAGCCGGTTTTGACATTTCTGACGTCAGTACAGAGGAACTGAGGCTGGGATCGGCGATCCGGCTTTGCAGAAGTAAAAGTTAAGTATTTCTACAAATCCGGTGCAATGTAAATTTTCATCAATGAAAGTGCCCCTGTTTTTAAAAGTATTTTTAAAAACCGGGCACTCATTGCTGAAAATTGGCATTCACTTTAAGCTTTATATGAGTTGGTCAATGCACAAAATAATTTGGTAACTTTAGATTAATTTAAATCAGTTATTTGACTTGATTTAAGACATTTTCCCCTTTTCTGTATTTATTGTTGAACTATGTTGCTGTTAACCCCTTAAGCCATTGGACGTAGATACTATATTACACAGTACTTGGCAAAGCCTACCATGTAACGTAGTACCTACGTCTGGCTCATGCTACAGTCTGGCTCAGCTTTTACAGCGGTGACTGCAGCCAGGGGCAGTAGGTGTCTACCTTCATATGGTAAGGGAGTTCTTTCTTTGTCATATAAAGGAAGATCGCCAATACAGGCAGTGACACTCTGTATTACTGTCTGCATCGGCTTGCAGTGAAGCCATGGGAGGGAGACGGATGAATGACACATAACGGGAAGGGGAGGGTTCCCTACGCTACAGAAAAAATGTTTGGGATGATGGGTTCCCTACGCTACAGAAACGGGTGAGGGAGGGGTAGAGCATCACTTGTAATAATCGCTTGGGGGAGGCGGGGATCACTGCACTATACAAAAATTTTCTTTCATACAGTTGCTGAGATTCAATGAACCATTACTCCTGGGAATCTGTATATATAGCTCCTCCCCTTCCCCTCCACCCTCAGTCATTCTCTTTGCCTGTGTTACACTAGGAAGACATGGTAAAGTGAGGTGTTAGTATTAGTTTCTTCAGTCAAGAAGTTTTTTATTTAAATGGTACTGGTGCGTACTATTTTCCTCAGGGGGATATGGAAGAAGATTTCTGCCCTGAGGTTTGATGATCTTAGCATTTGTAACTAAGATCCACGCTGGTTCCCACAAGACTTCTGAAGGTAACCATGAGACATCTTCAGTGTGGAGACCGGTTTCATGCTACAAGCAGCATTAAGGTATGTGCAGCCTTTTTTTTTTCTGAGGAGACTTGGTGTATCAGAACTGGCTGGCATCATTTCCCTGTATGGGGATGGGGTAAGCAGTAAAACCTATTTTAATAAGAGGGGTGTTACTGGAGTCCCTATATTATATTTATCATTAGTTGATATTTGGGCATTATGTGACATGGGAGACAATGTTAAAAACAATGTTTTATTTTTTTTTTTTTTTTTTTGGCACTTAAAACTTATTGATTTTATGCTTGAGGGTTGTATTGTGTGTGTATTTCTACTTTAGTGCAAAACTGCTTTCCCATGCGGTGTTGTTTGGGCCTACTCCAACTTTTGACCTTAAGGGGCGGGGCCTATTTTGGTGCATTTCTTTCAGGCTTAGCAGCAGCAAACAGTAACTCGGTGGCTCCTGAACTGTGTAGCTGGTCTGAAGGGTTGGAAACTTGATTCAAAGTACTCTGGGGGCAGGTAGGCGCCACAGCAGAGCTGTGGCGAGGTGCAGAGGGTATTTTTAATCTATCTTTTGACTAGATGTTGATATAAGTACTTCTAAAGCCTTTTTTCTGCCTTTGCTTCTGGGTGCAGTAATTTTTGGATTAACCAACGATATTTAAGTTAAATTTGGGAATAATTTAACGTTTTTTGTGCATTTTGGAAAAATCGTTAACTTTTTCTTTTCTTAAAGGCACAGTACACATTTTTTCTAATGTTTATTTTATGCTATACATAAGTGTTTAAACGACTTTTGTGGTATTACTAGTTTGTTCAACATGTCTGACATTGAGGTTTCTCATTGTTCTATGTGTTTAGAAGCTATTGTGCAACCCCCTCTAACATTGTGTAACTTTTGTACTGAAAGGGCTTTACAATGTAAAAACCATATTTTAAATAAAGTAAGTGTTCCTAAGGATTAAACAACTAGGAATACTAATTGTACAAAGAAAATACACTTAGGATTGATAGAAAAGAATACCACAAAAAAATAAATTTCTTTAACTCCAATTAATTATATAAATGTGGAATTACTCTATTTTTTTAAAATGTTCCATTACATTCATACTTTAATACTTTATTATAACAACTAGGAACAAACATTCACACAGAAGTAGCCTGAAAGAGTTAAAAACACTTAAACTCAGTTAAATAGGATTGGTATAATGAACAGTGCTATATATATTTATGTTCCTAAGGATGATTCTCAGTCTGAAGAGAATCAGGATATGCCTTACAATTCTCCCCAAGTGTCACAACCTTTAACGCCCACACAAGCGATGCCTAGTACTTCTAGTGCGTCTAATTCCTTTACTCTGCAGGAGATGGCTGCAGTTATGTCAACTACCCTTACAGAGGTATTGTCTAAATTACCAGTATTGCAGGGTAAACGCAGTAGGTCAAGTATTAATGTAAATACTGAATCCTCTGATGCTTTATTAGCTATTTCCAATGTTTCCTCACAGTGCTCTGAGTTGGGGATCAGGGAATTACTGTCTGAGGGTGAAATTTCTGATTTAGGGAATGTTTTGCCTCAGACAGATTCGGATGCTATGTCATTTAAATTTAAGCTTGAACACTTCCGCCTGTTACTTAGGGAGGTTTTAGCGATTCTGGATGATTGTGACCCTATTGTGATTCCTCCAGAGAAATTGTGTAAAATGGATAAATATTTGGAAGTACCTACTTACACTGATGTTTTTCCGGTTCCTAAGAGAATTTCGGAAATTGTTAGAAAGGAATGGGATAGACCAGGTATACCATTTTCTCCCCCTCCTAATTTTAAGAAAATGTTTCCCATATCGGATACCATTCGGGACTCATGGCAAACGGTCCCTAAGGTAGAGGGAGCTATATCTACCCTAGCTAAGCGTACTACTATACCCATTGAGGATAGTTGTCCTATGGATAAGAAATTAGAGGGTCTTCTAAAGAGATTATTTGTTAATCAGGGGTTTCTTTTACAACCTACGGCTTGCATTGTTCCAGTAACTACTGCCTCATCTTTTTGGTTTGAGGCTCTAGAAGAGTCTCTTAAGGTTGAGATTCCATTAGATGACATCTTAGATAGAATTAAGGCTCTCAAGCTAGCTAATTCTTTTTATTACTGATGCCGCTTTTCAAATTGCTAAATTAGCGGCAAAAAATGCAGGATTTGCTATTTTAGCATGTAGGGCATTGTGGTTCAAATCTTGGTCTGCTGATGTGTCATCAAAACATAAGCTTTTAGCTATTCCCTTTAAAGGTAAGACCCTTTTCGGGCCAGAATTGAAGGAAATCATTTATGATATTACAGGAGGTAAAGGCCATGCCCTACCTCAGGATAAATCGGTTAAAATGAGGGGTAAACAGAATAATTTTCGTTCCTTTCGGAACTTTAAAGGAGGACCACCCGCTTCTTCTTCTTCCTCAAAGCAGGAAGGGAATTTTACCCAATCTAAGTCAGTCTGGAGACCTAATCAGAACTGGAATAAGGGTAAACAATCCAAAAAGCCAGCTGCTGCTCCTAAGATAGCATGAAGGGGCGGCCCCTGATCCGGCACAGGATCTAGTAGGGGGCAGACTCTCTTTCTTTGCTCAGGCTTGGGCAAGAGATGTTCAGAATCCCTGGGCACTAGAAATAGTAACCCACGGTTATCAATTGGAATTCAAGGACTTTCTCCCAAGAGGGAGATTTTATCTTTCAAAGTTATCTGCAAACCAGATAAAAAGAGAGGCGTTCTTACGCTGTGTAAAAGACCTTTCTACTATGGGAGTAATTTGTCCAGTTCCAAAATTGGAACAGGGACAGGGGTTTTACTCAGACCTTTTTTTGGTTCCCAAAAAAGAGGGAACTTTCAGACCAATTTTAGATCTCAAGTGTCTAAACAAGTTTCTCAGAGTCCCATCGTTCAAGATGGAGACTAGACGAACAACCTTACCAATGATCCAGGAGGGTCAATATATGACTACCGTGGATTTAAAGGATGCTTACCTTCATATTCCAATCCACAAGGATCATCATCAGTTTCTAAGGTTTGCCTTCTTGGACAAACATTATCAGTTCATGGCTCTTCCTTTCGGGTTGGCCACAGCACCCAGAATCTTCAAAGGTTCTAGGGTCTCTTTTGGCGGTTCTCAGACCGCGAGGAATAGCGGTGGCTCCTTATCTGGACGATATTCTGATTCAGGCATCAATATATCATCTGACAAACTCTCACACGGACACAGTGTTGTATTTTCTGAGAACCCACGGCTTGAAGGTGAACATAGAGAAGAGTTCACTTGTCCCACAGACAAGGGTTCCCTTCTTGGGAACTCTGATAGACTCGGTAGCCATGAAAATTTTTCTGACGAAAGTCAGAAAATCAAAGATTCTAAATACTTGCCGAGCACTTCAGTCCATTCCTCGGCCATCAGTGGCTCAGTGTATGAAGGTAATTGGATTTATGGTAGCGGCAATGGACATCGTTCCGTTTGCTCGCTTTCATCTCAGATCACTGCAACTGTGCATGCTCGGACAGTGGAATGGGGATTATTCGGATTTATCTCCTCAGATAAATCTGGATCAAGAGACCAGAAACTCTCTTCTTTGATGGTTGTCGCCGGATCATCTGTCCCAAGGGACTTGTTTCCGCAGACCCTCGTGGGTGATAGTGACAACAGATGCCAGCCTTCTGGGCTGGGGTGCAGTTTGGAACTCCCTGAAGGCTCAGGGTGTTTGGACTCAAGTGGAGTCTCTACTTCCAATCAATATTCTGGACTTGAGAGCGTTCAATACGCTTCAGGCGTGGCCTCAGTTGGCTTCGGCCAAATTAATCAGAATCCAGTCGGATAACATTACGACTGTGGCATTTATCAATCATCAGGGGGGAGCAAGGAGTTCCTTAGCGATGATAGAGGTATCCAAGATAATCAGTTGGGCGGAGTCCCACTCTTGTCCTCTGTCAGCAATCTACATCCCAGGAGTAGAGAACTGGGAAGCAGATTTTCTAAGTCAACAAACTTTTCATCCGGGAGAGTGGGAACTTCACCCGGAGGTATTTGCCTCATTGATTCTCAGATGGGGCAGACCGGAATTGGATTTCATGGCATCTCGACACAATGCCAAGCTTCCAAGATACGGATCCCGGTCAAGGGATCCTCAGGCCGAACTGATAGATGCCTTGGCAGTGCCTTGGTTGTTCAGCCTAGCTTATGTGTTTCCGCCGTTTCCTCTCCTTCCACGCGTGATTGCTCGAATCTAACAGGAGAGAGCTTCAGTGATCCTGATAGCGCCTGCGTGGCCACGCAGGATTTGGTATGCGGATCTAGTGGACATGTCCTCTCTGCCACCGTGGAAACTTCCATTGAGACAGGACCTTCTCATTCAAGGTCCTTTTCAACATCCAAATCTAATTTCTCTGCAGCTGACTGAGTGGAGATTGAACGCTTGATTTTATCGAAGCGAGGATTCTCTGATTCGGTCATCAATACTTTGATATAGGCTAGAAAGCCTGTCACTAGAAAAATCTATCATAAGATATGGTGTAAATATCTTTATTGGTGTGAATCCAAGAGTTACTCATGGAGTAAAGTTGGGATTCCTAGGATTCTGTCTTTTCTCCAAGAAGGATTGGAGAGAGGGTTGTCAGCAAGTTCCTTAAGGGGACAAATTTCAGCTTTGTCAATTCTGTTTCACAAACGTTTGGCAAATGTACCAGATGTTCAGCCTTTTTGTCAGGCTTTATCTAGAATTAAGCCTGTATTTAGACCCATTACTCCTCCCTGGAGTTTGGATTTAGTTCTTTGAGTTCTTCAAGGGGTTGTCAGGGTTTTTCCCCTGTTTTGTTTGCCATGTGCTGCTGGCAGCCATTTTACTCACCTCTCTTCCTGACTATGGTGCATTGTGGGGGATGCTGCTCAATTCCTGCACTTCCTTTTATGGCCAGACTGGTGTGCATCATCCATGTGAGACAGGATGCAGTCTCGGAATTGTGATGTCATCACTTATTATTTAAAGGGCCTTTGTTCAGTATGCTTTGCCTTTGCATTGTCTCAGACCTGTTTGTGAGAGTTCCTGTGTATTACCTGGCTGCCTGACGTCCTTCCTGGTTCCTGATCCCTGGCTTGTTCCTGACTCTGCTGTTTTCCTTGTTCCTGATTCCGGCTCGTCTGACTATTCGCTTTGGCTCCTGACTCGGCTAGTCTGACTACCAGCTCTGGTTTTGATTCCTGGCTTGTTATTTGACTTGTGGACTTTTTATTATTTTTTGCTATTAATAAAGGTGTGATTATTTTTGCACTTCTCGTCTCAGTCTGATTCCTGGCACCCTGACAGGGGTTCCATTTGAACCCATGCATTCCATGGATATCAAATTGTTAGCCTGGAAAGTTCTGTTTTTAGGTTGTTTCAAATAAGAATATTAATCAGGAAATTGTTGTTCCTTCCTTATGTCCTAACCCTTCTTCTAAGAAGGAGCGTATGTTGCATAATTTGGATGTGGTCCGTGCCTTAAAGTTTTACTTACAGGCAACTAAGGATTTCCGTCAATCTTCTTCTTTATTCTTTGTTTATTCTGGAAAGCGTAGGGGTCAGAAAGCTACGGCTACCTCTCTTTCTTTTTGGCTGAGAAGTATCATCCTCCTGGCATATGAGACTGCTGGACAGCAGCCTCCTGAAAGAATTACGGCTCATTCTACTAGGGCTGTGGCTTCCACATGGTCTTTTAAAAGCAATGCATCTGTTGAACAGATTTGTAAGGCTGCGACTTGGTCGTCCCTTCACACGTTTTCCAAATTTTACAAATTTGATACTTTTGCTTCTTCTGAGGCTATTTTTGGGAGAAAGGTTCTTCAAGCAGTGGTGCTTTCCGTTTAGGTATCTGTCTTGTCCCTCCCTTTCATCCGTGTCCTATTGCTTTGGTATTGGTTTCCCACAAGTAAGGATGAAATCCGTGGACTCGTCATATCTTTGTAAAAGAAAACTAAATTTATGCTTACCTGATAAATTACTTTCTTTTACGATATGACGAGTCCACGGCCCACCCTATTCTTTTTAAGACAGTTTTTCTTTATATTTTTTTGTAAACTTCAGTCACCTCTGCACCTTTTAGCCTTTCCTTTTTCTCTTCCTATACCTTCGGCCGACTGACTGAGGGTGGAGGGGAAGGGGAGGAGCTATATATACAGCTCTTCTGTGGTGTCTTTGCCACTTCCTGTTAGCAGGAGGTTAATATCGCACAAGTAAGGATGAAATCTGTGGACTTGTCATATCATAAAAGAAAGTAATTTATCAGGTAAGCATAAATTTAGTTTTTTTCCTCCGCTGGAGGAAGGTGAAGAATTAAGTTGTTCTTATGATTCTTCAGTGAGAGGGGCTTTCAGCCTATGTTAATTTTCCCCTGTTTGTCAGAAGGATGCACTGTATATGGGGTATGTTTAGTGACTCTTTATTTCACCTCATGGGAAATGTTCTCACAAACTTTCCATAGTGGTTGCAGGGTCTTGTCTTTTGGCTCCTCTTATGGATCTACAATATACTCCTATTCCATAACTTCTGCTGACTTGTTTCAGTACTGGTTGGCTGTCTACTGGTTTTTACTAGTAGATGTCTGTTGGGAAGTATCATATTTTTATTTATATGACACTCTGTAGTCTTGTTTGGACAATTATAGTTATATATTTATAATATATATAGCATTGGGACAGAATCTTTATATTAACCATTATTCCCCTTTAAATTGTTTGTGCGCATCAGTTTTTTTTGGTGGCAGGGTTTAGTTTGAATTTTTTACTGCATGTCAGCTTTCTCCCTCTGGGTTTTCGCACGCATATGGGCGTTTGTTTTTATCCTCCACATTTTGGCTTTTTGGGTCTGCAAGTGTCGGGCTAGCACACGTATACCCTTTAGTACGCGCATGTCGTGTTTTGGTGCACTAATCTCCTTATTAACAGAATAGCTTTGCATGCACCCTCCTACTCAGCTGAGCTATAACTAGTTTTCGGATGTAGAGTCTACTTGTCGACTTCTTTATTTTTATTTGAGCTTAGCATGCCTTGGCCTAGTAAGTTTTATTAATCTACTTTAGGAGGAGGTAAGTTTTTCCATTGCTGAAGAGCTTTTTTATGGCTATATAATTGTTTATTGTATTGTAGTTCAGTGCTGTAATGGAGCTATGGGTATATAATTGTTTATGGTATTGTAGTTCAGTGCTATAATGGAGCCTTCTTATTCTGTCCTTAAACCTACCTTAAAAGTTGGGTCCTCTGAACTCTTTCCTACCAATTTTAAGTGTGTCTCCTACAGCTTATTTATGTCACTCTTGTTTACATATGTTAATGCATTCAGACCAACCTAATTCTACTTCTAAGGGTATTACTGCTCCTTTCGTTTGTTCTTTACAGGGGAGTTCTACAGACTTTGCTCCGGGTGTGAAAGATTTAATCAAGTCTACCATTTCTGATATGTTGGCAACTCTCCCGCCTTCAAGTAAGCGTAAAAGATCAGTTCCTGTTAATAATCCTGTTGTTTCTTCAGAAGAAGAAGCTTCCTCTGATAATTAGGAATCTTCTTCTGATGTTAAACCTAAATCATCCTCCTTTTTTTATTTAAAGTTTAACATAGTTATTCTCTTTTAAAAAGAGGTTTTGCTTTCTTTAGGGGTTAAAGATTCTAAGGGTTCTGAGGCTAAGCCTTACACTTGCTTAGATTCTGTCTTTAAGGATTTTAGGCAAACTTCTAGTTTGTTTATTCTTTTTTTCAGGTTCATAACGAGGGCAGAAAGCTTCTTCTGTTTTTACTTTGGCTTCCGGGTTGAGGCTTTTGATTCATAAAGCTTACTTGGAGTTGAGACAGAATCCACCTAAACGGATTACTGGCTATTCTACCAGGTCTGCAGCAATTTCCTTGGCTTTCAAGAATGAGGCCTCTGTTGACCAAATTTGCAAGATGGCTACTTGGTCTTTTATTCATACTAAATTCTACCATTTTGATGTTTTTGCTTCTTCTGAGGCAGCTTTTGGTATGAAAGTCCTTCAGGCAGTGGTATCAGCTTAATACCCCACTGCTTGGGTATTAGTTCCTAGGAGTAATGTATTGTGGACTCTCACCACCTGTATAAAAGAAAATATTTATGCTTACCTGATAAATTTATTTATTTTATCATGGTGAGAGTCCACGAGACACCACCCTATGTTTTGGGGGTTTTTTTGTTTTGTTTTTCTTCATTTTTTTTACTGCTACTTTTATTGTCTCATTGCTTTTTCTTACCTCACTTGCTCGGCTATACATTAGACTGAGGTGGGAGGGGTTTTATAGAGCTCTTGTGTTTTGGGAATCTTTGCCTCCTCCTAGTGGTAAGAGTACTTCCGAGGAGTAATGGATCGTGGACTCTCACCACCATGAAGTAAATTAATTTATCAAGTAAGCATAAATTATGCTTTCTCTCTTTTTTCTTTCTCTCTTCTTCCAGCTTAAAAATCATAAAATACTTTTCTATTTATCTTTGTAAATGCTACCTTTTCTTTTTCTCAGAGTTCATCTTTCTCCCAAAGTCCCTCTATTTTTTTCCCCCAGATGACCTTACGGCAGTCAACTTAAATGGACAGTATACATCAATCTAACTGCATGTAACAGACACTACTATAAATAAGAACATGCACAGATACTGATCTAAAAATCCAGTATAAAACCTTTTAAAAACTTACTTAGAAGGTCCCAGTTTAGCACTGTTGATGACGTTAGACTGGGACACCCAGTGAAAGGGGCTGAGAAAGCAGGAAGAGCAGACGATCCCCCCTCATATGAAACGACCCTTTACACAAACAGTAGCAGCAGGAATCTGTAGACATCAGTACACATGTAAAACTTGGGAGCTTGGTTAGGAGTGTGAAAATCAGCACAATGTTATTTAAAAATGAGCAAAACTAAGCATTTTTACAAAGACACCCTCGATGGGCTATATAAATGGATCATCTACAAAACAGTTATGCAAAGAAAAATCAATTTTCAATGTAGTCTGGTATTAAAAATAGTTTTGCAGATAATGATATTTATGATTAAACAATGGCAGAACATACAGTGATCTGAGATGTCATCGCAGAAAATGCAGCATGTCTGCAGAAAGAACAGGACACATGTAGGAACTGTTAGCGATTTAACTTTGCAGCACTGCTCCACATTAGGCTGTTCTCTTCAAAGAGTGCTGTGCTCTGGCAGCACTGTGTAAGTTTTCCTTAAGACAGCGCATCCACAGCAAAGTGCTGTTGAAAGTGAACAGTCAAATATGCAGTAAACCTGCAAAGCAGCAGCCCATTGATTGACTGGCTCTCAGATTGTTTTCAATCCCAACCTCTAGCCTTTCCCAGTCTGTTTTTTTCTGAATATAAGCCATTCTTATGAGTAATGTACCTTTTTTATTATTACATTTCTATGTTAGACCAAGAGCAAAGGAAACAAATTTATTTAAGAGACTTTTTACATTTTTTTTTGTCTGCAGCTAATTTGCAATCCAGTTTTCAACTGCTGAAATATATTATAAAAAAACTTTAAAAATGTAATTATTCTCCAGTTAATCAACACGTTGCATTTCAACTGGTGCTTTAGTGTAACTGCCTAATTTAAAATTGATTTTTATTTAAAAATAACCTGCAGAAAATTTTTCACTTAAAAAATCTCATCACAGAAAGTGAAAAAAAGTGATTTATTATTATTTTACCTCACAGGAGGGAGACATTTGTGTGCATTGGTTTACATGAAGGAGACCCATCCTGGAGGAAAACCCATTTGCTGTGGCCCTGGGGGTCCTGTGAGAAGTTAGTCCCTAAAAACACAATTTTTAATGCAGAGGAATGGATTAAGTACACAACAAATCTTTATAACTGGACTGAAGAATATGAAAGGTAATAATATTAGGGCAGGAAGCTTCCCTCCTATGTCCCCCAGTGTAATGATTTCTCAATTGATTGTGTTTCCTCCTTTCTAAACTATTTCAATTCATTAGAAAAGATCTGTTTGAATTTGTAAACCATTTTTTTTACAATTTTTTATTTTTAAGCAACATAATCTGCAGGTGACGGATCAGCCTTATGCCACATTTTACAGCTGTCGGTTGTCACACACAGCATTTTAATTTTGCAATGTCTTTACAACATTTCACTTCTCAACCCCTAGATGTAATTGTAGCTGTGTTTAAGTTCAGAAACTTATGTTTATCACAAGATTCTGATTAAATCATTTTTCTGTTCATGGTGTCTCCAAATGCCGGCTTCTCTATGTATGTGTGATTAGGGTTGGTTTCTGTAAGTGTTGTACAATGCTCTAAATGGAATTTTTGTTTTTTTGTTTTAAGGTTTGATTCTTCATCCTGGGAAGCAATTGCAAATGAAGAGATGTGGGAAGCAAGGTAAATCATTCATTTAGTTCCGGCTTCAACTTCTAAAAATTGCAGCTGGAATTTCTATTTCTTTCATGTAATTAGCAAGAGTCCATGAGCTAGTGACGTATGGGATATACATTCCTACCAGGAGGGGCAAAGTTTCCCAAACCTCAAAATGCCTATAAATACACCCCTCACCACACCCACAATTCAGTTTTACAAACTTTGCCTCCCGTGGAGGTGGTGAAGTAAGTTTGTGCTAGATTCATTTCTGAAATGTGTTTCAGATCTCGAGTTGGCTGGAGTAATTGTGCCAGTTCCAGTTCTGGAGCAGGGTCTGGGGTTTTACTCAAATCTATTCATTGTACCAAAGAAGGAGAATTCCTTCAGACCAGTTCTGGATTTAAAGATATTGGATCGTTATGTAAGAATACCAACATTCAAAATGGTAACTATAAGGACTATTCTGCCTTTTGTTCAGCAAGGGCATTATATGTCCACAATAGATTTACAGGATTGCATATCTTCATATTCCGATTCATCCAGATCACTTTCAGTTTCTGAGATTCTCTTTTCTAGACAAGCATTACCAGTTTGTGGCCCTTCCGTTTGGCCTAGCAACAGCTCCAAGGATCTTTTCAAAGGTTCTCGGTGCCCTTCTCTCTGTAATCAGAGAACAGGGTATTGCGGTATTTCCTTATTTGGACGATATCTTGGTACTTGCTCAGTCTTAACATTCTGCAGAATCTCATACGAATCAACTTGTGTCGTTTCTTCAAAGACATGGTTGGAGGATAAATTTACCAAAGAGTTCGTTGATTCCTCAGACAAAGGTAACCTTTTTGGGTTTTCAAATAGATTCAGTGTCCATGACCTTGTCTCTAACAGAAAAGAGACGTCTGAAATTGGTTTCAGCCTGTCGAAATCTTCAGTCTCAATCATTCCCTTCGGTAGCTTTATGCATGGAAATTCTAGGTCTCATGACTGCTGCATCGGACGCGATCCCCTTTGCTCGTTTTCTCGTTTTCACATGCGACCTCTTCAGCTTTGTATGCTGAACCAATGGTGCAGGGATTATACAAAGATATCACAATTAATATCCTTAAATCCCAATGTACGACACTCTCTGACGTGGTGGATAGATCACCATTGTTTAGTCCAAGGGGCTTCTTTTGTTCGTCCAACCTGGACTGTGATCTCAACAGATGCGAGTCTGTCAGGTTGGGGAGCTGTATGGAGATCTCTGACAGCGCAGGGGGTTTGGGAGTCTCAGGAGGTGAGATTACCAATCAACATTTTGGAACTCCGTGCGATTTTCAGAGCTCTTCAGTTCTGGCCTCTTCTGAAGAGAGAATCGTTTATTTGTTTTCAGACAGACAATGTCACAACCGTGGCATATGTCAATCATCAGGGTGGGACTCACAGTCCTCAGGCTATGAAAGAAGTATCGCGGATACTTGTATGGGCGGAATCCAGCTCCTGTCTAATCTCTGAGGTTCACTTCCCAGGTGTAGACAATTGGGAAGCGGATTATCTCAGTCGCCAGACGTTACATCCGGGCGAATGGTCCCTTCACCCAGAGGTATTTCTTCAGATTGTTCAAATCTGGGGACTTCCAGAAATAGATCTGATGGCCTCTCATCTAAACAAGAAACTTCCCAGGTATCTGTCCAGATCCAGGGATCCTCAGGCGGAGGCAGTGGACGCGTTGTCGCTTCCTTGGAATTATCATCCTGCCTATATCTTTCCGCCTCTAGTTCTTCTTCCAAAAGTGATTTCCAAAATTCTAATGGAACGTTCGATGTTCTGCTGGTGGCTCCAGCATGGCCTCATGGGTTTTGGTATGCGGATCTCATTCGGATGGCCAGTTGCCAACCTTGGACTCTTCCGTTAAGACCAGACCTTCTATCTTAAGGCCCTTTTTTCCATCAGGATCTCAAATCATTAAATTTGAAGGTATGGAAATTGAACGCTTGATTCTTAGTCATAGAGGTTTCTCTGACTCAGTAATTAATACTATGTTACAGGCTCGTAAATCTGTGTCTAGGAGGATTTATTATCGAGTCTGGAAGACTTACATTTCTTGGTGTTCTTCTCATAAATTCTCCTGGCATTCTTTTAGAATTCCTAGAATTTTACAGTTTCTTCAGGATGGTTTGGATAAAGGTTTGTCTGCAAGTTCCTTGAAAGGACAAATCTCTGCTCTTTCTGTTCTTTTTCACAGAAAGATTGCTAATCTTCCTGATATTCATTGTTTTGTACAGGCTTTGGTTCGTATCAAACCTGTCATTAAATCAATCTCTCCTCCTTGGAGTCTTAATTTGGTTCTGAGGGCTTTACAAGCCCCTCCGTTTGAACCTATGCATTCTCTGGACACTAAATTACTTTCTTGGAAAGTTCTGTTCCTTTTGGCCATCTCTTCTGCTAGAAGAGTTTCTGAGTTATCTGCTCTTTCTTGTGAATCTCCTTTTCTGATTTTTCATCAGGATAAGGCAGTGTTGCGGACTTCATTTAAATTTTTACCTAAGGTTGTGAATTCTAACAACATTAGCAGAGAAATTGTTGTTCCTTCTTTGTGTCCTAATCCTACGAATTCTAAGGAGAGATCTTTACATTCTTTGGATGTAGTAAGAGCTTTGAAATATTATGTTGAAGCTACTAAAGATTTTAGAAAGACTTCTAGTCTATTTTTTATCTTTTCTGGGTCCAGAAAAGGTCAGAAGGCCTCCGCCATTTCTTTGGCGTCTTGGTTAAAGTCTTTGATTCATCATGCTTATGTGGAGTCGGGTAAATCCCCGCCTCAAAGAATTACGGCTCATTCTACTAGGTCAGTTTCTACTTCCTGGGCGTTTAGGAATGAAGCTTCTGTTGATCAGATTTGCAAAGCAGCAACTTGGTCTTCTTTGCATACTTTTACTAAATTCTACCATTTTGATGTGTTTTCTTCTTCTGAAGCAGTTTTTGGTAGAAAAGTACTTCAGGCAGCTGTTTCAGTTTGATTCTTCTGCTTATATTTTCAGTTTTTATTAAAACTTTTGTTTTGGGTTGTGGATTATTATTTTTCAGCGGAATTGGCTGTCTTTATTTTATCCCTCCCTCTCTAGTGACTCTTGCGTGGAAGTTCCACATCTTGGGTATTTATTATCCCATACGTCACTAGCTCATGGACTCTTGCTAATTACATGAAAGAAAACATAATTTATGTAAGAACTTACCTGATAAATTAATTTCTTTCATATTAGCAAGAGTCCATAAGCCCACCCCTTTTTTGTGGTGGTTATGATTTTTTTGTATAAAGCACAATTATTCCAATTCCTTATTTTGATGCTTTTGCTCCTTTTTTATCACCCCACTTCTTGGCTATTCGTTAAACTGAATTGTGGGTGTGGTGAGGGGTGTATTTATAGGCATTTTGAGGTTTGGGAAACTTTGCCCCTCCTGGTAGGAATGTATATCCCATACGTCACTAGCTCATGGACTCTTGCTAATATGAAAGAAATTAATTTATCAGGTAAGTTCTTACATAAATTATGTTTTTAAACACACTAACACACCAGACACACACACACAAATACTGAATCACCACACACAGATACACTGAATCACCACACACACATAAATACACTGATACACCACACACACACACAGACACTGATACGCCACACACACAGACACTGATACGCCACACACACAAAAACACTGATACACCACACACACAGACACTGATACACCACACACATATAGACACTGATACACCACACACACATAGACACTGATACACCACACACACATAGACACTGATACACCACACACACATAGACACTGATACACCACACACACATAGACACTGATACACCACACACACATAGACACTGATACACCACACACACATAGACACTGATACACCACACACACATACAGACACTGATACACCACACACACATACAGACACTGATACACCACACACATAGACACTGATACACCACACACATAGACACTGATACACCACACACACAGAAAACGATACACACACAGTCACTGAATCACCACACACACTGATACACCCCAGACACAGGCACTGATACAACGTACACACACACTCACAGACATGGATACGACACACACACTTACTAATACACAGCACAGAAACTGATACACCCCACACACTGAGAAACACACACACTGATACACCACACATACAGACACTGATACACCACACACACAGACACTGATACACCACACACACAGACACCGATACATCACACAGACAGACAGACAGACACTGATACACCACACACACACACACACACACAGACACTGATTCGCCAGACACATAGACACTGATACACCACACACAGACACTGATAGACACACAGACACTGATACACCACACACACAAAGACACTGATACACCACACACACGCAGACACTGATACAGCACACACACAGACACTGATACACCACACACATATACACTGATACACCACACACACATACAGACACTGATACACCACACACACATACAGACACACACTGATACACCACACACACATACAGACACTGATACACCACACACACATACAGACACTGATACACCACACACACATACAGACACTGATACACCACACACACAAAGACACTGATACACCACACACACAAAGACACTGATACACCACACACACAAAGACACTGATACACCACACACACAAAGACACTGATACACCACACAGACACTGATACACCACACACACAGACACTGATACAACAAAGACACTGATAGACTCACAGACACTGATACACCACACACACAAAGACACTGATACGCCACACACACACAAAGACACTGATACGCCACACACACACAAAGACACTGATACGCCACACACGCACAAATACACTGATACACCACACACACACAGACACTGATACACCACACACACAGACACTGATACACCACACACACAGACACTGATACACCCCACACACACAGACACTGATACAACCCACACCCACACACTGATACACCACACACACACTCACTCACAGACATGGATACACAACACACACACAGACACTGATACACCCAACACACACACTCACAGACATGGATACACCACACACACACACATACACTGATACACCCAACACACACACTTACAGACATGGATACACCACACACACACACACACACACACTGATACACCCAACACACACACTAATACACCCCACACACAGACACACACACTAACTGATACACCACACACAGACACACACACTGACTGATACACCACACAGACACTGATACACCACACACACAAATACACCACACATACACTGAATCGCCACACACAGACACTAATCAACCACACACATAGACACTGATACACCACAAACACACACACACAGGCACTGATACACCCCACACACTGAGAAACACACACACACACTGAGAAACACACACACACTGAGAAACACACACTGAGAAACACACACACACTGAGAAACACACACACACTGAGAAACACACACAGACACTGATACACCACACACATAGACACTGATACACCACACACATAGACACTGATAGACACACAGACACTGATACACCACACACACAGACACTGATACAACAAAGACACTGATAGACTCACAGACACTGATACACCACACACACAAAGACACTGATACGCCACACACACACAAAGACACTGATACGCCACACACGCACAAATACACTGATACACCACACACACACAGACACTTATACACCACACACACAGACACTGATACACCCCACACACACAGACACTGATACAACCCACACCCACACACTGATACACCACACACACACTCACTCACTCACAGACATGGATACACAACACACACACACAGACACTGATACACCCAACACACACACTTACAGACATGGATACACCACACACACACACACACACACTGATACACCCAACACACACACTAATACACCCCACACACAGACACACACACTAACTGATACACCACACACAGACACACACACTGACTGATACACCACACAGACACTGATACACCACACACACTAATACACCACACATACACTGAATCGCCACACACAGACACTAATCAACCACACACATAGACACTGATACACCACAAACACACACACACAGGCACTGATACACCCCACACACTGAGAAACACACACACACTGAGAAACACACACACACTGAGAAACACACACACACTGAGAAACACACACACACTGAGAAACACACACACACTGAGAAACACACACACACTGAGAAACACACACACACTGAGAAACACACACACACTGAGAAACACACACTGATACATCACACACACTGATACACCACACACAGAGACACTGATACACCACACACAGAGACACTGATACACCACACACATAGACACTGATACACCACACACATAGACACTGATAGACACACAGACACTGATACACCACACACACACACCCAGACACTGATTCGCCACACACATAGACACTGATTCGCCACACACATAGACACTGATTCGCCACACACATAGACACTGATTCGCCACACACATAGACACTGATTCGCCACACACATAGACACTGATTCGCCACACACATAGACACTGATTCGCCACACACATAGACACTGATTCGCCACACACATAGACACTGATTCGCCACACACATAGACACTGATACACCATACACACAAAGACACTGATACACCATACACACAAAGACACTGATACACCACACACACAGACACTGATAGACAGACATTGATACACCACACACACAGTCACTGATACAACACACACACAGACACTGATACACCACACACACACACACACAGTCACTGAATCACCACACACACACACAAACACTGATACACCCAAGACACAGGCACTGATACAACCTACACACACACTCACAGACATGGATACGACACACACACTTACTAATACACAACACAGAAACTGATACACCCCACACACTGAGAAACACACACACTGATACACCACACACACAGACACTGATACACCACACACACAGACACTGATACACCACACACACAGACACTGATACACCACACACACAGACACTGATACACCACAGACACTGATACACCACACATACAGACACTGATACACCACACACATAGACACTGATACACCACACACACACACACACACACACACAGACACTGATACACACACACACACACACTGATAGACACAGACACTGATACACCACACACAGACACTTATACAATACACACACACAGACACTGATACACCACACTCATAGACACTGATACACCACACACACACACACTGATACACCACACACACACACACTGATACACCACACACACACACACTGATACACCACACACAGAGACACTGATACACCACACACAGAGACACTGATCCACACACAGAGACACTGATACACCACACACAGAGACACTGATACACCACACACACATACACTGATACACCACACACACATACACTGATACACCACACACAGATACACTAAATCACCACACACACAGACACTGATACATCCCACACACTGATACACCACACACATAGACAATGAATCACCACACACACAGACACTGATACACCACACACACACAGACACTGATACAACCCACACCCACACACTGATACACCACACTCACAGACATGGATACACCACACACACAAACACACAGACACTGATACACCAGACACACACACTAATACACCCCACACACAGACACACACACTGACTGATACACCACACACACACAGACACTGATACACCACACACACACTAATACACCACACAGACACTGATACACCACACATATAGACACTGAATCACCACACTCAGACACTAATCAACTACACACATAGACTCTGATACACCACACACACACACACACACACAGTCACTGATACACCCCACACACTGAGAAACACACACACACACACACTGATACACCACACACATAGACGGACACTGATACATCACACACATATACACTAAATCACCACACACACACAGACCCTGATTCACCACACACACTGAGACACACAAATAGACACTGATACACCACACACATAGACACTGAATCACGACACACACAGACACTGATATACACAATACACACAGACACTAATACAACCCACACACACTCTCTCGGACATGGATACACCACACATACACTGATACACCACACATATAGACACTGAATCACCACACTCAGACACTAATCGACTACACACATAGACACTGATACACCACACACACACACACACAGTCACTGATACACCCCACACACTGAGAAACACACACACACACTGATACACCACACACATATACACTAAATCACCACACACACAGACCCTGATTCACCACACACACTGAGACACACACATAGACACTGATACACCACACACATAGACACTGAATCACGACACACACAGAAACTGATACACACAATACACACAGACACTAATGCAACCCACACACACACTCTCAGACATGGATACACCACACAGACACTGATACACCCAACACACACACACTAATACACCACACAGACACTGATACACCACACACATAGACATTGATATACCACACACATAGACACTGAATCACCACACACACACTGATGACTATTAGGGTATACTGTTTTCGGCTTTTTAGAGTGGAAGTGTCCCTGAGGGTGTTTCCCTCCCCTATTTTTATTTTTTCCTTACATTTACAAAATGTGTGCAATGATGAACTATGCACAAAGGGTTAATTCACAATTAATGTGTTTGTAAAGAATACCATAAAGATGGAGTCACACAATGGACAGGTTAGACTCTTTACACAAATTGCATTATTAAAGTGATTAAAATCACATATGAACATATAGAGAGCCGTAACCCTGTCGGTTATCAAAGTGACTTTGTGGTATAGTTGCTACACTAAATATATCTGTAGTATTGGGTACATATTATTAAAATATTTGAAACATAGTATTTCTTGCAGCATTAACCAAATGTAAACAGAGTTTTGCCTTTCTACAAAAGCCTCTTCTATAACGGAGGCTGTCTTATCGTTATACTGGCTAGATTATAGTAATAACAAGAAAACCACCTGAGCTACAAAAGTCTCTACTATATCGGAGACTGGTTTAACATTATTCTGCGTTAAGTTCGATTTGTAAATTACCAACTAAATAGCATTGTCTACATGAGCGAGCAACTAAAAACAGAGAGGTGCTATGACCCCGTGAACAGTGCCCCTGACGCGCGTTTCACATACCGCTTCTTCAGAGGAGTGTGTGTGTGTGTGTGTGTGTGTGTGCGTGTGTGTGTAAGAGTCCAGCTGGACTTACACTTTGTCTCCAATAAAGTTTTTGAGTTTGAATGTTGCCATTTGAGACAAATTTTACCACATATCTGATTCCATATACCAATGGGCTTGACTATATAATCATTTAGAGGTAGGCAGTCTTTGCTTTCTGTTTTGCAAATCCTGTTGCATTAACTATACATACTTGTGTATACCACTGCCTTATCTCTAGAATTAAAGGGGTAGCTAATTTAAGCTGGGATATTTAACCCCTTAATTCTCATTCGCCCAATCCCATCCTTTCCCTCAACTTCCCTCTTTTCTAATTACTGCTGTGTGATCACCTGCACTGTGTCGAACACATGGTGCTTACATTTCTGTGTGGCTTGCTTTGGGTTATTTAGCTCTCCTCAGTAGAAATAGGACTATTGCACCTTAAGTGGGTGAAACTCTGTGACAGAGGAGGAGTCTTAGTCCAAAAGACAACCATTCAACCCTTCATTGGATTTAATTTGCTTTCATTAACCAAAGTGTATAGATTATATACATATAAATACAGTGTGTGTGTGTGTGCGCGCATTGATGCTCCTTCAATAAAAGACACCAAGTGAATGAAGCAAAATTGATAAAAAAATAATTAAATTGAAAAGTTGTTAAAAATTGCATACGCAATGGGTTTCATAAGTCTTCTAAGCTAAATGATTTTGTAATAAAGGCTTTGCAGAAAATTCATCTTTTTTTTTTTTCTCAAATAGTTCCTGGCTTAGCTATATTTGAAATGATTCTTGCAATAAGGGGAGATATAGAAACTTTGCACAAGTTTTCAGGATGCCTAAGAAAGGCACAATATGACAAATGAATAGATATGTTTTACTACTGGAAGACAGGGATTTATTGCACGTATACATCTTGGTTTGAAAAACAACCTGAACAGTTTAATTTTTTTGTAGTTTGATCCTTGCACGTAGTCACATAAAATAACCCAGTTGCTCAACGAGAAACTTTTCCATAATTGTTTGTTTTCCTTTTAGAACAAAAACAGCCTTCTTTATTTTTGAACTGGCAGAAACCGCTCCTGTATCTCCAGGTGTCAAAAACCAACTGTACTTTTATTCTTACAAGGTATGTAAATATGTATTTGCTTTTTTTCATTGAGACAATATATATTTGTATTCTTTTTTTTTTTAATATTTTTTATTTTTAATAAATTGCTATCCTGGAAATTCTATTTCTTTTCAAAGACACGATAAGTCCACGGATTTCATCCTTACTTGTGGGATTATGCCTCCTGGTCAGCAGGAGGAGGCAAAGAGCACCACAGCAGAGCTGTTATATAGCTCCTCCCTTCCCTCCCACTCCAGTCATTCTCTTTGCCTACGTTAGTGAGAGGAGATGGCAAAGTGAGGTGTTAGTTTTTGATTCTTCAATCAACAGTTTTTTATTTTTGAGTGCCAGAGTGTGCTGTTTTGTCTGGGGTGTAGCCGTAGTCCTTATCAGTCTCTACAGGAGAGCATTTGGTGGCTTTAAAGCAATGGGAACTGGTGGGACATAATTCTCACTGCGCCTCCCATGTTGTTATGCTGCCCTTCTCATGATGACCTAAGCGATTTGTAACTCAGGTCCTATCTGTTTCCACAGGGCTATGGGAGGGAGAGGACCTCCTAAACCTGTTGGTGCTGTCTTGCTGTCAGACAGCATTGAGATAAGTGCAGTTTCTTGTGATTCTGGGTCACATATCGTTTAGACTCAGAGTGGACTCTACACTTGTAAGTTTATTATTTTATTTCCTGGGAATAGAGGCTCTTCAGTATGGAAGGGGTTTCCCTCTGGTGGCAGCATAAGTACAGGCACTGGGCTAAGGCTAGATGGGGCTTTATCGGCCATTTTTTACAAAATTTCCCGGTAAGGGCTGTGTAAGGATTGACGCCCACAATGGGCGGGGCTTCTATTCGCGCGCTTAGATTTCTCTAGACGCTGCGCAGTTTGTTTCAACGCCAGTTCCGGTTTACATAGGACATTTCTACTGCGCGGAGAGGTGTCTGAATAGTCCTACAGCTCTTCGGGCATTGCGCTAAAACCGCATGGTTAAAAGAGCAAGCGGTTGCTAGCGCTCTGCAGGAGGTCTGGAGACTGGGGAGCAGGTAGGCGCCTCAGCTTAGCTGTTGAGGCGGAGAGGTGTCTGAATGTGGGGCAAAAAGTTTTTATTTTTTTAAACAAAAGGCTTCTCGCATATTAAACGCTTTTTCTCCTCAGCACAGTAAAAAACTGACTTTTAGTTCTTAAAGGCACAGTGTTATTTTGTTTTACACAGTAAGAACTTCAGTTACTAATTAAAGGCACAGTATTATTTATAATATTAATACTTCTTTTTACATTACTCTTTCTCTCAGATAGTAGAGAGTTCTAAGTTGTAAATTTGAAGGGCCAGTATCATTTAAAGGGCCAGTATAAATTTAGAAGCAAAATTTCAAAATGTTTGTTTATTTCATTTTCTGGCCTGTTTTTTTTTAAAGTATGGACTTAGAAACATCTTTATTGGTGTGAATCCAAGGGCTACTCATGGAGTAGAGTTAGGATTCCCAGGATTTTGTCTTTTCTCCAAGAAGGATTGGAGAAGGGTTTGTCAGCAAGTTCCCTAAAGGGTCAGATCTCTGCCCTATCTGTTTTGTTGCACAAGCGTCTGGCAGAGGTACCTGATATTCAATCTTTTTGTCAGGCTTTGTTTAGAATCAGGCCTGTGTTTAAACCAATTGCTCCTCAATGGAGTTTGAATTTAGTTCTTAAAGTTCTTCAAGGGGTTCCATTTGAACCTATGCATTCCATAGATATTAAGTTGTTATCTTGGAAAGTTTTATTTCTTGTTGCCATTTCTTCTGCTCGAAGAGTGTCTGAGCTATCGGCATTACAATATAATTCTCCTTACCTTATTTTTCATTCGGATAAGGTGGTGTTACGTACTAAACTTGGTTTTCTTCCTAAGGTTGTTTCGGACAAGAACATTAATCAGGAGATTGTTGTTCCTTCCTTGTGTCCTAATCCTTCTTCTCAGAAGGAACGTCTGCTGCACAATTTGGACGTAGTCCGTGCCTTAAAATTTTACTTGCAAGCGACTATGGATTTTCGTCAATCGTCTTCTCTATTTGTCATTTTTTCCGGAAAGCGTAAGGGGCAGAAAGCTACGGCTACCTCTCTTTCTTTTTGGCTGAAGAGTATCATCCGTTTTGCATATGAGACTGCTGGACAGCAGCCTCCTGAAAGAATTGCGGCTCATTCCACCAGGGCTGTTGCTTCCTCATGGGCATTCAAAAACGAAGCTTCTGTTGAACAGATTTGCAAGGCTGCAACTTGGTCCTCTCTTCACACTTTTTCTAAATTTTACAAATTCGATACTTTTGCCTCGGCTGAGGCTGTTTTTGGGAGAAAGGTTCTTCAAGCAGTGGTGCCTTCCGTTTAGGTTTCCTGTCTTGTCCCTCCCTTATCATCCGTGTACTCTAGCTTTGGTATTGTATCCCACAAGTAAGGATGAAATACGTGGACTCCTCGTGTCTTTAAAAAGAAAAGAAAATTTATGCTTACCTCATAAATTTGTTTCTTTTTAGACACGATGAGTCCACGGGCCGCCCTGTTCTATGAGACAGGTTATTATTTTTGGTAAACTTCAGACACCTCTGCACCTTGGCTTTTCCTTTCTCTTCCTAACTTCGGTCGAATGACTGGAGTGGAAGGGAAGGGAGGAGCTATATAACAGCTCTGCTGTGGTGCTCTTTGCCTCCTCCTGCTGACCAGGAGGCGTAATCCCACAAGTAAGGATGAAATCCGTGGACTCATCGTGTCTAAAAAGAAACAAATTTATCAGGTAAGCATAAATTTTCTTTTTCTTTTAAATCTTTTAAGAGAATAATGGATAAAATAAAATTGTGAAGTAAGACAGTGGTCCTGCTCCCTTATCCAGACACTTTGCTCAGCTATACTACAGCCTATTAATATTATCCTAAACCGTAACTTTTTCCTCACCTATACCTTTTGCATTTTGATTTTACTTCCCAAATTTAAATTGTAAATTAAAGAGCAGACTCCGGGCCAACTGCGCTAAACTGCTCATTACATGCCTTTGGATAACGGCAGCAGTACCTTCCCTTAAAGCATGATTAACACAGGTCCAGTACACCCTGAACCTAGGGAGATCATTAAACTTGACATTTCAACTACGCATAACATTTTTCTTTCTTAGGATATGGAGAGTCCACAATGTCATTCAATTACTAGTGGGAATAACACTCCTGGCCAGCAGGAGGAGGCAAAAAAGCTGTTAAGTGTCACTCCCCTACCCATAATCCCCAGCCATTCACTTTGCCTCTGTCAATGGATGAGGTGAAGTTTGGTGTCTGAAGAAAATTCCTTTTTCGGGTACTTTTCCCTGCAAGGATTTGGGTTTATCTGAGTCCACATCAATCTCTTCAGTAGAGTAGTGGTGGCTTTTAAGCAGTTAGGAAGTTGTGAGGTAGTCCTTGCTTTGTTTCCTAACACATTGCTGCCCATGGTACAGAAAGCCTGAGTTGGTTACTCTGTTCTTTCTTTTTCTACAGGTCTCTCTCTAAGGAGTATGTCTCCTTTCACGACTTGTGAGCTGTCTTCCTGCCGGACAGCTAGACTGCAGGTAAGTGCTTTTGTCTTCTAGGTCTTGGAGACTTGCACTTCAGAAGAATATTTCATATGCAGTAGATGGGGACATTTTTAAAATCCTTTATACAGGATTCTCTTTGGCAGTGGGCAGGCACATTACGTATGTTGAGCCTAGGGGTTAATCTTCCCTTTATTGGGCCGTTATTCCTCTTTGGGCTAATTTTGTTGAAATACTTTATTAGTATGTGTGTGGCTTATGTTTTATACAGGGATTTATGTATAAACTTAAAATTTGGCAGTTTTTTTTCTCTTGTTAAGTGTATTCAGTCCACGGGTCATCATTACTTATGGGAATATATTCCCTTCCCAACAGGAAGTTGCAAGAGGATCACCCAAGCAGAGTTGCTATATAGCTCCTCCCCTCACATGTCATATCCAGTCATTCTCTTGCAACTCAACTAGTTAGGAGGTTGTGAGAAGTCTGTGGTGTTTTTATACTTAGTTTATTTCTTCAATCAAAAGTTTATTTTAAATGGCACCGGAGTGTGCTGTTTATTTCTCAGGCAGTGTTTGGAAGAAGAATCTGCCTGCGTTTTCTATGATCTTAGCAGAAGTAACTAAGATCCACTGGCTGTTCTCGCACATTCTGAGGAGTGGGGTAACTTTCAGAAAGGGAATAGCGTGCGGGGAATCCTGCAAATGAGGTATGTGCAGTAAATTATTTTTCTAAGGAATGGAATTGACTAAGAAAATACTGCTGATACCAATGTAATGTAAGTAAAGCCTTTATTACAGTGAAAGCGACTGTTAACAGGCTGATTTAAATATATACAGTAAAGTAATTTTCTGAGGAATGGAACTTGACTGAGAAAATGCTATTAATACTGAAGTGATGTTATATCAATAGAAATTTATACTTCTTAACAAAAGGAGGTTTAAAACGATTTTTCTGGCATGTTTAATCTTTTGTGAGGTACTTTGGTGATAAAAACTTATTGGGGCAAAAAATTTTTCCACATGGCTGACCGTTTTTTTTCTGCATAGAAACAGTTAACTGAAACTCCCTATGTTGTAATATTGAGTAGGAGGGGCCTATTTTAGCGCTTTTTTGACGCAGTAAAAATTTAGGCTTAATCTTCCTGCTTCTTCCTGCATGAACCAGGTCGTCTCCAGAGAGCTTAAGGGACTTCAAAAGTCATTTTGAGGGAGGTAATCAGTCACAGCAGACCTGTGACAGTGGTGTTTGGACTGTATTAAAAAAACGTTTTTTTTCTGTACTGCTTATAGAAAACCGTTTTGGGTATTAAGGGGTTATTCATCAATTTGCAAGTGGGTGCAATGCTCTGCTAACTTAATATATTTACTGTGAAAATTTTGTTGCTATAACTGATTTGGTTCATTGTTATTTCAACGGTGACAGTTTTTTGGTGCTTCTTAAAGGCACAGTAGCGTTTTTCTTTATTGCTTGTAAAATTATTTACAGTGTTTTCCAAGCCTGCTAGTTTTATTGCTAGTCTGTTTAAACATGTCTGACACAGATGAGTCTCTCTGTTCACTATGTTTAAAGGCCAGTGTGGAGCCCCACAGAAACATGTGTACTAAATGTATTGATTTCACTTTAAATAATAAAGGTCAGTCTTTATCTATAAAGGAATTATCACCAGACAACGAGGGGGAAGTTATGCCGACTAACTCTCCTCAGGAGGCGCGTGATATTGTGGCGCCTAACGCATCAGGGGCGTCCATACAAATCACTTTACAAGACATGGCTACTATTATGAATAATACCCTGACAGAAGTATTATCTAAATTGCCAGAATTAAGAGGCAAGCGCGATTGCTCTGGGGTAAGAATAGAGCGCGCTGGTGCTACAAGAGCCATGTCCGATACTGCGTCACAGTTTGCAGAACATGAGGACGGAGAGCTTCACTCTGTAGGTGACGGATCTGATCCAGGGAAACCGGATTCAGAAATTTCTAATTTTAAATTTAAGCTTGAGAACCTCCGTGTATTGCTAGGGGAGGTTTTAGCGGCTCTGAATGACTGTAACACAGTTGCTATTCCAGAGAAGTTATGTAGGCTGGACAGATACTATGCAGTACCGGTGTGTACTGATGTTTTTCCTATACCTAAAAGGCTTATAGAAATTATTAGCAAGGAGTGGGATAGACCTGGTGTGCCTTTTTCCCCTCCTCCTATATTTAGAAAAATGTTTCCAATAGACGCCACTACACGGGACTTATGGCAGACGGTCCCTAAGGTGGAGGGAGCAGTTTCTACTTTAGCTAAGCGTACCACTATCCCGGTGGAAGATAGTTGTGCTTTTTCGGATCCAATGGATAAAAAATTGGAAGGTTACCTTAAGAAAATGTTTGTTCAACAAGGTTTTATCTTACAGCCCCTTGCATGCATTGCGCCTGTCACTGCTGCTGCGGCATTCTGGTTTGAGTCTCTGGAAGAGGCCATTCACTCAGCTCCATTGGATGAAATTATGGACAAGCTTAAAGCACTTAAGCTAGCTAACGCATTTGTTTCTGATGCCATTGTACACTTAACCAAACTAACGGCTAAGAACTCCGGATTTGCCATCCAGGCGCGCAGAGCGTTATGGCTTAAATCCTGGTCAGCTGATGTGAATTCTAAATCTAAATTGCTTAATATTCCTTTCAAGGGGCAGACCTTATTCGGGCCCGGCTTGAAAGAGATTATCGCTGACATTACTGGAGGTAAGGGTCATACTCTACCTCAGGACAAGGCCAAATCAAAGGCCAAACAGTCTAATTTTCGTACTTTTTGAAATTTCAAGGCAGGAGCAACGTCAACTTCCTCCGCTCCAAAACAGGAAGGAACCGTTGCTCGTTACAGACAGGCCTAGAAAACTAACCAGTCCTGGAACAAGGGCAAGCAGGCCAGAAAACCTGCTACTGCCTCTAAGACAGCATGAAGGGTTGGCCCCCTATCCGGAAACTGATCTAGTGTGGGGCAGACTTTCTCTCTTCGCCCAGGCGTGGGCAAGAGATGTCCAGGATCCCTGGGCGTTGGAGATCATATCTCAGGGATATCTTCTGGACTTCAAGGCTTCTCCTCCTCAAGGGAGATTTCATCTTTCGAGGTTATCAGAAAACCAGATAAAGAAAGAGGCATTTCTACGCTGCGTACAAGACCTCCTAGTAATTGGGGTGATCCACCCAGTTCCGCGGACGGAACAAGGACAGGGATTCTATTCGAATCTGTTTGTGGTTTCCAAGAAAGAGGGTACCTTCAGACCAATTTTGGACCTAAAGATCTTAAACAAATTCCTAAGAGTTCCATCATTCAAAATGGAAACTATTCGGACCATCCTACCCATGATCCAAGAAGGTCAGTACATGACCACTGTGGACTTAAAGGATGCCTACCTCACATACCGATTCACAAAGATCATCATCGGTTCCTAAGATTTGCCTTTCTAGACAGGCATTACCAATTTGTAGCTCTCCCATTCGGGTTGGCCACGGCCCTGAGAATCTTTACAAAGGTTCTGGGCTCACTTCTGGCAGTTCTAAGACCACGAGGTATAGCGGTAGCTCCGTATCTAGACGACATCCTGATACAGGCGTCAAGCTTTCAAATTGCCAAATCTCATACAGAGATAGTTCTGGCTTTTCTGAGGTCGCATGGGTGGAAGGTGAACGTGGAAAAGAGTTCTCTGTCACCTCTCACAAGAGTCTCCTTCCTAGGGACTCTGATAGATTCTGTAGAAATGAAAATTTACCTGACGGAGACCAGGTTATCAAAACTTCTAAATGCTTGCCGTGTCCTTCATTCCATTCCACGCCCGTCAGTAGCGCAGTGCATGGAAGTAATCGGCTTAATGGTAGCGGCAATGGACATAGTGCCATTTGCGCGCCTGCATCTCAGACCGCTGCAATTGTGCATGTTAGGCCAGTGGAATGGGGATTACTCAGATTTATCCCCCCTACTAAATCTGGATCAAGAGACCAGAGATTCTCTTCTCTGGTGGTTATCTCGGGTCCATCTGTCCAAGGGCATGACCTTTCGCAGGCCAGATTGGACGATTGTAACAACAGATGCCAGTCTTCTAGGCTGGGGCGCAGTCTGGAACTCCCTGAAGGCTCAGGGATCGTGGACTCAGGAGGAGAAACTCCTCCCAATAAATATTCTGGAGTTAAGAGCAATATTCAATGCTCTTCTAGCTTGGCCTCAGTTAGCAACACTGAGGTTCATCAGATTTCAGTCGGACAACATCACGACTGTGGCTTACATCAACCATCAAGGGGGAACCAGGAGTTCCCTAGCGATGTTAGAAGTCTCAAAGATAATTCGCTGGGCAGAGTCTCACTCTTGCCACTTGTCAGCGATCCACATCCCAGGCGTGGAGAACTGGGAGGCAGATTTTCTAAGTCGTCAGACTTTTCATCCGGGGGAGGGGGAACTCCATCCGGAGGTGTTTGCTCAACTGGTCCATCGTTGGGGCAAACCAGAACTGGATCTCATGGCGTCTCGCCAGAACGCCAAGCTTCCTCATTACGGATCCAGGTCCAGGGACCCGGGAGCGACGCTGATAGATGCTCTAGCAGCTCCTTGGTTCTTCAACCTGGCTTATGTGTTTCCACCGTTTCCTCTGCTCCCTCGACTGATTGCCAAGATCAAACAGGAGAGAGCATCAGTGATTCTGATAGCGCCTGCGTGGCCACGCAGGACCTGGTATGCAGACCTAGTGGACATGTCGTCCTGTCCACCATGGACTCTACCTCTGAGGCAAGACCTTCTAATGCAAGGTCCTTTCAATCATCCAAATCTAATTTCTCTGAGACTGACTGCATGGAGATTGAACGCTTGATCCTATCAAAGCGTGGCTTCTCCGAGTCAGTTATTGATACCTTAATACAGGCACGAAAGCCTGTTACCAGGAAAATCTACCATAAGATATGGCGTAAATACCTGTATTGGTGCGAATCCAAGAGTTACTCATGGAGTAAGGTTAGGATTCCTAGGATATTGTTTGGAAAAGGGCTTATCAGCTAGTTCGTTAAAGGGACAGATCTCTGCTCTGTCTATTCTTTTGCACAAGCGTCTGGCAGAAGTTCCAGACGTCCAGGCTTTTTGTCAGGCTTTGGCTAGGATTAAGCCTGTGTTTAAAACTGTTGCTCCCCCGTGGAGCTTACATTTGGTTCTTAAAGTTCTTCAAGGAGTTCCGTTTGAACCCCTTCATTCCATTGATATTAAACTTTTATCTTGGAAAGTTCTGTTTTTGATGGCTATTTCCTCGGCTCGAAGAGTCTCGGAGTTATATGCCTTACATTGTGATTCTCCTTACCTGATTTTCCATTCAGACAAGGTAGTTCTACGTACTAAACCTGGGTTTTTACCTAAGGTAGTTTCTAACAGGAATATCAATCAAGAGATTGTTGTTCCTTCATTATGTCCTAATCCTTCTTCAAAGAAGGAACGACTTTTGCATAATCTGGACGTAGTCCGTGCCCTGAAATTCTATTTACAGGCAACTAAAGATTTTCGTCAAACTTCTTCCCTGTTTGTCGTTTACTCTGGACAGAGGAGAGGTCAAAAAGCTTCGGCAACCTCTCTCTCCTTTTGGCTTCGTAGCGTAATACGTTTAGCCTATGAGACTGCTGGACAGCAGCCCCCTGAAAGAATTACAGCTCATTACACTAGAGCTGTGGCTTCCACCTGGGCCTTTAAGAATGAGGCCTCTGTTGAACAGATTTGCAAGGCGGCGACTTGGTCTTCGCTTCACACCTTTTCAAAATTTTACAAATTTGACACTTTTGCTTCTTCGGAGGCTGTTTTTGGGAGAAAGGTTCTACAGGCAGTGGTTCCTTCCGTTTAAGTTCCTGCCTTGTCCCTCCCATCATCCGTGTACTTTAGCTTTGGTATTGGTATAAGTAATGAGTGATATAAGTAATGATGACCCGTGGACTGAATACACTTAACAAGAGAAAACATAATTTATGCTTACCTGATAAATTTATTTCTCTTGTAGTGTATTCAGTCCACGGCCCGCCCTGTCTTTTTAAGGCAGTTCTAAATTTTAATTAATACTCCAGTCACCAATGCACCCTATAGTTTCTCCTTTCTCGTCTAGTTTCGGTCGAATGACTGAATATGATATGTGAGGGGAGGAGCTATATAGCAACTCTGCTTGGGTGATCCTCTTGCAACTTCCTGTTGGGAAGGGAATATATTCCCATAAGTAATGATGACCCGTGGACTGAATACACTACAAGATAAATAAATTTATCAGGTAAGCATAAATTATGTTTTTTTGCTTGCTTAGCTAGAACAGGCTAACTGACAAACTGCTTGAGCTATGTGTAAATTTTGCTCCGGTGTTGTAGGCAGAGGGAAACGCGTGCCTTTTACTTGCTGCATAGTTTCCTCTTTCTCCCGGTCATGTGACTTCTTTCTGCTGTCGGATATTCACGGAGCGGAGCGGCGTCATTGAATTTCAGTCTCTTCAGTGTCGATCTACTATACGATCGTTTTAGAGACTTCTGGCAGCCAAATTGTGTATAAGTGTGACGATAAGGCACCAAAGCCTGTCTGAGGTGTAGGGGGCCTGATTGGTTTATTATTTTAAAGAATTTTTGCATAACGTTAAGTGGCTGTGGTATTAAAAATTCTTAAAGTAACAGTGTGTTTAAAAAAGAATTTCTACAATTTGGGGAATTTTTTATTTAGTATTATGGACATGGACTGTGTTTTTTGACAAATGCTTGTTATGCCTAGAGGCACACATTGTGCTGCGTGCTTAGCTAGAATACTTTAATTTAAACATAAATTGTTGCCCACTGAGCCCAATGTCTCTCAGCATGATGCTGTTCAGGCAATGCCACAGCTTTCTCCTCAAACGTCCCAAGCCTCTATGGAGTCACATACAGTGCCCAGCAGTTCCTCTCAGCCTCCTGAAGGAGTTTATTTGCCTGCGGATTTTGCTGCACATGTATCTTCTGCGGTATCTGCAGAATTATCTGATTTTCCTATGCTGGGAAAACGCAAGAGTAAAATTAGACATTCGGATAGTAATGTTTCTGTTCCTCCTACTGCTACGCAGGTTGCCCTCCCTCATAAGTCTGATGAGGAGGATACGTCAGTAACCTCTGAGGGTGAAATCTCAGATTCTTACAGTATTATTCCTTCATCTGATACTGAAGAAGTAAACTTAAGATTTAAGCTTGAACACCTTTGTGTACTGTTAAAGGAAGTATTGGCTACTTTGGACAACTCAGATACTTCTGTCGTTGTCAACCCTAAGAAGTCTAGTAATTTTCGTTCCTTTCGTAACTTAAAAGGTCAAAAGTCTTCCTCTCCCAAGCAGGAGCAGTCCACGTCTTCTTGGAAGCTCATTCAGTTCTGGAATAAGGGGAAGCAATCAAAGAAACCCTCAGCTGAGTCTAAGTCAGCATGAAGGGTCGGCCCCCGGTCCGGGATCGGATCAATTGGGGGGCAGACTTACCCTGTTTTGTCAAGCATGGAGACGAGATGTCCAAGATCCTTAAGTTGTGGACATAGTATCTTAGGGTTACAAAATAGAATTCAAAACTTCCACCTCATATTCCACCTCTCAAGATTATCTGCAGACCAGGTAAAAAGAGAGGCATTCTTGAACTGCATTCAGGACCTTTCCTCCCTGGGATTGATTGTTCCAGTTCCAGTAAGGGAACAGGGTCTAGGATTCTATTCAAATCTGTCCGTGGTGCCCAAAAAAGAGGGAACTTTTTGACCCATTTTAGACCTAAAGTGCCTCAACAAATTTCTCAGGGTACCATCCATCAAAATGGAAACCATTTGTTCCATTCTTCCTTTGGTCCAAGAGGGTCAGTTCATGACAACCATAGACCTGAAGGAAGGATATCTTCATGTTCCCATCCACAGGGATCATCACAAATTTCTGAGATTCGCCTTTCTAGACAAACACTTTCAGTTTGTAGCTCTTCCGTTTGACCTTGCCACAACTCCCAGAATTTTCTCAAAGGTTCTGGGGGCTCTCTTGGCAGTGATCAGGTCTCGGGGAATTGCAGTGGCGCCCTACCTGGACGACATCTTGGTTCAGGCACCATTTTTTCAACAAGCAAACTCTCATACAGAGATCTTGTTGTCTTTTCTACATTCCCATGGATGGAAAGTGAATCTAGAAAATAGTTCCCTTGTTCCAGCTAGAAGGGTGGTTTTCTTAGGGACCATAATAGATTCCCTATCTCTAAAAAAATTTCTGACAGAGGTCAGAAAATCCAGAATTCTCTCCTCTTGCCTCTCTCTACAGTCTACTGTTCGGCTCAATGTATGGAGGTAATTGGTCTGATGGTCGCTTCCATGGACATCATTTCCTTTGCTCGATTCCATTTGAGAACTCTGCAATTATGCATGCTCAGACAATGGAACGGAGACCATTCGGATCTGTCAAAGAGGATAGATCTAGACCAGTTGACAAGAGACTCTCTCCCATGGTGGCTTTCTCAGGACCATCTGTCTCAGGGCACATGCTTCCGGAGACCTTCGTGGGTTATTGTGACCATGGACGCCAGCCTGCTAGGCTGGGGAGCAGTCTGGGACTCATTAAAGGTGCAGGGACTATGGACTCGGGAGGAGTCTGCTCTCCCCATAAACATCTTGGAATTTAGAGCGATTTACAATGCTCTGATGGCTTGGCCTCAATTGTCCTTAGCCCAGTTTATCAGGTTTCAGTCGGACAACATCACCTCAGTAGCTTACATCAACTACCAGGGAGGAACTCTGAGTTCCTTAGCCATGAAGGAGGTGGCACGAATTTTTCAGTGGGTGGAAGCTCACAATTGTCGTCTATCTGCCATCCACATTCCTGGAGTGGACAACTGGGATGCGGATTTCCTGAGCAGACAGACATTTCATCCCAGGGAGTGGGCTCTCCATCCGGAGGTCTTCTCCAGGTTAACCCTCAAATGGGAGGTGCCGGAGTTGGATCTAATGGCGTCTCGGCAGAATGCCAAGCTTCCAAGGTGTATGGTTCAAGGTCAAGAGATCCTCAGGCCGCTCTGATAGATGTTCTAGCGGTTCCTTGGGATTTCGGTCTAGCATACCTGTTTCCTCAGTTTGTGCTCCTTCCACGAGTTATTGCTCGTATCAAACAGGAGAGAGCATCTGTAATTCTAATAGCTCCTGTATGGCCTTGCAGGATCTGGTATGCAGACCTAGTGAAGATGTCATCTCTGCCACCTTAGAGGTTGCCTCTGAGGAAGGACCTTCTAACTCAGGGTCCATTCCTCCATCCAAATCTCGTTTCTCTGAAGCTGACTGCTTGGAGATTGAACGCTTAGTTTAGTCTAAGCATGGATTTTCTGAGTCGGTCATTGAGACCATTATCTAGGTTCGCAAGCCTGTTACTTGAAAAATTTACCATAAGGTATGGCGTAAATACCTTTATTGGTGTGAATCTAAGGGTCAGGATTCCTAGAATTGTGTCTTTTCTCCAGGAAGGTCTGGAGAAAGGGTAGTCAGTCAGTTATCTGAAAGGTCAGATTTCTGCATTATCTATTTTGTTACACAAGCGTCTGGCCGATGTGCCAGATGTTCAATCTTTTTGTCAGGCCCTGGTCAGAATCGGGCCTGTGTTTAAACCTGTTGTTCCTCCTTGGAGCCTTAATCTTGTTCTTAAAGTTTTGCAGCAGTCTCCGTTTGAGCCAATGAATTCCTTTGATATTAAGTGGCTATCTTGGAAGGTTTTGTTTCTTATTGCTATCTCTTCTGCTTGAAGAGTTTCGGAACTTTGCAGTGTGATTCACCTTATCTTTCATGCGGACAGGGCAGTTCTTCGTACTAAATTGGGGTTTCTTCCTAAAGTGGTTTCGGATAGAAATATTAATCTGGAAATTGTTGTTTCTTCTCTCTGTCCCAATCCGTCTTCTCATAAAGAATGTCTGTTGCACAACTTGGATGTTGTGCATGCTCTAAAATTCTACCTACAGGCAACTAAGGATTTTCGTCAGTCTTCTGCCCTGTTTGTTTTTGTTTCTCAGGAAAGCGTAAGGGTCAAAAGGCTACTTCTACTTCTCTTTCCCTCTGGTTGAGAAGTATAATTTGTTTTACTTATGAGACTGCTGGACAGCAGCCTCCTGAGAGGAATACAGCTCATTCCACTAGGGCTGTCTCCTCTCCTTGGGCTTTCAAATATGCAACTTTGTCCTCTCTGCATACTTTTTCCAAATTTGATACTTTTGCGTCTTTTAGAAGAAAGGTTCTTCAAGTGGTGGTGCCTTCTGTTTAGGTCTGCCTGTCTTGTTCTCCCTCCCTGTTCATTCTGTGTCCTCTAGCTTGGGTATGGGTTTCCACTAGTAATTGAATGACGTTGTGGACTCTCCATATTTTAGGAAAGAAAACAAAATTGGTGCTTTCCTAATAAATTTCTTTCTTTCCGGATATGGAGAGTCCACGACCCCACCCTTTATTAAGACAGATATTTTTGACTAAACCTCAGGCATCTCTACACCTTTGTGTTATTCCTTTTCCATTTCCCTTCGGTTGAATGACTGGGGATTATTGGTAGGGGAGTGACACTTAACAGCTTTGCTGTGGTGCTCTTTGCCTCCTCCTGCTGGCCAGTAGATATTCCCACTAGTAATTGAATGACATTGTGGACATATTTTAGGAAAGAAAACAAAATTGATGCTTACCTGATAAATTTCTTTCTTTCCGGATATGGAGAGTCCCCGATCACACCCTTTATTAAGACAGATATTTTTGAATGACGTTGTGGACTCTCCATATCCGGAAAGAAAGAAATTTATCAGGTAAGCATAAATTTTGTTTTCATTATTGCAAGTAAAACATTATTGCAATATACATTCAATATTTATTTTGCAGCCTTTCCTTTCTCTCAGGGAGGCTTGGGTTAATACTTTAAAGCAATTTATGCAATTTATGCAAGCTTTTGTTTACTTTTTCCTCCCTCCCTTAAATTCTATGGTGTCACATGCTTTTAAAAGATGGATTATCAGTTTTGCATCAACAATAATGATAGGCATATCATTATTTGCAATAGTAACCAAGTTGAATCACCTACCACCTTAAGGGGTAATACAAGAGTGTAGGCTACCCAGTCTGCACATGTGCAAGGAGAGTTTTTGCTATATCTGAATATTAGTTTGTGATTGGTTAGCAAGGGTTCTTTTGTTCTAGAGGACAGGGAAATCAGTGAAAACAATAAACATAAAACAATATACTCATCTGACAAAATTAGGCTGCCGTTTTCATTGCAAAATTATTATATATGAAGGTTTATAAGCATGTAACTTACAATTTCTTTCATGTAAGTGTCAATAGTCCATGAGCTAGTGACATATGGGATATACAGTCCTACCTGGAGGGGGCAAAGTTTCCCAAACCTCAAAATGCCTATAAATACACCTCCCACCTCACTTATACTTCAGTTTTACAAATTTTGCCTTCGTTGGAGGATAGTGAAGCAAGTCGTGCTTGATTTCTTCTGTGAAAGGCGCTTCTAAGCATTTTGAAGCCCAATTTCCCTCAAAGTACAGTGTTTGTCTGAGGGATGTGAAGGGAGTATTTGCCTAATGATGCCATGTTTTCACCTAAGGGAAATTTATTCTAAGGCTCTCTGTAAATTCGGTTGTGGAGATTCATCTGCCACCTCCCTTTACAGATCGACATTATACTCCTCTACCATTACCTCTGCTTATATGTTTCAGTACTGGTTTGGCTGTCTGCTATATGTGGATGGGTGTCTTCAGGTAAGTATATATCTTTTTTTAAGACACTCTCAGCTATGTTTGGCACTTTATATTTTTTAAGTTTTAAATATAGATTGCATATATTTGCCATGAGTCAGGTCTATGTTTATTTCCCTGTGCAGTCTAACAGTTTCAGCATGGAAAATTATGTTTGGTAAAAATTTAGTATATTTTTTACTTACCTGAGGTTCCAGCTAGTTGTAACTTCGGTCTTGTTTTTTTCAAATTTTTGCGGGCAAATTAGGCTCGCAATGGCGCAAAATGCTTCTATTTATTGCGTCATTCTTGACGCAAATTTTTTTGCCATGAAGGTTGCGTTTGTGGTGACTCAAGTCACGTCATTTCCTGCGTCTTTGTTGACGCAATTTTTTTTGGTGCAAAGTCGTGCCTTTTATGACGTGAATCGTGTCATTTCCTGTTAATCTTGGCGCCAAAAGTTTTCATTTGTTACAAAGGGCTATGATATTTGTTTTACATATAAGCATTTTTTATTATTCCTGAAACTGCTATTTTGTGGAAATTGGATATTTTGTTTAAATGTTATTTTTTCTTTTTTGTTACATTTTTCAAGATGTCTCAAACTGATCCTGCCTCTGATGTTACTGTAGGAACCAAGTTGCCTGAAAACAGATCTACCAAAGCTAAGTTTGTATGTTGTAAATTGGCTTATCTTCTTTCTTCAGCTCAAGTATGTGGCACTTGTTATGAGAAATTGTTTCATGCTGATAATGTTTCTATAAGTACAAATACATCAACTGTTAAACCTTCACAGTCAAATGTACATGATATTCCTGTAGATATAAAATATTATATTGTTGCAGCCATAGAGAAGGCTATGACTGCTATTCCGCCTTTAAATAAACGTAAAAGGTCTCTCCTTACTTCTCATAATTCTGATGAAGTTTGTATTGATCAACAGCATACTGAAGTATTTTCTGCTGATGAGGATTTCTCTGGTTCACATGATCCTATTTCACACTCTGAAATTGATAAATCACCCTTTCTTTTTAAGATGGAATATATCCGTTCTTTGTTAAAGGAAGTATTGTTTACTTTGGGTATTGAGGAATCTAGTCCTCTTGATAACAAGAATAGCAAACGTTTGAATTCTGTTTTTAAGACTTCTGAGGTTACTGCTGAAGTTTTTCCTATTCCAGATGCTATCTCTAATATGATTACTAAGGAATGGTCCAAGCCTGGTACTTCTTTTAACCCTTCTTCTAGGTTTAAAAGATTGTATCCTTTACCTGTGTCCAATTTAGAGCTTTTGGAGAAAGTGCCTAAGGTTGATGGCGCTATTTCTACTCTTCCTAAACGTACTACTATTCCTATGGAAGATAGTACTTATTTTAAGGATCCCTTAGATAAGAAGATTTAATCTTATCTTAGGAAGGCATATTTACATACTGGCTATATACTTAGACCTGCTATTTCTGTAGCTGATGTTGCTGCTGCTTCAACTTTTTGGTTGTACAGTTTAGCAAAGTAGTTATAAGATCCTGATTTGTCTAACATTGTTCTTTTACTTCAACATGCTAATCATTTCATTTGTGATGCTATATTTGATATTATTAAGATTGATATTAAATCTATGTCTTTAGCTATTCTATCTAGAAGAGCTTTATGGCTTAAATCATGGAATGCTGATATGGTATCTCAATCTAGATCATTATCTTTATCTTTTCAAGGTAATAATTTATTTGGTTCTCAATTGGATTCTATTATCTCCACTATCACTGGGGGTAAGGGAGTTTTTCTGCCTCAAGATAAGAAATCTAAGGGTAAATTTAAAGCTCCCAATCGTTTTTGTTCCTTTAGTCAGTCTAAGGAACAAAAAAACACTCCTTCCCCTAAGCCCTCTGGTTCCAATTGGAGACCATCCACAAATTGGAATAAATCCAAGCCTTATAAGAAACCAAATACAGCCCCTAAGACTGCATAAAGGTGTGGCCCTCAAACCAGTTCAACTGGTGGGGGGGGGCAGGTTGAAATTGTTTCAACATATTTGGGCAGATTCTGTCCAAAATCAGTGGCTTCAGGATATTGTTTCTCAGGGGTATCGAATAGGTTTCAGATTAAGACCTCCCATGGGAAGATTCTTTCCCATGTTCCAACAAACCCAGTGAAGGCTCAGGCTTTTCTGAAGTGTGTTTCAGATCTAGAGCTTTCAGGGTTGATTGTTCCTGTTCCTCTACAGGAACAGGGCTTGGGTTTTTATTCAAATCTGTTCATTGTCCCAAAGAAGGAAGATTCAACCAATTCTGGATCTGAAAACTTTAAATCGTTTTGTAAGAGTCCCAACTTTCAAGATGGTGACTAAAAGGACTATTCTGCCTTTTGTTCAGCAAGGTCATTTCATGTCCACAATAGACTTACAAGACGCTTATCTTCTTATTCCGATTCATCCAGACCACTATTGGTTTCTGAGATTCTCTTTTCTAGACAAGCACTACCAATTTGTCGCTCTTCGGTTTGGCCTAGCAACAGCTGCGAGAATCTTTTCAAAAGTTCTCAGTGCCCTTCTATCTGTAATTAGAGAGCAGGGTATTGCGGTATTTCCTTAGTTAGACGATATCTTGGTACTAGCTCAATCTTTTCATTTAGCAGAATCTCACACTAAACAACTTGTGTCGTTTCTTGGTTGGAGGATCAATTTACCAAAGAGTTTTTTGATTCCTCAGACAAAGGTCACCTTTCTAGGTTTCCCGATAGATTCAGTGTCCATGATTTTTTCTTTGACAGACAAGAGGCGAATGAAGTTAGTGTTAGCTTGTTTAAACCTTCAGTCTCTATCATTCCCTTCAGTGGCTATGTGCATGGAAGTTTTAGGTCTCATGATTGCAGCATTGGATGCGATCCCCTTTGCTCGTTTTCATATGAGGCCTCTTCAGCTTTGCATGTTGCACCAATGGTGCAGGGATTATACTCGGATATCACAGTTGATATACTTAAGTCCCAACATTCAACAATCTCTGTCTTGGTGGTTAAACCATCACCTTATTGTTCAAAGGGCCTCCTTTGTTCATCCTTCCTGGACTGTGATCACAACAGATGCAAGTCTTATAGGTTGGGGAGCTGTCTGGGGGTCTCTGACAGCACAAGGGGGTTGGGAACCTCAGGAGGGGAGGTTACCAATCAATATTTTAGAACTCTGTGCTATTTTCAGAGCTCTTCAGGCTTGGCCTCTATTGAAGAGAGAACTTTATATTCAATTCCAGACAGACAATATCACTACAGTGGCATATGTCAATAATCAAGGGGGGGACTTGCAGTCCTTCAGCAATGAAAGAAGTATCTCTGATACTTTCTTGGGCAGAATCCAACTCTTTTCAAATTTCTGCGATTCCTATCCCAGGAGTAGACAATAGGGAAGCAGATTATCTCAGTTGTCAGATTTTACATCCGAGAGAGTGGTCTCTCCATCCAGATGTGGTTTTTCAATTTGTACAGATGTGGGGTCCTCCAGAAATAGATTTGATGGCCTCGCGTCTGAAAAGAAGCTTCCGAGATACCTTTCCAGGTCCAAGGATCCTCAGGCAGAGATGGTAGATGCTCTAGCAGTTCATTGGTTTTACCAACCTGCTTAAATTTTTCCGCCTCTGGTTCTTCTTCCAAAGGTGATCTCCAATGGAACAATCTTATGTGTTTCTGATAGCTCCAGCTTTGCCTCTCAGGTTTTGGTATGCGGACCTTGTCAGGATGTCCAGTTGCCAGTCTTGGCCACTTCCTTTTACGCCAGACCTTCTGTCTCAGGGGACGTTTTTCCATCAGGATCTCAAATCTCTAAATTTGATGGCATGAAAATTGAACACTTAGTGCTTAGTCATAGAGGTTTCTCTGACTCAGTCATTAGCACTATGATACAGGCTTGTAAGTCTGTTTCAAGGAAAATGTATTATCGGGTTTGGAAAACTTTTATTTCATGGTGTTCAACTCATGATTATTCTTGGCATTCTTTTAGAATTCCTAGGATCTTACAGTTTCTTCAGGATGGTTTGGATAATGGTTTGTCTGTTAATACTTTGAAAGGACACATTTCTGCTCTTTCTGTTTTATTTCATAGAAATATTGCTAAACTTCCTGACATTCACTGCTTTGCTCAAGCTTTGATTCATATCAAACCTGTTATTAAATCAATTTCTCCTCCTTGGAGTCTTAATTTTGGTTTTGAAAACTTTACAGGCTCCTCCTTTTGAGCCTATGCATTCTTTGGATATTAAACTACTTTCTTGGAAAGTGTTATTTATTTTGGCTATTTCTTCTGCTAGAAGAGTTTCAGAGTTGTCTGCTCTCTCCCGTGAGTCTCCTTATCTGATTTGTCATCAAGATAAAGCTGTTTTGCGGACTTCATTTAAATTTTTACCTAAAGTTGTAAATTCTAACAACATCAATAGGGAAATTGTTGTTCCTTCTTTGTGTCCTAATCTTAAGAATACTCTTGAAAGGTTGGATGTGGCAAGAGCTTTGATATATTATGTAGGGGCTACTAAAGATTTCAGAAAGACTTCTAGTCTATTTGTTATTTTTTTCTGGTCCTAGGAATGGTCAGATAGCCTTGTCTATTTCTTGATTGAAACTTTTTGATTCACAAAGCTCATTTGGAGGAGGGGCAGTCTCCGCCTCAGAGAATTACAGCTTATTCTACTAGATCAGTTACCACATCTTGGGCTCTTAAGAATGAAGCTTCAGTTGATCAAATTTGCAAGGCAGGAACTTGGTCTTCTTTGCATACTTTTACTAAAGTTAACCATTTTAATGTGTTTGCTTCTGCTGAAGCAGCCTTTGATAGAAAAGTTCTTCAGGCAGTTGTCTCAGTTTGATTCTAATGCCTTTTTGATTTAAGTTTTTCTGACATTTTTAAGAAAACTTAATTATTTTTTTGGATTTAATTTCTCAGAGGATTTAGCTGTTTTTATTTTATCCCTCCCTCTCTAGTGACTCGTGGACTTCCACATCTTGGGTATTATATCCCATACGTCACTAGCTCATGGACTCTTGCCACTTACATGAAAGAAAACATAACTTATGTAAGAACTTACCTGATAAATGTATTTATTTCATAGTGGCAAGAGTCCATGAGACCCACCCTATTTTTTGTGGTTATGATTTTTTTTGTATAAAGCACATTATTTTTTTCCAGTTCCTCTTTTTGGTATGCTTTTTGCTCCTTTTTTTACACCTCACTTATTGGCTATACGTTAAACTAAAGTATGAGTGAGGTGGGAGGTGTATTTATAGGCATTTTGAGGTTTGGGAAACTTTGCCCCCTCCAGGTAGGAATGTATAGCCCATACGTCACTAGCTCATGGATTCTTGCCACTATGAAAGAAATGAATTTATCAGGTAACTTCTTACATAAATTATGTTTCTTTCATGTAATTAGCAAGAGTCCATGAGCTAGTGACGTATGGGATATACATTCCTACCAGGAGGGGCAAAGTTTCCCAAACCTCAAAATGCCTATAAATACACTCCTCACCACACCCACAAATCAGTTTTACAAACTTTGCCTCCTATGGAGGTGGTGAAGTAAGTTTGTGCTAGATTCTACGTTGATATGCGCTTCACAGCAGGCTGGAGCCCGGTTTTCCTCTCAGAGTGCAGTGAATGTCAGAGGGATGTGAAGAGAGTATTGCCTATTTGAATTCAATGGTCTCCTTCTACGGGATCTATTTCATAGGTTCTCTGTTATCGGTCGTAGAGATTCATCTCTTACCTCCCTTTTCAGATTGACAATATACTCTTATGTACCATTACCTCTACTGATTCTCGTTTCAGTACTGGTTTGGCTTTCTACTACATGTAGATGAGTTTCCTGGGGTAAGTAAGCCTTATTTTTTGTGACACTCTAAGCTATGGTTGGGCACTTTTATATAAAGTTCTAAATATATGTGTTTAAACATTTATTTGCCTTGATTCAGGATGTTCAATATTCCTTTTTTCAGACAGTCAGTTTCATTATTGGGATAATGCATATGAATTAAAACATTTTTTCTTACCTTAAAAATTGACTTTTTTCCCTGTGGGCTGTTAGGCTCGCGGGGGCTGAAAATGCTTCATTTTATTGCGTCATTCTTGGCGCAGACTTTTTTGGCGCAAAAATTTTCTTTGTCATTTCCGGCGTCATACTTGTCGGCGGAAGTTGCGTCATGTTTTTGACGTTTTTCGCTCCAAAAAAGTCGGCGTCACCGGATGTGGCGTCATTTTTGGCGCCAAATAATGTGGGCGTCTTTTTTTGGCGCTACAAAATATGGGCGTCATTTTTGTCTCAACATTATTTAAGTCTAGTTGTTTATTTGCTTCTGGTTGCTAGAAGCTTGTTCATTGGCATTTTTTTCTCCAACATAGGTGTGTCCGGTCCACGGCGTCATCCTTACTTGTGGGATATTCTCTTCCCCAACAGGAAATGGCAAAGAGCCCAGCAAAGCTGGTCACATGATCCCTCCTAGGCTCCGCCTACCCCAGTCATTCTCTTTGCCGTTGTACAGGCAACATCTCCACGGAGATGGCTTAGAGTTTTTTAGGTCTACACCAGTCTTGCCCATACAGGAGGCCCCTAGTACATCTAGTGCGCCAATACTCCTTACTATGCAACATTTAACGGCTGTAATGGATAATTCTATCAAAAACATTTTAGCCAATATGCCCACTTATCAGCGAAAGCGCGACTGCTCTGTTTTAGAAAATTCTGTAGAGCATGAGAACGCTGATGATATGGTTTCTGAAGGGCCCCTACACCAGTCTGAGGGGGCCAGGGAGGTTTTGTCTGAGGGAGAAATTTCAGATTCAGGAAACATTTCTCAACAAGCTGAACCTGATGTGATTACTTTTAAATTTAAGTTGGAACATCTCCGCGCTCTGCTTAAGGAGGTGTTATCCAATTTGGATGATTGTGATTATCTGGTCATTCCAGAACCACTATGTAAAATGGAAAAGTTCTTAGAGGCCCCGGGGCCCCCCGAAGCTTTTCCTATATCCAAGCGGGTGGCGTACATTGTTAGTAAAGAATGGGACAGGCCCGGTATACCTTTAGTACCTCCCCCCATATTTATAAAATTGTTTTCCTATAGTCGACCCCAGAAAGGACTGATGGCAGACAGTCCCCAAGGTCGAGGGGGCGGTTTCTACTCTACACAAGCGCGCCACTATACCCATAGAAGATAGTTGTGCTTTCCAAGATCCTATGGATAAAAAATTAGAAGGTCTGCTAAAGATGTTTGTTCAGCAAGGTTCCCTTCTACAACCAATTGCATGCATTGTCCCTGTCACTGCAGCCGCGTGTTTTCTAGTTTGAGGAGCTAGGAAAGGCGATTATTAGTAATTCTTCTTCTTATGAGGAGATTATGGACAGAATTCGTGCTCTTTAATTGGCTAATTCTTTCACCCTAGACGCCACCTTGCAATTGGCTAGGTTAGCGGCGAAAAAATTCTGGGTTTGCTATTGTGGCGCAGAGCGCTTTGGATAAAATCTTGGGCAGCGGATGCGTCTTCCAAGAACAAATTGCTTGACATTCCTTTCAAGGGGAAAACACTCTTTGGCCCTGACTTGAAAGAGATTATCTCTGATATCACTAGGGGCAAGGGCCACGCCCTTCCTCAGGATAGGTCTTTTCAAGACCAAAAATAAACCTAAGTTTCGTCCCTTTCGCAGAAACGGATCAGCCCCAAGGGCTACGTCCTCTAAGCAGGAAGGTAATACTTCTCAAGCCAATCCAGCCTGGAGACCTATGCAAGGCTGGAACAAAGGAAAGCAGGCCAGGAAACCTGCCACTGCTACCAAGACAGCGTGAAATGCGGGCCCCCGATCCGGGACCGGATCTGGTGGGGGGCAGACTCTCTCTCTTCGCTCAGGCTTGGGCAAGAGATGTTCTGGATCCTTGGGCGCTAGAAATAGTCTCCCAAGGTTATTCTCTGGAGTTCAAGGGGCTTCCTCCAAGGGGGAGGTTCCACAGGTCTCAGTTGTCTTCAGACCACATAAGAAGACAGGCATTCTTACATTGGGTAGAAGACCTGCTAAAAATGGGAGTGATTCATCCTGTTCCATTAGGAGAACAAGGGACGGGGTTCTACTACAATCTGTTCATAGTTCCCAAAAAAGAGGGAACGTTCAGACCAATCTTAGATCTCAAGATCTTGAACAAGTTTCTCAAGGTTCCATCGTTCAAGATGGAAACCATTCGAACACTTCTTCCTTCCATCCAGGAAGGTCAATTCATGACCAAGGTGGATTTCAAGGATGCGTATCTACATATTCCTATCCACAAGGAACATCATCGGTTCCTAAGGTTTGCATTCCTGGACAAGCATTTCCAGTTCGTGGCATTTCCTTTCGGATTAGCCACTGCTCCTAGGATTTTCTCATAGGTACTAGGGTCCCTTCTGGCGGTGCTAAGACCAAGGGGCATTGCTGTAGTACCTTACTTGGACGACATTCTGATTCGAGCGTCATCCCTTCCTCAAGTAAAGGCTCACACGGACATTGTCCTGGCCTTTCTCAGATCTCACGGATGGAAAGTGAACGTGGAAAAGAGTTCTCTATCTCCGTCAACGAGGGTTCCCTTCTTGGGAACTATAATAGACTCCTTAGAAATGAGGATTTTTCTGACAGAAGCCAGAAAAACAAAACTTCTAGACTCTTGTCGGATACTTCATTCCGTTCCTCTTCCTTCCATAGCGCAGTGCATGGAAGTGATAGGTTTGATGGTAGCGGCAATGGACATAGTTCCTTTTGTGCGCATTCATCTAAGACCATTACAACTGTTCATGCTCAGTCAGTGGAATGGGGACTATTCAGACTTGTCTCCGAAGATACAAGTAAATCAGAGGACCAGAGACTCATTCCGTTGGTGGCTGTCCCTGGACAACCTGTCACAAGGGATGACCTTCCGCAGACCAGAGTGGGTCATTGTCACGACCGACGCCAGTCTGATGGGCTGGGGCGCGGTCTGGGGATCCCTGAAAGCTCAGGGTCTTTGGTCTCGGGTAGAATCTCTTCTACCGATAAATATTCTGGAACTGAGAGCGATATTCAATGCTCTCAAAGCTTGGCCTCAGCTAGCGAGGGCCAAGTTCATACATCAACCATCAGGGGGGAACAAGGAGTTCCCTAGCGATGGAAGAAGTGACCAAAATCATTCTATGGGCGGAGTCTCACTCCTGCCACCTGTCTGCTATCCACATCCCAGGAGTGGAAAATTGGGAAGCGGATTTTCTGAGTCGTCAGACATTGCATCCGGGGGAGTGGGAACTCCATCCGGAAATCTTTGCCCAAGTCACTCAACCGTGGGGCATTCCAGACATGGATCTGATGGCCTCTCGTCAGAACTTCAGAGTTCCTTACTACGGGTACAGATCCAGGGATCCCAAGGCGGCTCTAGTGGATGCACTAGTAGCACCTTGGACCTTCAAACTAGCTTATGTGTTCCCGCCGTTTCCTCTCATCCCCAGGCTGGTAGCCAGGATCAATCAGGAGAGGGCGTCGGTGATTTTGATAGCTCCTGCGTGGCCACGCAGGACTTGGTATGCAGATCTGGTGAATATGTCATCGGCTCCACCATGGAAGCTACCTTTGAGAGACCTTCTTGTTCTAGGTCCGTTCGACCCACTCCAGCTGACTGCTTGGAGATTGAACGCTTGATCTTATCAAAGCGAGGGTTCTCAGATTCTGTTATTAATACTCTTGTTCAGGCCTGAAAGCCTGTAACCAGAAAAATTACCACATAATTTGGTATATCTGTTGGTGTGAATCTGCAGGATTCCCTTGGGACAAGGTTAAGATTCCTAAGAGTCTATCCTTCCTTCGAGAAGGATTGGAAAAAGGATTATCTGCAAGTTCCTTGATGGGACAGATTTCTGCCTTGTCTGTGTTACTTCACAAAAAGCTGGCAGCTGTGCCAGATGTTCTAGCCTTTGTTCAGGCTCTGGTTAGAATCAAGCCTGTTTACAAAATTTTGACTCCTCCTTGGAGTCTCAACCTAGTTCTTTCAGTTCTTCAGGGGGTTCCGTTTGAACCCTTACATTCCGTTGATATTAAGTTATTATCTTGGAAAGTTTTGTTTTTGGTTGCAATTTCTTCTGCTAGAAGAGTTTCAGAATTATCTGCTCTGCAGTGTTCTTCTCCTTATCTGGTGTTCCATGCAGATAAGGTGGTTTTGCGTACTAAACCTGGTTTTCTTCCAAAAGTTGTTTCTAACAAAAACATTAACCAGGAGATAGTTGTGCCTTCTTTGTGTCCTAATCCAGTTTCAAAGAAGGAACGTTTGTTGCACAACTTGGATGTAGTTCGTGCTCTCAAATTTTACTTAGCAGCTACTAAGGATTTCAGACAAACTTTGTCTTTGTTGGTTGTTTATTCTGGTAAACGGAGAGGTCAAAAAGCAACTTCTACCTCTCTCTCCTTCTGGATTAAAAGCATTATCCGATTGGCTTATGAGACTGCCGGACGGCAGCCTCCTGAAAGAATCACAGCTCACTCCACTAGGGCTGTGGCTTCCACATGGGCCTTCAAGAACGAGGCTTCTGTTGATCAGATATGTAAGGCAGCGACTTGGTCTTCACTGCACACTTTTTCTAAATTTTACAAATTTGATACTTTTGCTTCTTCTGAGGCTATTTTTGGGAGAAAGGTTTTGCAAGCCGTGGTGCCTTCCATTTAGGTGACCTGATTTGCTCCCTCCCTTCATCCGTGTCCTAAAGCTTTGGTATTGGTTCCCACAAGTAAGGATGACGCCGTGGACCGGACACACCTATGTTGGAGAAAACAGAATTTATGTTTACCTGATAAATTACTTTCTCCAACGGTGTGTCCGGTCCACGGCCCGCCCTGGTTTTTTTAATCAGGTCTGATAATTTATTTTCTTTAACTACAGTCACCACGGTAACATATGGTTTCTCCTATGCAAATATTCCTCCTTAACGTCGGTCGAATGACTGGGGTAGGCGGAGCCTAGGAGGGATCATGTGACCAGCTTTGCTGGGCTCTTTGCCATTTCCTGTTGGGGAAGAGAATATCCCACAAGTAAGGATGACGCCGTGGACCGGACACACCGTTGGAGAAAGTAATTTATCAGGTAAACATAAATTCTGTTTTTACCATTCCTGAAACTGTCATTTAAGGATTTGATAAAATTTTGCTTTATATGTTGTTTTTTCTATTACATATTGCAAGATGTCTCAGATTGACCCTGAATCAGAAGCTACTTCTGGAAAATCGCTGCCTGATGTTGAATCTACCAAAGTTAAGTGTATTTGCTGTAAACTTGTGGTAACTGTTCCCCCGGCTGTTGTTTGTGATGAATGTCATGATAAACTTGCTAATGCAGATAATATTTCCTTTAGTAATGTTCCATTACCTGTTGCTGTTCAGTCAACATCTAATACTCAGGGTGTTCCTGTTAATATAAGAGATTTTGTTTCTAAATCTATTAGGAAGGCTATGTCTGCTATTCCCCCTTCCAGTAAACGTAAAAGGTCTTTTAAAACTTCTCATTTTCCAGATGAATTTTTAAATGAACACCATCATTCTGATTCTGTTTCTGATGATGATTTGTCTGGTTCAGAGGATTCTGTTTCAGAGATTGACACTGATAAATCTTCATATTTATTTAAAATGGAATTTATTCGTTCTTTACTTAAAGAAGTCTTAATTGCATTAGAAATAGAGGAATCTGGTCCTCTTGATACTAAATCTAAACGTTTAAATACGGTTTTTAAACCTCCTGTAGTTATTCCGGAGGTTTTTCCCGTCCCTGATGCTATTTCTGAAGTAATTTCCAGGGAATGGAATAATCTGGGTAATTCATTTACTCCTTCTAAACGGTTTAAGAAATTATATCCTGTGCCATCTGATAGATTAGAGTTTTGGGACAAAATCCCTAAGGTTGATGGGGCTATCTCTACTCTTGCTAAACGTACTACTATTCCTACGGCAGATAGTACTTCCTTTAAGGATCCTTTAGATAGGAAAATGTAATCCTTTCTAAGAAAAGCTTATTTATGTTCAGGTAATCTTCTTAGGCCTGCTGTATCTTTGGCGGATGTTGCTGCAGCTTCAACTTTCTGGTTGGAGGCTTTAGCACAACAAGTAACAGATCATAATTCTCATAGCATTGTTAATCTTCTTCAACATGCTAATAACTTTATTTGTGATGCCATCTTTGACATCATTAGGGTTGATGTCAGGTATATGTCTTTAGCTATTTTAGCTAGAAGAGCTTTATGGCTTAAAACTTGGAGTGCTGATATGTCTTCTAAGTCAACTTTGCTTTCCCTTTCTTTCCAAGGTAATAAATTGTTTGGTTCACAGTTGGATTCTATTATTTCAACTGTTACTGGGGGGAAAGGAACTTTTTTACCTCAGGATAAAAAATCTAAAGGTAAATATAGGGCTGCTAATCGTTTTCGTTCCTTTCGTCACAGTAAGGAACAAAAGCCTGATCCTTCCCCTACAGGAACGGTATCAGTTTGGAAACCATCTCCAGTTTGGAATATATCCAAGCCTTTTAGAAAGCCAAAGTCAGCTCCCAAGTCCACATGAAGGTGCGCCCTCATTCCAGCGCAGCTGGTAGGGGGCAGATTACGATTTTTGAAAGAAATTTGGATCAATTCGATTCACAGTCTTTGGATTCAGAACATTGTTTCTCAAGGGTACAGAATAGGTTTCAAGATAAGGCCTCCTGCAAGAAGATTTTTTCTTTCTCGCGTTCCAATAAATCCAGTGAAGGCTCAAGCGTTTCTGAAATGTGTTTCAGATCTAGAGTTGGCTGGAGTAATTGTGCCTGTTCCAGTTCTGGAACAAGGTCTGGGGTTCTACTCAAATCTATTCATTGTACCAAAGAAGGAGAATTCCTTCAGACCAGTACTGGATTTAAAGATATTGAATCGTTATGTAAGAATACCAACATTCAAAATGGTAACTATAAGGACTATTCTGCCTTTTGTTCAGCAAGGGCATTATATGTCCACAATAGATGTACAGGATGCATATCTGCATATTCCGATTCATCCAGATCACTTTCAATTTCTGAGATTCTCTTTTCTAGACAAGCATTACCAGTTTGTGGCTCTGCCGTTTGGCCTAGCAACAGCTCCAAGGATTTTTTCAAAGGTTCTCGGTGCCCTACTATCTGTAATCAGAGAACAGGGTATTGTGGTATTTCCTTATTTGGACGATATCTTGGTACTTGCTCAGTCTTCACATTTAGCAGAATCTCATACGAATCGACTTGTATCGTTTCTTCAAGAACATGGTTGGAGGATCAATTTACCAAAGAGTTTGTTGATTCCTCAGACAAGGGTAACCTTTTTTAGGTTTCCAGATAGATTCAGTGTCCATGACTCTGTCATTAACGGACAAGAGACGTCTGAAATTGGTTTCAGCTTGTCGAAACCTTCAGTCTCAATCATTCCCTTCGGTAGCCTTCTGCATGGAAATTCTAGGTCTTATGACTGCTGCATCGGACGCGATCCCCTTTGCTCGTTTTCACATGCGACCTCTTCAGCTCTGTATGCTGAACCAGTGGTGCAGGGATTATACAAAGATATCTCAATTAATATCTTTAAAACCGAATGTACGGCACTCTCTGACGTGGTGGACAGACCACCATCGTTTAGTTCAGGGGGCTTCTTTTTTTCCTCCAACCTGGACTGTGATCTCAACAGATGCAAGTCTGACAGGTTGGGGAGCTGTATGGGGGTCTCTGACAGCACAGGGGGTTTGGGAATCTCAGGAGGCGAGATTGCCAATCAACATTTTGGAACTCCGTGCGATTTTCAGAGCTCTTCAGTCATGGCCTCTTCTAAAGAGAGAGTCGTTCATTTGTTTTCAGACGGACAATGTCACAACCGTGGCATATGTCAATCATCAAGGAGGGACTCACAGTCCTCTGGCTATGAAAGAAGTATCTCGAATACTTGTATGGGTGGAATCCAGCTCCTGTCTAATTTCTGCGGTTCACATCCCAGGTATAGACAATTGGGAAGCGGATTATCTCAGTCGCCAAACATTACATCCGGGCGAATGGTCTCTTCACCCAGAAGTATTTCTTCAGATTGTTCAATTCTGGGGACTTCCAGAAATAGATCTGATGGCTTCTCATCTAAACAAGAAGCTTCCCAGGTATCTGTCCAGATCCAGGGATCCTCAGGCGGAAGCAGTGGATGCATTGTCTCTTCCTTGGAAGTATCATCCTGCCTATATCTTTCCGCCTCTAGTTCTTCTTCCAAGAGTGATTTCCAAGATTCTAAAGGAGCGTTCGTTTGTTCTGCTGGTAGCTCCAGCATGGCCTCACAGGTTTTGGTATGCGGATCTTGTTCAGATGGCTACTTGCCAACCATGGACTCTTCCGTTAAGACCAGACCTTCTATCGCAAGGTCCTTTTTTCCATCAGGATCTCAAATCCTTAAATTTGAAGGTATGGAGATTGAACGCTTGATTCTCAGTCATAGAGGTTTCTCTGACTCTGTAATTAATACTATGTTACAGGCTCGTAAAACTGTATCTAGGAAGATATATTATCGAGTCTGGAAGACTTACATCTCTTGGTGCTCTTCTCATCATTTTTCCTGGCATTCTTTTAGAATTCCTAGAATTTTACAATTTCTTCAGGATGGTCTGGATAAAGGTTTGTCTGCAAGTTCTTTGAAAGGACAAATTTCTGCTCTTTCTGTGTTGTTTCACAGAAAGATTGCTAATCTTCCTGATATTCATTGTTTTGTTCAGGCTTTGGTTCGTATCAAACCTGTCATTAAGTCAATCTCTCCTCCTTGGAGTTTGAATTTGGTTCTGGGGGCTTTACAAGCTCCTCCGTTTGAACCTATGCATTCTCTGGACATTAAATTACTTTCTTGGAAAGTACTGTTCCTTTTGGCCATCTCTTCTGTTAGAAGAGTTTCAGAGTTATCTGCTCTTTCTTGTGAATCTCCTTTTCTGATTTTTCATCAGGATAAGGCGGTGTTGCGAACTTCATTTAAATTTTTACCTAAAGTTGAGAACTCTAACAACATTAGTAGAATCTTCATATTTATTTAAAATGGAATTTATTCGTTCTTTACTTAAAGAAGTCTTAATTGCATTAGAAATAGAGGAATCTGGTCCTCTTGATACTAAATCTAAACGTTTAAATACGGTTTTTAAACCTCCTGTAGTTATTCCGGAGGTTTTTCCCGTCCCTGATGCTATTTCTGAAGTAATTTCCAGGGAATGGAATAATCTGGGTAATTCATTTACTCCTTCTAAACGGTTTAAGAAATTATATCCTGTGCCATCTGATAGATTAGAGTTTTGGGACAAAATCCCTAAGGTTGATGGGGCTATCTCTACTCTTGCTAAACGTACTACTATTCCTACGGCAGATAGTACTTCCTTTAAGGATCCTTTAGATAGGAAAATTTAATCCTTTCTAAGAAAAGCTTATTTATGTTCAGGTAATCTTCTTAGGCCTGCTGTATCTTTGGCGGATGTTGCTGCAGCTTCAACTTTCTGGTTGGAGGCTTTAGCACAACAAGTAACAGATCATAATTCTCATAGCATTGTTAATCTTCTTCAACATGCTAATAACTTTATTTGTGATGCCATCTTTGACATCATTAGGGTTGATGTCAGGTATATGTCTTTAGCTATTTTAGCTAGAAGAGCTTTATGGCTTAAAACTTGGAGTGCTGATATGTCTTCTAAGTCAACTTTGCTTTCCCTTTCTTTCCAAGGTAATAAATTGTTTGGTTCACAGTTGGATTCTATTATTTCAACTGTTACTGGGGGGAAAGGAACTTTTTTACCTCAGGATAAAAAATCTAAAGGTAAATATAGGGCTGCTAATCGTTTTCGTTCCTTTCGTCACAGTAAGGAACAAAAGCCTGATCCTTCCCCTACAGGAACGGTATCAGTTTGGAAACCATCTCCAGTTTGGAATATATCCAAGCCTTTTAGAAAGCCAAAGTCAGCTCCCAAGTCCACATGAAGGTGCGGCCCTCATTCCAGCGCAGCTGGTAGGGGGCAGATTACGATTTTTGAAAGAAATTTGGATCAATTCGATTCACAGTCTTTGGATTCAGAACATTGTTTCTCAAGGGTACAGAATAGGTTTCAAGATAAGGCCTCCTGCAAGAAGATTTTTTCTTTCTCGCGTTCCAATAAATCCAGTGAAGGCTCAAGCGTTTCTGAAATGTGTTTCAGATCTAGAGTTGGCTGGAGTAATTGTGCCTGTTCCAGTTCTGGAACAAGGTCTGGGGTTCTACTCAAATCTATTCATTGTACCAAAGAAGGAGAATTCCTTCAGACCAGTACTGGATTTAAAGATATTGAATCGTTATGTAAGAATACCAACATTCAAAATGGTAACTATAAGGACTATTCTGCCTTTTGTTCAGCAAGGGCATTATATGTCCACAATAGATTTACAGGATGCATATCTGCATATTCCGATTCATCCAGATCACTTTCAATTTCTGAGATTCTCTTTTCTAGACAAGCATTACCAGTTTGTGGCTCTGCCGTTTGGCCTAGCAACAGCTCCAAGGATTTTTTCAAAGGTTCTCGGTGCCCTACTATCTGTAATCAGAGAACAGGGTATTGTGGTATTTCCTTATTTGGACGATATCTTGGTACTTGCTCAGTCTTCACATTTAGCAGAATCTCATACGAATCGACTTGTATCGTTTCTTCAAGAACATGGTTGGAGGATCAATTTACCAAAGAGTTTGTTGATTCCTCAGACAAGGGTAACCTTTTTTAGGTTTCCAGATAGATTCAGTGTCCATGACTCTGTCATTAACGGACAAGAGACGTCTGAAATTGGTTTCAGCTTGTCGAAACCTTCAGTCTCAATCATTCCCTTCGGTAGCCTTCTGCATGGAAATTCTAGGTCTTATGACTGCTGCATCGGACGCGATCCCCTTTGCTCGTTTTCACATGCGACCTCTTCAGCTCTGTATGCTGAACCAGTGGTGCAGGGATTATACAAAGATATCTCAATTAATATCTTTAAAACCAAATGTACGGCACTCTCTGACGTGGTGGACAGACCACCATCGTTTAGTTCAGGGGGCTTCTTTTTTTCCTCCAACCTGGACTGTGATCTCAACAGATGCAAGTCTGACAGGTTGGGGAGCTGTATGGGGGTCTCTGACAGCACAGGGGGTTTGGGAATCTCAGGAGGCGAGATTGCCAATCAACATTTTGGAACTCCGTGCGATTTTCAGAGCTCTTCAGTCATGGCCTCTTCTAAAGAGAGAGTCGTTCATTTGTTTTCAGACGGACAATGTCACAACCGTGGCATATGTCAATCATCAAGGAGGGACTCACAGTCCTCTGGCTATGAAAGAAGTATCTCGAATACTTGTATGGGTGGAATCCAGCTCCTGTCTAATTTCTGCGGTTCACATCCCAGGTATAGACAATTGGGAAGCGGATTATCTCAGTCGCCAAACATTACATCCGGGCGAATGGTCTCTTCACCCAGAAGTATTTCTTCAGATTGTTCAATTCTGGGGACTTCCAGAAATAGATCTGATGGCTTCTCATCTAAACAAGAAGCTTCCCAGGTATCTGTCCAGATCCAGGGATCCTCAGGCGGAAGCAGTGGATGCATTGTCTCTTCCTTGGAAGTATCATCCTGCCTATATCTTTCCGCCTCTAGTTCTTCTTCCAAGAGTGATTTCCAAGATTCTAAAGGAGCGTTCGTTTGTTCTGCTGGTAGCTCCAGCATGGCCTCACAGGTTTTGGTATGCGGATCTTGTTCAGATGGCTACTTGCCAACCATGGACTCTTCCGTTAAGACCAGACCTTCTATCGCAAGGTCCTTTTTTCCATCAGGATCTCAAATCCTTAAATTTGAAGGTATGGAGATTGAACGCTTGATTCTCAGTCATAGAGGTTTCTCTGACTCTTTAATTAATACTATGTTACAGGCTCGTAAAACTGTATCTAGGAAGATATATTATCGAGTCTGGAAGACTTACATCTCTTGGTGCTCTTCTCATCATTTTTCCTGGCATTCTTTTAGAATTCCTAGAATTTTACAATTTCTTCAGGATGGTCTGGATAAAGGTTTGTCTGCAAGTTCTTTGAAAGGACAAATTTCTGCTCTTTCTGTGTTGTTTCACAGAAAGATTGCTAATCTTCCTGATATTCATTGTTTTGTTCAGGCTTTGGTTCGTATCAAACCTGTCATTAAGTCAATCTCTCCTCCTTGGAGTTTGAATTTGGTTCTGGGGGCTTTACAAGCTCCTCCGTTTGAACCTATGCATTCTCTGGACATTAAATTACTTTCTTGGAAAGTACTGTTCCTTTTGGCCATCTCTTCTGTTAGAAGAGTTTCAGAGTTATCTGCTCTTTCTTGTGAATCTCCTTTTCTGATTTTTCATCAGGATAAGGCGGTGTTGCGAACTTCATTTAAATTTTTACCTAAAGTTGAGAACTCTAACAACATTAGTAGAATCTTCATATTTATTTAAAATGGAATTTATTCGTTCTTTACTTAAAGAAGTCTTAATTGCATTAGAAATAGAGGAATCTGGTCCTCTTGATACTAAATCTAAACGTTTAAATACGGTTTTTAAACCTCCTGTAGTTATTCCGGAGGTTTTTCCCGTCCCTGATGCTATTTCTGAAGTAATTTCCAGGGAATGGAATAATCTGGGTAATTCATTTACTCCTTCTAAACGGTTTAAGAAATTATATCCTGTGCCATCTGATAGATTAGAGTTTTGGGACAAAATCCCTAAGGTTGATGGGGCTATCTCTACTCTTGCTAAACGTACTACTATTCCTACGGCAGATAGTACTTCCTTTAAGGATCCTTTAGATAGGAAAATTTAATCCTTTCTAAGAAAAGCTTATTTATGTTCAGGTAATCTTCTTAGGCCTGCTGTATCTTTGGCGGATGTTGCTGCAGCTTCAACTTTCTGGTTGGAGGCTTTAGCACAACAAGTAACAGATCATAATTCTCATAGCATTGTTAATCTTCTTCAACATGCTAATAACTTTATTTGTGATGCCATCTTTGACATCATTAGGGTTGATGTCAGGTATATGTCTTTAGCTATTTTAGCTAGAAGAGCTTTATGGCTTAAAACTTGGAGTGCTGATATGTCTTCTAAGTCAACTTTGCTTTCCCTTTCTTTCCAAGGTAATAAATTGTTTGGTTCACAGTTGGATTCTATTATTTCAACTGTTACTGGGGGGAAAGGAACTTTTTTACCTCAGGATAAAAAATCTAAAGGTAAATATAGGGCTGCTAATCGTTTTCGTTCCTTTCGTCACAGTAAGGAACAAAAGCCTGATCCTTCCCCTACAGGAACGGTATCAGTTTGGAAACCATCTCCAGTTTGGAATATATCCAAGCCTTTTAGAAAGCCAAAGTCAGCTCCCAAGTCCACATGAAGGTGCGGCCCTCATTCCAGCGCAGCTGGTAGGGGGCAGATTACGATTTTTGAAAGAAATTTGGATCAATTCGATTCACAGTCTTTGGATTCAGAACATTGTTTCTCAAGGGTACAGAATAGGTTTCAAGATAAGGCCTCCTGCAAGAAGATTTTTTCTTTCTCGCGTTCCAATAAATCCAGTGAAGGCTCAAGCGTTTCTGAAATGTGTTTCAGATCTAGAGTTGGCTGGAGTAATTGTGCCTGTTCCAGTTCTGGAACAAGGTCTGGGGTTCTACTCAAATCTATTCATTGTACCAAAGAAGGAGAATTCCTTCAGACCAGTACTGGATTTAAAGATATTGAATCGTTATGTAAGAATACCAACATTCAAAATGGTAACTATAAGGACTATTCTGCCTTTTGTTCAGCAAGGGCATTATATGTCCACAATAGATTTACAGGATGCATATCTGCATATTCCGATTCATCCAGATCACTTTCAATTTCTGAGATTCTCTTTTCTAGACAAGCATTACCAGTTTGTGGCTCTGCCGTTTGGCCTAGCAACAGCTCCAAGGATTTTTTCAAAGGTTCTCGGTGCCCTACTATCTGTAATCAGAGAACAGGGTATTGTGGTATTTCCTTATTTGGACGATATCTTGGTACTTGCTCAGTCTTCACATTTAGCAGAATCTCATACGAATCGACTTGTATCGTTTCTTCAAGAACATGGTTGGAGGATCAATTTACCAAAGAGTTTGTTGATTCCTCAGACAAGGGTAACCTTTTTTAGGTTTCCAGATAGATTCAGTGTCCATGACTCTGTCATTAACGGACAAGAGACGTCTGAAATTGGTTTCAGCTTGTCGAAACCTTCAGTCTCAATCATTCCCTTCGGTAGCCTTATGCATGGAAATTCTAGGTCTTATGACTGCTGCATCGGACGCGATCCCCTTTGCTCGTTTTCACATGCGACCTCTTCAGCTCTGTATGCTGAACCAGTGGTGCAGGGATTATACAAAGATATCTCAATTAATATCTTTAAAACCGAATGTACGGCACTCTCTGACGTGGTGGACAGACCACCATCGTTTAGTTCAGGGGGCTTCTTTTTTTCCTCCAACCTGGACTGTGATCTCAACAGATGCAAGTCTGACAGGTTGGGGAGCTGTATGGGGGTCTCTGACAGCACAGGGGGTTTGGGAATCTCAGGAGGCGAGATTGCCAATCAACATTTTGGAACTCCGTGCGATTTTCAGAGCTCTTCAGTCATGGCCTCTTCTAAAGAGAGAGTCGTTCATTTGTTTTCAGACGGACAATGTCACAACCGTGGCATATGTCAATCATCAAGGAGGGACTCACAGTCCTCTGGCTATGAAAGAAGTATCTCGAATACTTGTATGGGTGGAATCCAGCTCCTGTCTAATTTCTGCGGTTCACATCCCAGGTATAGACAATTGGGAAGCGGATTATCTCATTCGCCAAACATTACATCCGGGCGAATGGTCTCTTCACCCAGAAGTATTTCTTCAGATTGTTCAATTCTGGGGACTTCCAGAAATAGATCTGATGGCTTCTCATCTAAACAAGAAGCTTCCCAGGTATCTGTCCAGATCCAGGGATCCTCAGGCGGAAGCAGTGGATGCATTGTCTCTTCCTTGGAAGTATCATCCTGCCTATATCTTTCCGCCTCTAGTTCTTCTTCCAAGAGTGATTTCCAAGATTCTAAAGGAGCGTTCGTTTGTTCTGCTGGTAGCTCCAGCATGGCCTCACAGGTTTTGGTATGCGGATCTTGTTCAGATGGCTACTTGCCAACCATGGACTCTTCCGTTAAGACCAGACCTTCTATCGCAAGGTCCTTTTTTCCATCAGGATCTCAAATCCTTAAATTTGAAGGTATGGAGATTGAACGCTTGATTCTCAGTCATAGAGGTTTCTCTGACTCTGTAATTAATACTATGTTACAGGCTCGTAAAACTGTATCTAGGAAGATATATTATCGAGTCTGGAAGACTTACATCTCTTGGTGCTCTTCTCATCATTTTTCCTGGCATTCTTTTAGAATTCCTAGAATTTTACAATTTCTTCAGGATGGTCTGGATAAAGGTTTGTCTGCAAGTTCTTTGAAAGGACAAATTTCTGCTCTTTCTGTGTTGTTTCACAGAAAGATTGCTAATCTTCCTGATATTCATTGTTTTGTTCAGGCTTTGGTTCGTATCAAACCTGTCATTAAGTCAATCTCTCCTCCTTGGAGTTTGAATTTGGTTCTGGGGGCTTTACAAGCTCCTCCGTTTGAACCTATGCATTCTCTGGACATTAAATTACTTTCTTGGAAAGTACTGTTCCTTTTGGCCATCTCTTCTGTTAGAAGAGTTTCAGAGTTATCTGCTCTTTCTTGTGAATCTCCTTTTCTGATTTTTCATCAGGATAAGGCGGTGTTGCGAACTTCATTTAAATTTTTACCTAAAGTTGAGAACTCTAACAACATTAGTAGAATCTTCATATTTATTTAAAATGGAATTTATTCGTTCTTTACTTAAAGAAGTCTTAATTGCATTAGAAATAGAGGAATCTGGTCCTCTTGATACTAAATCTAAACGTTTAAATACGGTTTTTAAACCTCCTGTAGTTATTCCGGAGGTTTTTCCCGTCCCTGATGCTATTTCTGAAGTAATTTCCAGGGAATGGAATAATCTGGGTAATTCATTTACTCCTTCTAAACGGTTTAAGAAATTATATCCTGTGCCATCTGATAGATTAGAGTTTTGGGACAAAATCCCTAAGGTTGATGGGGCTATCTCTACTCTTGCTAAACGTACTACTATTCCTACGGCAGATAGTACTTCCTTTAAGGATCCTTTAGATAGGAAAATTTAATCCTTTCTAAGAAAAGCTTATTTATGTTCAGGTAATCTTCTTAGGCCTGCTGTATCTTTGGCGGATGTTGCTGCAGCTTCAACTTTCTGGTTGGAGGCTTTAGCACAACAAGTAACAGATCATAATTCTCATAGCATTGTTAATCTTCTTCAACATGCTAATAACTTTATTTGTGATGCCATCTTTGACATCATTAGGGTTGATGTCAGGTATATGTCTTTAGCTATTTTAGCTAGAAGAGCTTTATGGCTTAAAACTTGGAGTGCTGATATGTCTTCTAAGTCAACTTTGCTTTCCCTTTCTTTCCAAGGTAATAAATTGTTTGGTTCACAGTTGGATTCTATTATTTCAACTGTTACTGGGGGGAAAGGAACTTTTTTACCTCAGGATAAAAAATCTAAAGGTAAATATAGGGCTGCTAATCGTTTTCGTTCCTTTCGTCACAGTAAGGAACAAAAGCCTGATCCTTCCCCTACAGGAACGGTATCAGTTTGGAAACCATCTCCAGTTTGGAATATATCCAAGCCTTTTAGAAAGCCAAAGTCAGCTCCCAAGTCCACATGAAGGTGCGGCCCTCATTCCAGCGCAGCTGGTAGGGGGCAGATTACGATTTTTGAAAGAAATTTGGATCAATTCGATTCACAGTCTTTGGATTCAGAACATTGTTTCTCAAGGGTACAGAATAGGTTTCAAGATAAGGCCTCCTGCAAGAAGATTTTTTCTTTCTCGCGTTCCAATAAATCCAGTGAAGGCTCAAGCGTTTCTGAAATGTGTTTCAGATCTAGAGTTGGCTGGAGTAATTGTGCCTGTTCCAGTTCTGGAACAAGGTCTGGGGTTCTACTCAAATCTATTCATTGTACCAAAGAAGGAGAATTCCTTCAGACCAGTACTGGATTTAAAGATATTGAATCGTTATGTAAGAATACCAACATTCAAAATGGTAACTATAAGGACTATTCTGCCTTTTGTTCAGCAAGGGCATTATATGTCCACAATAGATTTACAGGATGCATATCTGCATATTCCGATTCATCCAGATCACTTTCAATTTCTGAGATTCTCTTTTCTAGACAAGCATTACCAGTTTGTGGCTCTGCCGTTTGGCCTAGCAACAGCTCCAAGGATTTTTTCAAAGGTTCTCGGTGCCCTACTATCTGTAATCAGAGAACAGGGTATTGTGGTATTTCCTTATTTGGACGATATCTTGGTACTTGCTCAGTCTTCACATTTAGCAGAATCTCATACGAATCGACTTGTATCGTTTCTTCAAGAACATGGTTGGAGGATCAATTTACCAAAGAGTTTGTTGATTCCTCAGACAAGGGTAACCTTTTTTAGGTTTCCAGATAGATTCAGTGTCCATGACTCTGTCATTAACGGACAAGAGACGTCTGAAATTGGTTTCAGCTTGTCGAAACCTTCAGTCTCAATCATTCCCTTCGGTAGCCTTATGCATGGAAATTCTAGGTCTTATGACTGCTGCATCGGACGCGATCCCCTTTGCTCGTTTTCACATGCGACCTCTTCAGCTCTGTATGCTGAACCAGTGGTGCAGGGATTATACAAAGATATCTCAATTAATATCTTTAAAACCGAATGTACGGCACTCTCTGACATGGTGGACAGACCACCATCGTTTAGTTCAGGCGGCTTCTTTTTTTCCTCCAACCTGGACTGTGATCTCAACAGATGCAAGTCTGACAGGTTGGGGAGCTGTATGGGGGTCTCTGACAGCACAGGGGGTTTGGGAATCTCAGGAGGCAAGATTACCAATCAACATTTTGGAACTCCGTGCGATTTTCAGAGCTCTTCAGTCATGGCCTCTTCTAAAGAGAGAGTCGTTCATTTGTTTTCAGACGGACAATGTCACAACCGTGGCATATGTCAATCATCAAGGAGGGACTCACAGTCCTCTGGCTATGAAAGAAGTATCTCGAATACTTGTATGGGTGGAATCCAGCTCCTGTCTAATTTCTGCGGTTCACATCCCAGGTATAGACAATTGGGAAGCGGATTATCTCAGTCGCCAAACATTACATCCGGGCGAATGGTCTCTTCACCCAGAAGTATTTCTTCAGATTGTTCAATTCTGGGGACTTCCAGAAATAGATCTGATGGCTTCTCATCTAAACAAGAAGCTTCCCAGGTATCTGTCCAGATCCAGGGATCCTCAGGCGGAAGCAGTGGATGCATTGTCTCTTCCTTGGAAGTATCATCCTGCCTATATCTTTCCGCCTCTAGTTCTTCTTCCAAGAGTGATTTCCAAGATTCTAAAGGAGCGTTCGTTTGTTCTGCTGGTAGCTCCAGCATGGCCTCACAGGTTTTGGTATGCGGATCTTGTTCAGATGGCTACTTGCCAACCATGGACTCTTCCGTTAAGACCAGACCTTCTATCGCAAGGTCCTTTTTTCCATCAGGATCTCAAATCCTTAAATTTGAAGGTATGGAGATTGAACGCTTGATTCTCAGTCATAGAGGTTTCTCTGACTCTGTAATTAATACTATGTTACAGGCTCGTAAAACTGTATCTAGGAAGATATATTATCGAGTCTGGAAGACTTACATCTCTTGGTGCTCTTCTCATCATTTTTCCTGGCATTCTTTTAGAATTCCTAGAATTTTACAATTTCTTCAGGATGGTCTGGATAAAGGTTTGTCTGCAAGTTCTTTGAAAGGACAAATTTCTGCTCTTTCTGTGTTGTTTCACAGAAAGATTGCTAATCTTCCTGATATTCATTGTTTTGTTCAGGCTTTGGTTCGTATCAAACCTGTCATTAAGTCAATCTCTCCTCCTTGGAGTTTGAATTTGGTTCTGGGGGCTTTACAAGCTCCTCCGTTTGAACCTATGCATTCTCTGGACATTAAATTACTTTCTTGGAAAGTACTGTTCCTTTTGGCCATCTCTTCTGTTAGAAGAGTTTCAGAGTTATCTGCTCTTTCTTGTGAATCTCCTTTTCTGATTTTTCATCAGGATAAGGCGGTGTTGCGAACTTCATTTAAATTTTTACCTAAAGTTGTGAACTCTAACAACATTAGTAGAGAAATTGTGGTTCCTTCATTATGTCCTAATCCTAAGAATTCTAAGGAAAGATCGTTGCATTCTTTGGATGTAGTTAGAGCTTTGAAATATTATGTTGAAGCTACTAAAGGTTTCCGAAAGACTTCTAGTCTATTTGTTATCTTTTCCGGTTCCAGGAAAGGTCAGAAGGCCTCTGCCATTTCTTTGGCATCTTGGTTAAAATCTTTGATTCATCATGCTTATGTCGAGTCGGGTAAAACTCCACCTCAAAGGATTACAGCTCATTCTACTAGGTCAGTTTCTACTTCCTGGGCGTTTAGGAATGAAGCTTCGGTTGATCAGATTTGCAAAGCAGCCACTTGGTCTTCTTTGCATACTTTTACTAAATTCTACCATTTTGATGTGTTTTCTTCTTCTGAAGCAGTTTTTGGTAGAAAAGTACTTCAGGCAGCTGTTTCAGTTTGATTCTTCTGCTTATAATTTCAGTTTTTTTCATTATAAGATTAAAACTTTATTTTGGGGTGTGGATTATTTTTTCAGCGGAATTGGCTGTCTTTATTTTATCCCTCCCTCTCTAGTGACTCTTGCGTGGAAGTTCCACATCTTGGGTATTTATTATCCCATACGTCACTAGCTCATGGACTCTTGCTAATTACATGAAAGAAAACATAATTTATGTAAGAACTTACCTGATAAATTCATTTCTTTCATATTAGCAAGAGTCCATGAGGCCCACCCTTTTTTTGTGGTGGTTATGATTTTTTTGTATAAAGCACAATTATTCCAATTCCTTATTTTTTATGCTTTCGCACTTTTTTCTTATCACCCCACTTCTTGGCTATTCGTTAAACTGATTTGTGGGTGTGGTGAGGGGTGTATTTATAGGCATTTTGAGGTTTGGGAAACTTTGCCCCTCCTGGTAGGAATGTATATCCCATACGTCACTAGCTCATGGACTCTTGCTAATATGAAAGAAATGAATTTATCAGGTAAGTTCTTACATAAATTATGTTTTTGTGTTTGTGTCCATTTAAACATTTTGAAACATCACCTCTATATCATTCATATATTAATTTGTTCCTCTGGGCTGTACCCATTCCTAGACTGCAAATTGGGTTTTCTCTTTGTAATGAGAAGGGAAGGGTTTTGATTTAGTGTTCTTTTGTCATAAAGTGCCGTTTTTACCTGCTAAGACGGTAACGCAATGGTTATGGAAACATGATTACATCTACTTCTTATTGATGAGACAACTGTTTGACAGCTAGTCTCACTGTTATCCATAGTTTTAAAATGTTTTTCCAGCCCTGAATGTCACTTCAAGCTTCGTTTTACAGCGACAAGAGAAGCCAGTTATACGGTATATTGTTAGTTATGCATATGATTATCTGCATATTTTATTATTTATGATCTTGTTCTTTGTAAGCATTCATATCTTTAATAAACCTTAGAAAAATAAATTGTGCTTGAGTACATTTAACATTTTTAATAGAATCATATTTGCAATATAATTGTATTAGCAAAAATGCTTCTAGTTATTCTGTTTAAAAAATAAATAGAAGTTTAATTCATCATTTCTATTCTATTATTGTATCAAATCTAGTAATCACCTTTAAGAAGCCTTTTGTAGTCGTCAGAAAATGTAACCCGTAATTTTATTATTTTTTTCATTCTTGATCACGTTGTTGTGTAATCCTATTGAAATTCTAGTCGTTAGGTGGCCGTCAGTCCACGTCATCCGCCCCTCTAATCTTGTGCGCATGCCCTATTCAAATTTTCTTGTTCATGACCAGGCTCGGTCTCTTTTGTAATAATGGATTGGCAATTAGCACATGTGCAGTGGTTTGCAGCATAGGCGATTTGCGCATGCGCATTTGGATACAGCATTGTAATTGCATAAAATACAGAAGAAGACGGAATAGAGTCGGGAGATTATCGGTAGGGATTTTTTAATATAAATTTAAATAATAAATATAAAAGTAATTAAAAAAAAAAACTTGGCAACTAGATTAGGGTCATATGGATGAAAGATATGCTGTCTTGCATAGTGAAAATCTTTACCATCACTTTAAAGGGACAGTCTACATCAGAATTGTTATTGTTTAAAAAGATAATTCCTTTATTACCTATTCCCCAGTTTTGCGTAACCAACACAGTTATATTGATATACTTTTTACCTCTGTGATTACCTTGTATCTAAGCCTCTGCAGTCTGCCCCCTTATCTCAGTTTTTTGACAGACTTGAATTTTAGCCAATCAGTGCTGACTCCTAGGTAACTCCACGGGCTTGATCACAAGGTTATCTATATGGCACATATGAACTAACGCCCTTTTTTTGTGACAAAATGTAAAAATGCATTCAGATTAGAGGTGGCCTTCAGGGGCTTCAGGGGCTAAGAAATTTGCACATGAGCCTCCTAGGTTTAGCTTTTAATTAAGAATACCAAGAGAACAAAGCAAAATTGATGATAAAAGTAAATTGGAAAGTTGTTTAAAATGACATGCCCTATCTGAATCATGAAAGTTTATTTTTGACTTTACTGTCCCTTTAAAGTTCTCACGGTTTCATTGGCATACGTACATATGCTGTAATGCTCTGTGCGCCCTCATTCAAACACCTTACCAAGAGCTGGTGTGTATTGTGTTAGCAATGACTATCTGTGCCATACAAGCTACTGCTGACTCTGAACAGTTGTGGTGTTCGACTATTGGTGCACAGGGCACATGTAGCATACGTGCATATGCAGCTGAAACCGTAATTACTTTTACTAAAATAGAAATCTATTGCAAAACACTGAATCTATTCTAGATTGAAATATACTCAGGCTTTGATTCCATAGACTTCTGTGCTTATATATGAACTGCACAAAAACACTGTGTGCCTTTACCACACTATTCCTCAGGACAGGATCTGTGTAGTGAAGGAAGAAAGGACATTTCTAGATTCTGTTTGTAGATTACATAAATGGTGGTGCTGAACCCTTTGTTGAGAAAATGTGCACAAACCAGCGATAATTTCCTTAAAGTCTCTTGCAAGCAGTAAGGTGATAGCAACAAGCAGTATGGTGATAGCAACAAGCAGTAAGGTGATAGCAACAAGCAGTAAGGTGATAGCAACAAGCAGTAAGGTGATAGCAACAAGCAGTATGGTGATAGCAACAAGCAGTATGGTGATAGCAACAAGCAGTATGGTGATAGCAACAAGCAGTAAGGTGATAGCAACAAGCAGTATGGTGATAGCAACAAGCAGTATGGTGATAGCAACAAGCAGTATGGTGATAGCAACAAGCAGTATGGTGATAGCAACAAGCAGTATGGTGATAGCAACAAGCAGTATGGTGATAGCAACAAGCAGTATGGTGATAGCAACAAGCAGTATGGTGATAGCAACAAGCAGTATGGTGATAGCAACAAGCAGTATGGTGGTTGCCCAGTAGCAGCACTAGATGATATGTGCCCCTTTGAGCAAGTGTGCCAAGCCGTCTACTGGCCTGCAACATACACAGATGACCTTAGACATGAATACTTAATCTACGTAGAAGGATAAACTAAATGCCAAACTGAAGGATAAAGTATATCAAGAGAGAGACTCAGAATATCGACCTCTACAATGTTAAAGAGGCTGATCAAAAACAGATTTTCTAAACTGGAAAACTGTAGCCTAATCTGGTCTGAATATTATTTTATATTACCAAAACAGTCAAAGTGGCACAGCATTTTGTATATACAATGGGCTCCATTTATTAGGCAGCGGAGGCCCATCGTTTCAGGCTCGCTTGAAACGGAAGTAAAGAAGCGAACCCTGCTCCTTATCCTGTCCCCCACCTTTAAGGTGAAAGATTGAAATCATTCCGATTCGATACGACACCAGAAATGCTTGTGCAATGATAAATGCATATGCTGTCTGCATTTAGCGTTGTCGAGCGGTCATGATTTGCTATGTGAAAAATCAACCCCCATGAGTTCTTTACTTCCCATAATGAAAGTATCCATGCCACTTCTGCCTGTTGTCTATTCAGTGTATCTTCCATCCCTTTTTGTAGCTTTGTATTTTCTCAACACAATATTGTTGTCATCTCTTTTTACCTACAGTACCTCATTAGTTTGTATGGTGTGTTATTTTTGTACAACATAAACTTAAACAGATGTGACCTATAATTTTTTTATTGTATAGTGTCATTTGTATTAATGCACATTTCTGGAGCCTTGGTATGTCAGGTGAAATTATCCCAGGGCTGTACAAAGGTCTATGTCATTCTAATTCAATTTTCTTTCTTTCTTTTTAGTTGTACAGAGATGTTGTCAATGCGTATACAAACCACCCAATCAACTGGCATAAAAACTACGCAATTGCGTGTGAAAGAATGTTACGCCTACAGCGCAGTGACATTAACCAAGAGATGCTTCTTGCTGACACTGTAAAACACTTTGCCATATATGCAGAAAAGGCAACTGAAGACACCCAAAGGGACACAATATTCAAAGCCGTAAAGTACCTGAAAGGGGAACTTCTTAGGCTACAGAAAATGAGAAAAAACTTCAAAGACAACAAGAGTTAACTGCATTTTTTGTTGTTGTATGTCCTTAATGTAAAAGACTCCTGCACTGAAATATTTTATGGGTTAATATGTTGTGGAACACACAAGGAGAAATAAGGATTTTCATTCATGAAGAAAAGAGCATTTTTAGCTGTCAATCTGCTGGGTCTGTATCACTGTAAAGTAACTATTCTGTATATTTATACCAATGTTGGACCTTATTTGCCCACACAAGAGATGTGTATGTAGATAGAAAGATAGATATAAATACATATGTGTGCGTCTATCTATCTATCTGTTTATGTGTATATATTTGTGTGTGTGTATAAATATATATATATATATATATATATATATATATAGGCATGTGCATTATGCAGTTTCGATACTGCCAATGCACAAGAAGGCGGCTGCTCACAGCATTCGGCTCTTTTCGAAGCCGGATTTCTTCTTGTGCAGATTGCACTTTCACAAGAAGAAAACCGACTTAGAAAAGAGCTGAATACCGCAAGCGACCACCTTCTTGCGCGTTCGAAACTAATGAAACTGCTAAATACACATGCCTAATAAATATATATACACACACACAATAGATACACACATAAAAATATAATAATTTACTAGTCCAGAAGGAAAATATTACTCAGTGTATGTATGTGTGTGTGTATATATATATATATATATATATATATATAAATGTGTGTGTGTATATTAGGAGGAAGGAATATGAATAGTGCTGTTCAGAAACACAATGCATTCCTCCCTGCACACCCTGCAGCATGTGTAACTCATACGTGTCCAGGAAAACATGGCTGAGGTGGCAACCTTTGTGTGTGTATATATATATATATATATATATATATATATATATATACGTGTGTGTATATATACAGTGTGTATATATATATATATATATATATATATATATACACACACACGCATATAAAGTCAAAGCTAGTATACCTGATGGAGTTAAACAGTGCGGCAAATAATATTATGTAAACATTATATATTGTATTTTTATTATTTTTGTAATAAAAAATATTCTGACAAATTACAATTCATTGATGCAGTTAAATTTGTTAAATTCACTGCTTGTATTTAAAATTAAAAAAGAGAAATGTTATTAATTATTCGAGACAAATCCGAAGTCTACAAACTGAAGCGGTTGCTACTCCTTGTTAAAGGTCTACACTTGGCAGGTTTATATCGGCTATATAAAAAAAACTCGGTGGAATCTGTTACTTTAAGTGCTCTGTTTTTGTTGCTGGCTCTGCAGTTCTCTCTCATTCACAAACAAGCAAAGCCGATTTTAGTGTTTGTTCATCTCAGTTGCAAGAACTTGTTGCCAACTAATCTGGATTTTTTTTTTTTTTTTTTTTGCTAATTACTTTCATATTTATGCATTTTTTCCCTATTTGTTCTCTTGTTGATCTAGTCTTAATAATTAGCCAGCTCCTGCTGCCTCTGTGTAAAAGAAGACTTCTAAGGTTTCTTTAAATTAATTTCTATTTCAGGCATCTTTTATATGTATTACTAAAGAGCCCATACAAGCGAAATGCAAATAATAGTTCTTTATTTTATTATGACGGTTAATTAATAGCAACCTGTTCTAATGAATAAAGTCACTGCAAGTCCTTCAGCATTTCCTAAGTAGAGGACAGAATCTGTAGGGATTCTTTTCCCCTCAATTGTATAGCTCCTAGACTCCTAGCACTGTATAGGGCCTGTATAGAAATGCTCACTAATGAAGAGGGAGGGCTCGAAGATTGTCTGCATTCAAAGATCACTGGTGAGTCATTCATGAAGAAAAGGCCCCTTACTAGGAATAGTCAGAGTTCCGTGGCATTGTACTAGCAAAAAGGCTCGATCAAAGGTCTCCTGTGGAGCTTGCATGGGTCCTTTTCATACTACGACCATAATTAAAACCACTAATTCTCTTTTAAAATGCTACAGGATGCCATGTAGGCATCTGTCTGGAGTGTCCTTTGTGATGTCATAAGCTGTTGAAGACCAGTGCCGAGGCCTTTTGACTGAAATGCCAGTCATGAAGGTGCTTCAAGACAAGAGTGCCTCTAAAGGCTGACAGGGCTTTGACTGCACAATTCCATCTGAATTTGCCCCTTGTCAGCTGCCAGTAAATAAATCTCAAAGGGCAAAGAAGCTGAAGTTTCATTACCTGATCCACGGCCCTTTGTTGGTTTTGGCATCACACGAGGGAAGCTCTTACTCTGCTTTTCTCTAGGTTTGAAGATGTCCATTGGAGCCTGCAGTGCCTGGACAAGGTTCAGAGCAGAACCTTTTGAAGAGTGTCAATAGTTGTAACAGTTCAGCTGTTAGGAAGACAAGTAAATGGAAGAGCTCATTAATCCCTTTTTGGCTCCTGATGCCTTTTGCCCTTTTATCAGAGCATTATTAGGCTCCTACTCATCTCAAAAAAAAAATTGCTATTATTTGTAGAGTACTAATTGGTAAAGACTTTTACTGAAAGGCAGTGGACATTCTCTGACTTGAAAGTAACTTCACTCCAGAGTAGAGAAATAAATATTTTTTTTAAAACAAAAGCTTACAGTGTACGCTTATAGAATTCATTGACGTGCAACCTCGCCTCTCCGGCTTACATCAGATTTGTATCCGTTCTGGCAAGTCAAATGTTAAATGAAATACAGCAAAATAAAGAGAGGAAAAAATAATGTGGTTGTAAAAGGAAGCTTCATGCTGACAGGTTGTTGTGTTTCTGATCGGGGCAGCTGAGAAGCAGCTGCTACCTTACCTTTGAGACCAATATAAATGTAATCATTTCCTGTTTCTTTTATTTGGGCTGTTTAAATGGAATCATGTGACTATAAAGATTTGTTTAAATTAACGTACATTATATGAACATAAATCTTTGTTAAAATCTAACACATATATATATATATATATATATATATATATATATATATATGTTTTATTATATATATATGTTTTATTATATATATATATATATATATATATATATATATATATGTTTTATTATTTTATATATATATATATATATATATGTTTTATTATATATATCTATGTTTTATTATATATATATATGTTTTATTATATATATATATATATATGTTTTATTATTATATATATGTTTTATTATATATATATATATATATATATATGTTTTATTATATATATATATATATATATATATGTTTTATTATATATATATATATATGTTTTATTTTATATATATATATATATATATGTTTTATTATATATATATATGTTTTATTATTATATATATATATATATATATATATATATATGTTTTATTATTATATATATATATATATATATATATATATATATATTTTATTATATATATATATATATGTTTTATTATATATATATATATATATGTTTTATTATATATATATATATATGTTTTATTATATATATATATATATATATATATATATATATGTTTTATTATATATATATATATATGTTTTATTATATATATATGTTTTATTATTATATATATGTTTTATTATTATATATATATATGTTTTATTATTATATATATATGTTTTATTATTATATATATATATGTTTTATTATTATATATATATATGTTTTATTATTATATATATATGTTTTATTATTATATATATATATGTTTTATTATTTTATATATATATATGTTTTATTATTATATATATATATGTTTTATTATTATATATATATATGTTTTATTATTATATATATATATATGTTTTATTATTATATATATATATATGTTTTATTATTATATATATATATATGTTTTATTATTATATATATATATATGTTTTATTATTATATATATGTTTTATTATTATATATATATATGTTTTATTATTATATATATATATGTTTTATTATTATATATATATATGTTTTATTATTATATATATATATATATGTTTTATTATTTTATATATATGTTTTATTATTTTATATATATATATTTAGCTACAATGAAGGTGCAATTAGTTATTTTGCTTGGTTTTCAGGTACAAATAAACCTGCTCCTTGTTTTTTGAGGATGTCTGCTTGTTAAACACGGCTAAAACTGTACCTATCGTAGAGCTTACGAGGCAGTGAAGCTGCAAATTGGTAGAAGCTTAAATAGCCTAAATGGTTGTATTTGTACTTGTGTATTTCTGTATAATAAGTAAGACCTCTTGGGTAAAATTCATCTGCAAAAAGCATTTAGGAAAACCTGAGGTAGAAAATAGAAAAATATAAATTTGTTAAAAAAAAAAAAATGTAGACAACTCTGCTAATGAAAAATCACAGAGAAATAAATTTGGAAATAATTACAACCCTACAGGCTGCTTACATATATCATTGTGATTCTAGTCACTCCTCATTACTGTTAAGAGTTAAATTTAGTTTAAAAATGAAAATAGCTGAGACAATGCAGACGGTATGGAAGAAAATTTGTATGGAAGAAAAACGGTGAGTTAAAAAGCTGGGGGGAAAAATAATCCAAAATATGCTTAAATGAATAAACAGAAATGCATATAAGAATTATGTTATGACATTAATGCTCATTGGTAACTGTGACCTGTTAAAGGGTTAAAGTTTCGTTAAACACATAGTTAATCACACTGAAGAGCTGCACCGCATTCATGAGCAGGAAACAGCCGTTGAGCCAATCAGTAGCAACATACATACGTAGGAACCAATCCCATCTGTGTCCCGCTCAGGGGCGACACAAGTGCATCCCCATTGGAAAAGTCTGTGTGTTAAATCCATTTGCAGGGGTTTAAGATCACTGCCAATTTGTGTTCATGTAATATGCTGTAAGACAGGCTTCTGTCTTTTTTCCCCAAGACTCAGTGCAATGATACCATATACCTTTGTGGCCCTATTTTTATTCTTGGTCTGGACATTTCTGAAGTAATATACAAGTTAACTACATTTTTTGGCAAAGTTACTAAAATGCATGCGTACTTTATTCCTGATTGTAGTAAAACTTGAAAGTGTTGTAAAACTTAATAACACCGACACACTCATATACACACTACACCCACTCTCATACAACACACTTTCTCATACAAGACACACTCTCATACCACATGCATTTTTATACAGCACACCACACCCACTCTCTCATACAACGCACACCCCACACACACTCTCATACAACACACCCTCATACACCACATGCACTTTTATACAACACACCACACGCACGCTCATATAACACATACACACTATCATATAACACACACACTCTCATATAACACACACACACCAGACACACTCTCATATAACACACACACCAGACACACTCCTATATAACAAACACCAGACACACTCTCATATAACACACACACCACACCCACTCTCATATAACACACACACTCTCATATAACCCACACAACATACACACTCTCATATAACACACACCACACACACTCATATAACACACACACCACACATACTCTCATATAACACAAACACACCAGACACACTCCTATATAACAAACACCACACACTCATATAACACACACACTCTCATATAACACACACACACACACACACTCATATAACACACACACTCTCATAACACACACACTCTCATATAACACACACTCACCAGACACACTCCTATGTAACAAACACCACACACACTCTCATATAACACACACACACACACACTCATAACACACACACACACACCCATATTACACACAAACACCACACACACTAATATAACACACACACCACACGCACCACACACACTAATATAACACACACACCACACGCACTCATACAACACACACACAAGTCTCGACCCAGTAAACATGGTGGTGTGACCCAGTAATGGGTCCAGACCCGTGGTTCGAAATGTCTGATTATATACAGTTATATAGTATATGTGCCATCTGCTACCCTATATTGGTTTATTTAAGGTTCAGCCCCTGGAACACCAGAGTGCAACAATATATTATTATGAAATATGTTGCAGCTCACTATGGCAGCCAAAGGGTAAAGACTGTCTTCTAACCAACATATACATAATCTGATGGAAATAATCTAGACACACAACATACGCCTAAAGAGACATGATACTCAAAATGCATTGTTTTGTAAAAACATTATGTTCCTGTTCTGAATAGCAAACTTTTTCTAAGAAAACCTTTCCTGTCAGCCAATGAGCAACAGATATCTAGGTATTTGTTTGCTTTCATTTGAAACAAAGTTAATATTAAACTTTCATAGTTCAAATTTACTTTACTCTCTTGGTATTCTTCGTAGAAGGTCGTACCCAGGTGGGTGCAGGATTATGCTTTGAGCACTATATGTTATACATTGTTGCAAACATTGCTGCTATATAGCACTTAAGACACATACACACTCCTGAGAAGATAAATTTGATAATGCACATTAATTGGAAATATCATTTTAAATAACACTGTATATGAATCATCATGTTTATTTTAATGTTCCTTTAAACATTTTTCATGGCAAACATATTTGCAACTTCTTTAAAAGCTGCCCTATGATGAAAGGTGAAATCATAATAGTAAAAAATAATTAGGATCATTCTAATTTGCACAACTCCTGTTGATAATTTTGCCACACACATTATCTGATTGGTGCACACATGCTTGACTGACAGGAAAGCCCATCACTGTGTATACGCCCATAAGGTTCTGTTTATGATCTGAGGTACCAATCTGAATAGAGCTGTATTCAGGAAGGGACATAAAGGTCAAAACGGAAATGTACATGTGTGAATTTCAAGGTTAAATAAATACATTTTTGCAAAAAAATGCTTCTAGTAAAAGTTACTATTTTTCAGCTGCATACGCAAATATGCTACAAGTGCTCCGTGCATTCCTATTCAAACACCACACCAACTCAGATAGCTGGTGGTGGTCTGTATTGTGTCAATAAAGATGGCTGGTTTAGAAAATAATGGAGACTAAGGAATAAACACATAGGAAATCAAGAAATTAAACACTATTAATAAATAAAAAGCGTATTTTACACTTTGATACAGTCTGCTACAACAAAATTCTTCTTACAAATCATCTTCATTCACATAGTCTAGCTTAATACATTCAACAACTTTCTGTAGTCCGTAAATTCTAGGCACAGTGGGAGTAAAGACATTAAACTGTCAGATACATCAGAATAGAAAAATCATTCACTAAATAAGAGTACACAAGTACAATAGTAAATATTTTAAATGAAGATTTTACCTGCTGTAAAAAATAAGGGAGAAAAATGGTCTAAGAGCAGATAAATAAGGGAGCCGGGGAGACTATAAAATAGTTTGGACAAATTGAAATATGCTTATTTGCAATACTAAAAGCATTCTTACAATATAAATCCATTAGCAAAAATGCTATCTAGTATTACTGTTTAGTAATGTGTAGGCGTGTACCTCAGTGTAGGCATGCAGCTTTAGGTGTAGCAACAAAAGAGAGACGAGAAGGGTGCCCCCTAGTGTAGCCAATCACCGGTAAGTTAGCTCTAAAAGTATAGATCAAGGATACTCACATATCCCAAAGGCAGAGATATGCCTAGGAAAACAAGCTGAGAAATCAGTGTCCCCGCGCACTGCTCTGTGAAATGGGCTGCTCCTTTCAATAACCAAACAGGCATGTGAGAATCTAGAACAAAGAAGAAAAGGGCGCCTCCTAGTGCAGATTAAGCAAGGTTAAGAACCCCCAAAAGACCTGATAGCAACCGAAGTCCAGAGTACTCACATGTGGGAAAGCACTTAACAAGTGCCAGATAGACTGACCCAGCTCACTGTATGATCGCTGTAGAAGAGGTGTGTGTCGGCATTCAACTAACAAAATCTCCAAACAAAACACTCCATAAACAAAGCCGCTGGATAAGTATAAAAAGTTTATATTTAAAAACAAGGTATATTAAAAGGTATTTTTGATGCCTATATACTTTTTATATATAGGCAGATATGCAGCTGCAGGTGTAGGCATGTACCTCTGTGTAGGCTTGTACCTCTGTGTAGGCATGTACCTCTGTGTAGGCTTGTACCTCTGTGTAGGCATGTACCTCTGTGTAGGCTTGTACCTCTGTGTAGATATACAGCTCCGGGTGTAGGCATGTACCTCTGTGTAGATATGCAGCTTCAGGTGTAGGCATGTACCTCTGTGTAGATATGCAGCTCCGGGTGTAGGCATGTACCTCTGTGTAGATATGCAGCTTCAGGTGTAGGCATGTACCTCTGTGCAGATATACAGCTCCGGGTGTAGGCATGTACCTCTGTGCAGATATACAGCTCCGGGTGTAGGCATGTACCTCTGTGTAGATATACAGCTCCGGGTGTAGGCATGTACCTCTGTGTAGATATACAGCTCCGGGTGTTGGCATGTACCTCTGTGTAGATATACAGCTCCGGGTGAAGGCATGTACCTCTGTGTAGATATACAGCTCCGGGTGTAGGCATGTACCTCTGTGTAGATATACAGCTCCGGGTGTAGGCATGTACCTCTGTGTAGATATACAGCTCCGGGTGTAGGCATGTACCTCTGTGTAGATATGCAGCTCCGGGTGTAGGCATGTACCTCTGTGTAGATATGCAGCTCCAGGTGTAGGCATGTACCTCCGTGTAGATATGCAGCTCCAGGTGTAGGCATGTACCTCTGTGTAGATATACAGCTCTAGGTGTAGGCATGTACCTCTGTAGATATGCAGCTCCAGGTATAGGCATGTACCTCTGTGGATATGCAGCTCCAGGTGTAGGCATGTACCTCTGTGTAGATATGCAGCTCCAGGTGTAGGCATGTACCTCTGTGTAGATATGCAGTTCCAGGTGTAGGCATGTACCTCTGTGTAGATATACAACTCCAGGTGTAGGCATGTACCTCTGTGTAGATATACAGCTCCAGGTGTAGGCATGTACCTCTGTGTAGATATACAGCTCCAGGTGTAGGCATGTACCTCTGCGTAGATATACAACTCCAGGTGTAGGCATGTACCTCTGTAGATATGCAGCTCCAGGTGTAGGCATGTACCTCTGTGTAGATATACAGCTCCAGGTGTAGGTATGTACCTCTGTGTAGATATACAGCTCCAGGTGTAGGCATGTACCTCTGTGTAGATATGCAGTTCCAGGTGTAGGCATGTACCTCTGTGTAGATATGCAGCTCCAGGTGTAGGCATGTACCTCTGTAGATATGCAGCTCCAGGTGGATATGCAGCTCCAGGTATAGGCATGTACCTCTGTGTAGATATGCAGCTCCAGGTGTAGGCATGTACCTCTGTGTAGATATGCAGTTCCAGGTGTAGGCATGTACCTCTGTGTAGATATGCAGTTCCAGGTGTAGGCATGTACCTCTGTGTAGATATACAACTCCAGGTGTAGGCATGTACCTCTGTGTAGATATACAGCTCCAGGTGTAGGCATGTACCTCTGTGTAGATATACAGCTCCAGGTGTAGGCATGTACCTCTGTGTAGATATACAACTCCAGGTGTAGGCATGTACCTCTGTAGATATGCAGCTCCAGGTGTAGGCATGTACCTCTGTGTAGATATACAGCTCCAGGTGTAGGCATGTACCTCTGTGTAGATATACAGCTCCAGGTGTAGGCATGAACCTCTGTGTAGATATGCAGTTCCAGGTGTAGGCATGTACCTCTGTGTAGATATGCAGCTCCAGGTGTAGGCATGTACCTCTGTAGATATGCAGCTCCAGGTGTAGGCATGTACCTCTGTGTAGATATACAGCTCCAGGTGTAGGCATGTACCTCTGTGTAGATATGCAGCTCCAGGTGTAGGCATGCACCTCTGTGTAGATATGCAGCTCCAGGTGTCGGCATGTACCTCTGTAGATATGCAGCTCCAGGTGTAGGCATGTACCTCTGTGTAGATATGCAGCTCCGGGTGTAGGCATGTACCTCTGTAGATATGCAGCTCCGGGTGTAGGCATGTACCTCTGTAGATATGCAGCTCCAGGTGTAGGCATTTACCTCTGTGTAGATATTCAGCTCTAGGTGTAGGCGTGTACCTCTGTAGATATGCAGCTCCAGGTGTAGGCATGTACCTCTGTAGATATACAGCTCCGGGTGTAGGCATGTACCTCTGTGTAGATATACAGCTCCGGGTGTAGGCATGTACCTCTGTGAAGATATGCAGCTCCAGGTGTAGGCATGAACCTCTGTGTAGATATACAGCTCCAGGTGTAGGCATGTACCTCTGTGTAGATATACAGCTCCAGGTGTAGGCATGTACCTCTGTGTAGATATGCAGCTCCAGGTGTAGGCATGTACCTCTGTGTAGATATGCAGCTCCAGGTGTAGGCATGTACCTATGTGTATATATGCAGTTCCAGGTGTAGGCATGTACCTCTGTGTAGATATGCAGCTCCAGGTGTAGGCACGTACCTCTGTAGATATGCAGCTCCAGGTGTAGGCATGTACCTCTGTAGATATGCAGCTCCAGGTGTAGGCATGTACCTCTGTGTTGATATACAGCTCTAGGTGTAGGCATGTACCTCTGTAGATATGCAGCTCCAGGTGTAGGCATGTACCTCTGTGTAGATATACAGCTCCAGGTGTAGGCATGTACCTCTGTGTAGATATGCAGCTTCAGGTGTAGGCATGTACCTCTGTGTAGATATGCAGCTCCAGGTGTTGGCATGTACCTCTGTAGATATGCAGCTCCAGGTGTAGGCATGTACCTCTGTAGATATGCAGCTCCAGGTGTAGGCATGTACCTCTGTGTAGATATGCAGCTTCAGGTGTAGGCATGTACCTCTGTGTAGATATGCAGCTCCAGGTGTAGGCATGTACCTCTGTGTAGATATGCAGTTCCAGGTGTAGGCATGTACCTCTGTGTAGATATGCAGTTCCAGGTGTAGGCATGTACCTCTGTGTAGATATGCAGTTCCAGGTGTAGGCATGTACCTCTGTGTAGATATGCAGCTCCAGGTGTAGGCATGTACCTCTTTTTAGATATGCTGTTCCAGGTGTAGGCATGTACCTCTGTGTAGATATGCAGCATCAGGTGTAGGCTTGTACCTCTGTGTATATATGCAGCTCCAGGTGTAGGCATGTTCCTCTGTGTAGATATGCAGTTCAAGGTGTACGCATGTACATTTGTGTAGATTAGCTGTTCCAGGTGTAGGCATGTACCTCTGTGTAGATATGCAGTTCCAGGTGTAGGCATGTACCTCTGTGTAGATATGCAGCTTCAGGTGTCGGCATGTACCTCTGTAGATATGCAGCTCCAGGTGTAGGCATGTACCTCTGTGTAGATATGCAGCTCCGGGTGTAGGCATGTACCTCTGTAGATATGCAGCTCCGGGTGTAGGCATGTACCTCTGTAGATATGCAGCTCCAGGTGTAGGCATTTACCTCTGTGTAGATATTCAGCTCTAGGTGTAGGCGTGTACCTCTGTAGATATGCAGCTCCAGGTGTAGGCATGTACCTCTGTAGATATACAGCTCCGGGTGTAGGCATGTACCTCTGTGTAGATATACAGCTCCGGGTGTAGGCATGTACCTCTGTGAAGATATGCAGCTCCAGGTGTAGGCATGAACCTCTGTGTAGATATACAGCTCCAGGTGTAGGCATGTACCTCTGTGTAGATATACAGCTCCAGGTGTAGGCATGTACCTCTGTGTAGATATGCAGCTCCAGGTGTAGGCATGTACCTCTGTGTAGATATGCAGCTCCAGGTGTAGGCATGTACCTCCGTGTAGATATGCAGCTCCAGGTGTAGGCATGTACCTCTGTGTAGATATACAGCTCTAGGTGTAGGCATGTACCTCTGTAGATATGCAGCTCCAGGTATAGGCATGTACCTCTGTGGATATGCAGCTCCAGGTGTAGGCATGTACCTCTGTGTAGATATGCAGCTCCAGGTGTAGGCATGTACCTCTGTGTAGATATGCAGTTCCAGGTGTAGGCATGTACCTCTGTGTAGATATACAACTCCAGGTGTAGGCATGTACCTCTGTGTAGATATACAGCTCCAGGTGTAGGCATGTACCTCTGTGTAGATATACAGCTCCAGGTGTAGGCATGTACCTCTGCGTAGATATACAACTCCAGGTGTAGGCATGTACCTCTGTAGATATGCAGCTCCAGGTGTAGGCATGTACCTCTGTGTAGATATACAGCTCCAGGTGTAGGTATGTACCTCTGTGTAGATATACAGCTCCAGGTGTAGGCATGTACCTCTGTGTAGATATGCAGTTCCAGGTGTAGGCATGTACCTCTGTGTAGATATGCAGCTCCAGGTGTAGGCATGTACCTCTGTAGATATGCAGCTCCAGGTGGATATGCAGCTCCAGGTATAGGCATGTACCTCTGTGTAGATATGCAGCTCCAGGTGTAGGCATGTACCTCTGTGTAGATATGCAGTTCCAGGTGTAGGCATGTACCTCTGTGTAGATATGCAGTTCCAGGTGTAGGCATGTACCTCTGTGTAGATATACAACTCCAGGTGTAGGCATGTACCTCTGTGTAGATATACAGCTCCAGGTGTAGGCATGTACCTCTGTGTAGATATACAGCTCCAGGTGTAGGCATGTACCTCTGTGTAGATATACAACTCCAGGTGTAGGCATGTACCTCTGTAGATATGCAGCTCCAGGTGTAGGCATGTACCTCTGTGTAGATATACAGCTCCAGGTGTAGGCATGTACCTCTGTGTAGATATACAGCTCCAGGTGTAGGCATGAACCTCTGTGTAGATATGCAGTTCCAGGTGTAGGCATGTACCTCTGTGTAGATATGCAGCTCCAGGTGTAGGCATGTACCTCTGTAGATATGCAGCTCCAGGTGTAGGCATGTACCTCTGTGTAGATATACAGCTCCAGGTGTAGGCATGTACCTCTGTGTAGATATGCAGCTCCAGGTGTAGGCATGCACCTCTGTGTAGATATGCAGCTCCAGGTGTCGGCATGTACCTCTGTAGATATGCAGCTCCAGGTGTAGGCATGTACCTCTGTGTAGATATGCAGCTCCGGGTGTAGGCATGTACCTCTGTAGATATGCAGCTCCGGGTGTAGGCATGTACCTCTGTAGATATGCAGCTCCAGGTGTAGGCATTTACCTCTGTGTAGATATTCAGCTCTAGGTGTAGGCGTGTACCTCTGTAGATATGCAGCTCCAGGTGTAGGCATGTACCTCTGTAGATATACAGCTCCGGGTGTAGGCATGTACCTCTGTGTAGATATACAGCTCCGGGTGTAGGCATGTACCTCTGTGAAGATATGCAGCTCCAGGTGTAGGCATGAACCTCTGTGTAGATATACAGCTCCAGGTGTAGGCATGTACCTCTGTGTAGATATACAGCTCCAGGTGTAGGCATGTACCTCTGTGTAGATATGCAGCTCCAGGTGTAGGCATGTACCTCTGTGTAGATATGCAGCTCCAGGTGTAGGCATGTACCTATGTGTATATATGCAGTTCCAGGTGTAGGCATGTACCTCTGTGTAGATATGCAGCTCCAGGTGTAGGCACGTACCTCTGTAGATATGCAGCTCCAGGTGTAGGCATGTACCTCTGTAGATATGCAGCTCCAGGTGTAGGCATGTACCTCTGTGTTGATATACAGCTCTAGGTGTAGGCATGTACCTCTGTAGATATGCAGCTCCAGGTGTAGGCATGTACCTCTGTGTAGATATACAGCTCCAGGTGTAGGCATGTACCTCTGTGTAGATATGCAGCTTCAGGTGTAGGCATGTACCTCTGTGTAGATATGCAGCTCCAGGTGTTGGCATGTACCTCTGTAGATATGCAGCTCCAGGTGTAGGCATGTACCTCTGTAGATATGCAGCTCCAGGTGTAGGCATGTACCTCTGTGTAGATATGCAGCTTCAGGTGTAGGCATGTACCTCTGTGTAGATATGCAGCTCCAGGTGTAGGCATGTACCTCTGTGTAGATATGCAGTTCCAGGTGTAGGCATGTACCTCTGTGTAGATATGCAGTTCCAGGTGTAGGCATGTACCTCTGTGTAGATATGCAGTTCCAGGTGTAGGCATGTACCTCTGTGTAGATATGCAGCTCCAGGTGTAGGCATGTACCTCTTTTTAGATATGCTGTTCCAGGTGTAGGCATGTACCTCTGTGTAGATATGCAGCATCAGGTGTAGGCTTGTACCTCTGTGTATATATGCAGCTCCAGGTGTAGGCATGTTCCTCTGTGTAGATATGCAGTTCAAGGTGTACGCATGTACATTTGTGTAGATTAGCTGTTCCAGGTGTAGGCATGTACCTCTGTGTAGATATGCAGTTCCAGGTGTAGGCATGTACCTCTGTGTAGATATGCAGCTTCAGGTGTCGGCATGTACCTCTGTAGATATGCAGCTCCAGGTGTAGGCATGTACCTCTGTGTAGATATGCAGCTCCGGGTGTAGGCATGTACCTCTGTAGATATGCAGCTCCGGGTGTAGGCATGTACCTCTGTAGATATGCAGCTCCAGGTGTAGGCATTTACCTCTGTGTAGATATTCAGCTCTAGGTGTAGGCGTGTACCTCTGTAGATATGCAGCTCCAGGTGTAGGCATGTACCTCTGTAGATATACAGCTCCGGGTGTAGGCATGTACCTCTGTGTAGATATACAGCTCCGGGTGTAGGCATGTACCTCTGTGAAGATATGCAGCTCCAGGTGTAGGCATGAACCTCTGTGTAGATATACAGCTCCAGGTGTAGGCATGTACCTCTGTGTAGATATACAGCTCCAGGTGTAGGCATGTACCTCTGTGTAGATATGCAGCTCCAGGTGTAGGCATGTACCTCTGTGTAGATATGCAGCTCCAGGTGTAGGCATGTACCTCTGTGTATATATGCAGTTCCAGGTGTAGGCATGTACCTCTGTGTAGATATGCAGCTCCAGGTGTAGGCACGTACCTCTGTAGATATGCAGCTCCAGGTGTAGGCATGTACCTCTGTAGATATGCAGCTCCAGGTGTAGGCATGTACCTCTGTGTTGATATACAACTCTAGGTGTAGGCATGTACCTTTGTAGATATGCAGCTCCAGGTGTAGGCATGTACCTCTGTGTAGATATACAGCTCCAGGTGTAGGCATGTACCTCTGTGTAGATTTGCAGCTTCAGGTGTAGGCATGTACCTCTGTGTAGATATGCAGCTCCAGGTGTTGGCATGTACCTCTGTAGATATGCAGCTCCAGGTGTAGGCATGTACCTCTGTAGATATGCAGCTCCAGGTGTAGGCATGTACCTCTGTGTAGATATGCAGCTTCAGGTGTAGGCATGTACCTCTGTGTAGATATGCAGCTCCAGGTGTAGGCATGTACCTCTGTGTAGATATGCAGTTCCAGGTGTAGGCATGTACCTCTGTGTAGATATGCAGTTCCAGGTGTAGGCATGTACCTCTGTGTAGATATGCAGTTCCAGGTGTAGGCATGTACCTCTGTGTAGATATGCAGCTCCAGGTGTAGGCATGTACCTCTTTTTAGATATGCTGTTCCAGGTGTAGGCATGTACCTCTGTGTAGATATGCAGCATCAGGTGTAGGCTTGTACCTCTGTGTATATATGCAGCTCCAGGTGTAGGCATGTTCCTCTGTGTAGATATGCAGTTCAAGGTGTACGCATGTACATTTGTGTAGATTAGCTGTTCCAGGTGTAGGCATGTACCTCTGTGTAGATATGCAGTTCCAGGTGTAGGCATGTACCTCTGTGTAGATATGCAGTTCCAGGTGTAGGCATGTACCTCTGTGTAGATATGCAGCTCCAGGTGTAGGCATGTACCTCTTTAGATATGCAGTTCCAGGTGTAGGCATGTACCTCTGTGTAGATATGCAGCTTCAGGTGTAGGCATGTACCTCTGTGTAGATATGCAGCTCCAGGTGTAGGCATGTACCTTTGTGTAGATATGCAGCTCCAGGTGTAGGCATGTACCTTTGTGTAGATATGCAGCTCCAGGTGTAGGAGTGTACCCCTGTGTAGATATGCAGCTTCAGGTGTAGGCATGTACCTCTGTGTAGATATGCAGCTTCAGGTGTAGGCATGTACCTCTGTGTAGATATGCAGTTCCAGGTGTAGGCATGTACCTCTGTGTAGATATGCATATTCACGTGTATGCATGTACCTCTGTGTAGATATGCAGTTCCAGGTGTAGGCATGTACCTCTGTGTAGATATGCAGCTCCAGGTGTAGGCATGTACCTCTGTGTAGATATGCAGTTCCAGGTGTAGGCATGTACCTCTGTAGATATGCAGCTCCAGGTGTAGGCATGTACCTCTGTGTTGATATACAGCTCTAGGTGTAGGCATGTACCTCTGTAGATATGCAGCTCCAGGTGTAGGCATGTACCTCTGTGTAGATATACAGCTCCAGGTGTAGGCATGTACCTCTGTGTAGATATACAGCTCCAGGTGTAGGCATGTACCTCTGTGTAGATATGCAGCTTCAGGTGTAGGCATGTACCTCTGTGTAGATATGCAGCTCCAGGTGTTGGCATGTACCTCTGTAGATATGCAGCTCCAGGTGTAGGCATGTACCTCTGTGTAGATATGCAGCTTCAGGTGTAGGCATGTACCTCTGTGTAGATATGCAGCTCCAGGTGTAGGCATGTACCTCTGTGTAGATATGCAGTTCCAGGTGTAGGCATGTACCTCTGTGTAGATATGCAGTTCCAGGTGTAGGCATGTACCTCTGTGTAGATATGCAGTTCCAGGTGTAGGCATGTACCTCTGTGTAGATATGCAGCTCCAGGTGTAGGCATGTACCTCTTTTTAGATATGCTGTTCATGGTGTAGGCATGTACCTCTGTGTAGATATGCAGCATCAGGTGTAGGCTTGTACCTCTGTGTATATATGCAGCTCCAGGTGTAGGCATGTACCTCTGTGTAGATATGCAGCTCCAGGTGTAGGCATGTACCTCTGTGTAGATATGCAGCTCCAGGTGTAGGCATGTACCTCTGTGTAGATATGCATCTTCCCGTGTATGCATGTACCTCTGTGTAGATATGCAGCTCCAGGTGTAGGCTTGTACCTCTGTGTAGATATGCATCTTCACGTGTATGCATGTACCTCTGTGTAGATATGCAGCTCCAGGTGTAGAAATGTACCTCTGTGTAGATATGCAGCTCCAGGTGTAGGTGTACCCCTGTGTAGATATGCAGCTTCAGGTGTAGGCATGTACCTCTGTAGATATGTAGCTTCAGGTGTAGGCATGTACCTCTGTGTAGATATGCAGCTTCAGGTGTAGGCATGTACCTCTGTGTAGATTTGCAGCTCCAGGTGTAGGCATGTACATCTGTGTAGATATGCATCTTCACGTGTATGCATGTACCTCTGTGTAGGCTTTTACATCTGTGTAGATATGCAGCTCCAGGTGTAGGCATGTACCTCTGTGTAGATATGCAGCTCCAGGTGTAGGCATGTACCTCTGTGTAGATATGCAGCTTCAGGTGTAGGCATGTACCTCTGTGTAGATATGCAGCTTCAGGTGTAGGCATGTACCTCTGTGTAGATATGCAGCTCCAGGTGTAGGCATGTACCTATGTGTAGATATGCTGCTTCAGGTGTAGGCATGTACCTATGTGTAGATATGCAGTTCTAGGTGTAGGCATGTACCTCTGTGTAGATATGCAGTTCTAGGTGTAGGCATTTACCTCTGTGTAGATATGCAGCTTCAGGTCAGCCACCAATTGTGCAAGTTCTCCCACTTAAGAAGATGAGAGAGGCCTGTAATTTTCATCATAGGTATACCTCAACTATGAGAGACAAAATGTGGAAACAAATCCAGACAATCACATTGTCTGATTTGAAAAGAATTTATTTGCATATTATGGTGGAAAATAAGTATTTGGTCACCTACAAACAAGCAAGATTTCTGGCTCTCACAGACCTGTATCTTCTTCTTTAAGAGGCTCCTCTGTCCTCCACTCATTATCTGTATTAATGGCACCTGTTTGAACTTGTTATCAGTATAAAAGACACCTGTACACAACCTCAAACAGTCACACTCCAAACTCTACTATGGTGAAGACCAAAGAACTGTCGAAGGACACCAGAAACAAAATTGTAGACCTGCACCAGGCTGGGAAGACTGAATCTGCAATAGGCAAGCAGCTTGATGTGAAGAAATCATCTGTGGGAGCAATAATAAGAAAATGGAAGACATACAAGACCACTAATAATCTCCCTCGATCTGGGGCTCCACGCAAGATCTCACCCCGTGGGGTCAAAATGATCACAAGAACAGTGAGCAAACATCCCAGAACCACACAGGGGGACCTAGTGAATGACTTGCAGAGAGCTGGGACCAACGTAACAAAGGCTACCATCAGTAACACACTACGTCGCCAGGGATTCAGATCCTGCAGTGCCAGACGTGTCCACCTGCTTAAGCCAGTACATTTCCGGGCCCGTCTGAAGTGTGCTAGAGAGCATTCGGATGATCCAGAAGCAGATTGGGAGAATGTCATATGGTCAGATGAAACCAAAGTAGAACTGTTTGGTAGAAACACAACTCGTCGTGTTTGGAGGAGAGAGAATACAGAGTTGCAACCAAAGAACATCATACCTACTGTGAAGCATGGGGGTGGTAACATCATGCTTTGGGGCTGTTTCTCTGCAAAGGGAACAGGAAGACTGATCCGTGTACTTGAAAGAATGAATGGGGCCATGTATCGTGAGATTTTGAGTGCAAACCTCCTTCCATCAGCAAAGGCATTGAAGATGAAACGTTACTGGGTCTTTCAGCATGACAATGATCCCAAACACACCGCCCAGGCAACGAAGGAGTGGCTTCGTAAGAAGCATTTCAAGGTCCTGGAGTGGCCTAGCCAGTCTCCAGATCTCAACCCCATAGAAAACCTTTGAACAGAGTTGAAAATCTGTGATGCCCAGCGACAGCCCCAAAACATCACTGCTCTTGAGGAGATCTGCATGCAGGAATGGGCCAACATACCAGCAACAGTGTGTGACAACCTTGTGAAGACTTACAGAAAACATTTGACCTCTGTCATTGCCAACAAAGGATATATAACAAAGTATTGAGATGAACTTTTGATATTGACCAAATACTTATTTTCCACCGTAATTTGCAAATAAATTCTTTCCAAATCAGACAATGTGATTGTCTGGATTTGTTTCCACTAGTGATGTCGCGAACATAAAATTTTCCATCGGCGAACGTGAACTTCCGCAAATGTTTGCGAACGGGCGAACCGGGCAAACCGCCATAGACTTCAATAGGCAGGCGAATTTTAAAACCCACAGGGACTCTTTATGGCCACAATAGTGATGGAAAAGTTGTTTCAAGGGGACTAACACCTGGACTGTGGCATGCCGGAGGGGGATCCATGGCAAAACTCCCATGGAAAATTACATAGTTGATGCAGTGTCTGGTTTTAATCCATAAAGGGCATAAATCACCTAACATTCCTAAATTGTTTGGAATAACGTGCTTTAAAACATCAGGTATGATGTTGTATCGATCAGGTAATGTAAGGGTTACGCCCGCTTCACAGTGACAGACCAAACTCCTGCGGCGGGTACAACATCATCTTCATCACACCGTACGTCCATGTGTGTAATGCTGCCTGACTGAGACATATCCCTGTTATCTACATCCTCTGGCAATAATGGTTCATCACTCATTTCTTCCAACTGATGTGTAAATAACTCCTCTGACAGATCAAGTGAAGCGGCTGTGGTGCTAGTGTTGTTGGTGGCGGCAGGTGGGTGAGTGGTAACTTGAGAGGTGCCAAAAGCTAAGCTGGAGGAGGATGGTGCGTCAAGGTTCCGAGCGGAAACTGTAGAAGATTGGGTGTCCTGTGTTAGCCAGTCAACTATGTCCTCAGAACTTTTCGAGTTCAGGGTACGTGGCCTCTGAACACTGGGCATTATTCTAGGGCCAAAGGGAATCACAGCACCACGACGGCCCCTGCGGGGTGACCTGCCTCTACCTTTCATTTTTTTTTGATTAGTGGTACTATGCGTGCAAGCTACTGTGACAACAGATATGAGTGGCACTGTGCACTGGCAGAAGTTGGCAGAGTAGACGCTGTAGGCCTGACACACACGCTTGCAGACAACTGAGTGCTATTCAATCTATTACAGTCAAAATTTATTTTATTTGTTTTAAATGTACACTACTGTTACACCAGATATGAGTTGGGGGTGCAGGGTCGCAATTGCGACTGGGCCCCTAAGGGTGGGGGCCCAGCTTAAAAAAATTAATTTTTTATTTATTTATGTTTTACAATAAAAAAACGTTGACCTGCCACTGCCTGCACTGATATCATGTGAGTGTGACATGATGCTTCACTAGTGTCTCTGAATACAGGGGTTAGTGTTTCTGTTTTACCCATTGGTGTTTATGTGTGTGTGTATGTGTGTGACTGTGTGTGTATTTCTATATGTATGCTTGTGTATTTATGTATGTATGCATGTATGTTTGTGTATTTATGTATGTGTCTATGTATGTGTGTGTATTTATGTATATGTGTGTGTATTTTATGTGTCAGTCTATCCAGTACCACTATATACAGTACGGGGGGCTGGACCATGTCACAGACTACTGTGGTCACTTTATAAAGTACTGGGGTAGGTAGGGTCAGGCCAGCCATCTCATCGGCAGATTACAGACTGTGTCACTGACTCACTATATACAGTACTGGTGGGTTAAACAGTGTCACTATATACAGTAATAGGGGGTCAGACCATCTCACAGACTGTGGGCACAGGGTACCTCTTTTTGCAGACATGTAATCTGATTCACATTTTTTTTCTGTGTTAAATGTAAAAAAAAAAAGATATGTATCAAATTCACTTTTTTGGGGGGGTGGGGGATGGTGGGGTAGGGGGGCCCTTCTTAGATTCTTGCACCTGGGCCCTGTGGTTTCTAGTTACACCTCTGGAGTTGCACTGGTGTGACACTGTGCCCTGGCAGGCCCTGAAACGCACACGTGTGAAGGAAACTGACTGCTATTATTTCACAGTCAAATTTCTAGTTTTTTTTTAACCCCTTAAGGACCAAGGCCATTTTTCAATTTCTTTCCCTTAAGGACCAGGGCTATTTTTACATTTCTGCTGTGTTTGTGTTTAGCTGTAATTTTCCTTTTACTCATTTACTGTACCCACACATATTATATACCATTTTTCTCGCCACTAAATGGACTTTCTAAAGATACCATTATTTTCATCATATCTTATAATTTATTATTAAAAATATTATAAAATATGAGGAAAAAAAATGAAAAAAACACACTTTTTCTAACTTTGACCCCCAAAATCTGTTACACATCTACAACCCCCAAAAAACAACCATGCTAAATAGTTTCTAAATTTTGTCCTAAGTTTAGAAATACCCAATGTTAACATGTTCTTTGCTTTTTTTGAAAGTTATAGGGAAATAAATACCTGAATACCTGAATATCCCTTGACATGTATATATTTTTTTTTAGAAGACAACCCAAAGTATTGATCTAGGCCCATTTTAGTATATTTCATGCCACCATTTCACTGCCAAATGCGATCAAATAAAAAAAAATTGTTCACTTTTTCACAAACTTTAGGTTTCTCACAGAAATGATTTAAAAACAACTTATGCAATTATGGCATAAATGGTTGTAAATGCTTTTCTGGGATCCCCTTTGTTCAGAAATAGCAGACTTATATGGCTTTGGCGTTGCTTTTTGGTAATTAGAAGGCTGCTAAATGCCACTGCGCACCACACGTGTTTTATGCCCAGCAGTGAAGGGGTTAATTAGGGAGCATGTAGGGAGCTTGTAGAGTTAATTTTAGCTTAAGTGTAGTGTAGTAGACAACCCAAAGTATTGATCTAGGCCCATTTTAGTATATTTAATGCCACCATTTCACCTCCAAATGCGATCAAATTTAAAAAAAAATTAAATTTTTTCGCAATTTTAGGTTTCTCACTGAAATTATTTACAAACAGCTTGTGCAATTATGGCACAAATGGTTGTAAATGCTTCTCTGGGATCCCCTTTCTTCAGAAATAGCAGACATATATGACTTTGGCGTTGCTTTCTGGTAATTAGAAGGCCGCTAAATGCTGCTGCGCATCACACCTGTATTATGGCTAGCAGTGAAGGGGTTAATTAGGTAGTTTGTAGGGAGCTTGCAGGGTTAATTTTAGCTTTAGTGTAGAGATCAGCCTCCCACCTGACACATCAGACCCCCTGATCCCTCACAAACAGCTCCCTTCCTTCCCCCACCCCACAATTGTCCCCGCCATCTTAAGTACTGGCAGAAAGTCTGCCAGTACTAAAATAAAAGGTTTTTAATTTTTTTTTTTAGCATATTTACATATGCTGTGGTGTAGCATCCCCCCTTAGCCCCCCAACCTCCCTGATCCCCCCCAAAACAGCTCTCTGACCCTCCACAGCTGCCTTATTGGCGGCCATCCTGGTAAGCATAAATGATCTTTCTTTCATGTAATTAGCAAGAGTCCATGAGCTAGTGACGTATGGGATATACATTCCTACCAGGAGGGGCAAAGTTTCCCAAACCTTAAAATGCCTATCTGCCTTATTGGCGGCCATCTTGGGTACTGGCAGCTGTCTGCCAGTACCCAGTTTGCAAAAAAAGTAGGTTTTTTTTTTTTTTTTGGTTTTTTTTTCTGTAGTATAGCTTCCCCCCCCCCCCACAGACCAACCCCCACCACCTGCCTGATCTTTTTTTTTTTTTTTTTTTTTTTATTCCTTTTTTTTAAATTTTACACCAACTTTTTCTGTAGTGTAGCGGTTCCCACCCATGCACGCGCCCACCCCTGCCCTCCCGTGCGCGCCCCCGGACATCCCCGCCCACAATCCCGCCCCCCTCCACTGACTGCTATTATTTCACAGTCAAAAAAGTGTTTTCTTTCATGTAATTAGCAAGAGTCCATGAGCTAGTGACGTATGGGATATACATTCCTACCAGGAGGGGCAAAGTTTCCCAAACCTCAAAATGCCTATAAATACACCCCTCACCACACCCACAAATCAGTTTTACAAACTTTGCCTCCTATGGAGGTGGTGAAGTAAGTTTGTGCTAGATTCTACGTTGATATGCGCTCCGCAACAGGTTGGAGCCCGGTTTTCCTCTCAGCGTGCAGTGAATGTCAGAGGGATGTGAGGAGAGTATTGCCTATCTGAATGCAATGATCTCCTTCTACGGGGTCTATTTCATAGGTTCTCTGTTATCGGTCGTAGAGATTTATCTCTTACCTCCCTTTTCAGATCGACGATATACTCTTATATATACCATTACCTCTGCTGATTTTTGTTTCAGTACTGGTTTGGCTTTCTACAACATGTAGACGAGTGTCCTGGGGTAAGTAAGTCTTATTTTCTGTGACACTCTAAGCTATGGTTGGGCGCTTTTTTTTATAAAGTTCTAAATATATGTATTCAAACATTTATTTGCCTTGACTCAGGATGTTCAACATTCCTTATTTTCAGACAGTCAGTTTCATATTTGGGATGATGCATTTGAATCAATCATTTTTTCTTACCTTAAAAAATTTGACTTTTTCCCTGTGGGCTGTTAGGCTTGCGGGGGCTGAAAATGCTTCATTTTATTGCGTCATTCTTGGCGCAGACTTTTTTGGCGCAAAAAATCTTTTCTGTTTCCGGCGTCATACGTGTCGCTGGAAGTTGCGTCATTTTTGACGTTCTTTTGCGCCAAAAATGTCGGCGTTCCGGATATGGGCGTCGCTTTTGTCTCCACATTATTTAAGTCTCATTTTTCATTGCTTATGGTTGCTAGAAGCTTGTTCTTTGGCATTTTTTCCCATTCCTGAAACTGTCATTTAAGGAATTTGATCAATTTTGCTTTATATGTTGTTTTTTCTCTTACATTTTGCAAGATGTCTCATGTTGCATCTGAGCCAGAAGATACTTCAGGAAAATCGCTGCCTGGTGCTGGAACTACCAAAGCTAAGTGTATCTGCTGTAAACTTTTGGTAGCTGTTCCTCCAGCTGTGGTTTGTATTAAATGTCATGACAAACTTGTTAATGCAGAAAATATTTCCTTTAGTAAAATACCATTACCTGTTGCAGTTCCATCAACATCTAATGTTCAGAGTGTTCCTGATAACATAAGAGATTTTTTGTTTCTGAATCTATTAAGAAGGCTATGTCTGTTATTCCTCCTTCTAGTAAACATAAAAAGTCTTTTAAAACTTCTCTTTATCCAGATGAATTTTTAAATGAACATCATCATTCTGATTCTAATGATTCTTCTGGTTCAGAGGATTCTGTTTCAGAGGTTGATGCTGATAAATCTTCATATTTATTCGTTCTTTACTTAAAGAAGTCCTAATTGCATTAGAAATTGAGGATTCTGGTCCTCTTGATACTAAATCTAAACGTTTAGATAAGGTCTTTAAATCTCCTGTAGTTATTCCAGAAGTTTTTCCTGTTCCTGGTGCTATTTCTGAAGTAATTTCCAGGGAATGGAATAAATTGGGTAATTCATTTACTCCTTCTAAACGTTTTAAGCAATTATATCCTGTGCCGTCTGACAGATTAGAGTTTTGGGACAAAATCCCTAAAGTTGATGGGGCTATCTCGACCCTTGCTAAACGTACTACTATTCCTACGGCAGATGGTACTTCCTTTAAGGATCCTTTAGATAGGAAAATTGAATCCTTTCTAAGAAAAGCTTATTTGTGTTCAGGTAATCTTCTTAGACCTGCTATATCTTTGGCGGATGTTAGCTTCAACTTTTTGGTTGGAAACTTTAGCGCAACAAGTAACAGATCATGATTCTCATAACATTATTATTCTTCTTCAACATGCTAATAACTTTATTTGTGATGCCATCTTTGACATCATTAGGGTTGATGTCAGGTATATGTCTTTAGCTATTTTAGCTAGAAGAGCTTTATGGCTTAAAACTTGGAATGCTGATATGTCTTCTAAATCGACTCTACTTTCCCTTTCTTTCCAGGGTAATAAATTATTTGTTTCTCAGTTGGATTCTATTATCTCAACTGTTACTGGTGGGAAAGGAACTTTTTTACCACAGGATAAAAAATCTAAGGGTAAAAACAGGGCTAATAATCGTTTTCGTTCCTTTCGTTTCAACAAAGAACAAAAGCCTGATCCTTCATCCTCAGGAGCAGTTTCAGTTTGGAAACCATCTCCAGTCTGGAATAAATCCAAGCCTTCTAGAAAAGCAAAGCCAGCTTCTAAGTCCACATGAAGGGGCGGCCCTCATTCCAGCTCAGCTGGTAGGGGGCAGATTACGTTTTTTCAAAGAAATTTGGATCAATTCTGTTCACAATCTTTGGATTCAGAACATTATTTCAGAAGGGTACAGAATTGGTTTCAAGATAAGACCTCCTGCAAAAAGATTCTTTCTTTCCCGTGTCCCAGTAAACCCAGCGAAAGCTCAAGCATTTCTGAAATGTGTTTCAGATCTAGAGTTGGCTGGAGTAATTATGCCAGTTCCAGTTCTGGAACAGGGGCTGGGGTTTTATTCGAATCTCTTCATTGTATCAAAGAAGGAGAATTCCTTCAGACCAATTCTGGATCTAAAAATATTGAATCGTTATGTAAGGATACCAACATTCAAAATGGTAACTGTAAGGACTATCCTGCCTTTTGTTCAGCAAGGGCATTATATGTCTACAATAGATTTACAGGATGCATATCTGCATATTCCGATTCATCTGAGATTCTCTTTCCTAGACAAGCATTACCAGTTTGTGGCTCTGCCGTTTGGCCTAGCAACAGCTCCAAGAATTTTTATAAAAGTTCTCGGTGCCCTTCTATCTGTAATCAGAGAACTGGGTATTGTGGTATTTCCTTATTTGGACGATATCTTGGTACTTGCTCAGAAACTTCCCAGGTATCTGTCCAGATCCCGGGATCGTCAGGCGGAGGCAGTGGATGCATTATCACTTCCTTGGAAGTATCATCCTGCCTATATCTTTCCGCCTCTAGTTCTTCTTCCAAGAGTAATCTCCAAGATTCTGAAGGAATGCTCGTTTGTTCTGCTGGTAGCTCCAGCATGGCCTCACAGGTTTTGGTATGCGGATCTTGTCCGGATGGCCTCTTGCCAACCATGGACTCTTCCGTCGCAAGGTCCTTTTTTCCATTTTTTTCCATCAGGATCTCAAATCCTTAAATTTAAAGGTATGGAGATTGAACGCTTGATTCTTGGTCAAAGAGGTTTCTCTGACTCTGTGATTAATACTATGTTACAGGCTCGTAAATCTGTATCTAGAGAGATATATTATAGAGTCTGGAAGACTTATATTTCTTGGTGTCTTTCTCATCATTTTTCCTGGCATTCTTTTAGAATTCCGAGAATTTTACAGTTTCTTCAGGATGGTTTAGATAAAGGTTTGTCCGCAAGTTCCTTGAAAGGTCAAATCTCTGCTCTTTCTGTTCTTTTTCACAGAAAGATTGCTAATCTTCCTGATATTCATTGTTTTGTACAAGCCTTGGTTCGTATAAAACCTGTCATTAAGTCAATTTCTCCTCCTTGGAGTTTGAATTTGGTTCTGGGTGCTCTTCAAGCTCCTCCGTTTGAACCTATGCATTCATTGGACATTAAATTACTTTCTTGGAAAGTTTTGTTCCTTTTGTTTTGGCCATCTCTTCTGCCAGAAGAGTCTCTGAATTGTCTGCTCTTTCTTGTGAGTCTCCTTTTCTGATTTTTCATCAGGATAAGGCAGTGTTGCGAACTTCTTTTGAATTTTTACCTAAGGTTGTGAATTCCAACAACATTAGTAGAGAAATTGTAGTTCCTTCATTATGCCCTAATCCTAAGAATTCTAAGGAGAAATCATTGCATTCTTTGGATGTTGTTAGAGCTTTGAAATATTATGTTGAAGCTACTAAGAATTTCCGAAAGACTTCTAGTCTATTTGTCATCTTTTTCCGGTTCTAGAAAAGGCCAGAAAGCTTCTGCCATTTCTTTGGCATCTTGGTTGAAATCTTTAATTCATCATGCCTATGTTGAGTCGGGTAAAACTCCGCCTCAGAGGATTACAGCTCATTCGACTAGGTCAGTTTCTACTTCCTGGGCGTTTAAGAATGAAACTTCGGTTGATCAGATTTGCAAAGCAGCAACTTGGTCTTCTTTGCATACTTTTACTAAATTCTATCATTTTGATGTGTTTTCTTCTTCTGAAGCAGTTTTTGGTAGAAAAGTACTTCAGGCAGCTGTTTCAGTTTGAATTTTCTGCTTATGTTTTCATTTAAACTTTATTTTGGGTGTGGATTATTTTCAGCAGGAATTGGCTGTCTTTATTTTATCCCTCCCTCTCTAGTGACTCTTGCGTGCAAAGATCCACATCTTGGGTAGTCATTATCCCATACGTCACTAGCTCATGGACTCTTGCTAATTACATGAAAGAAAACATAATTTATGTAAGAACTTACCTGATAAATTCATTTCTTTCATATTAGCAAGAGTCCATGAGGCCCACCCTTTTTTTGTGGTGGTTATGATTTTTTTGTATAAAGCACAATTATTCCAATTCCTTATTTTTTATGCTTTCACACTTTTTTCTTATCACCCCACTTCTTGGCTATTCGTTAAACTGATTTGTGGGTGTGGTGAGGGGTGTATTTATAGGCATTTTGAGGTTTGGGAAACTTTGCCCCTCCTGGTAGGAATGTATATCCCATACGTCACTAGCTCATGGACTCTTGCTAATATGAAATAAATGAATTTATCAGGTAAGTTCTTACATAAATTATGTTTTGTTTTTTTTAAATGTACACTACTGTTACACCAGATGAGTGGTGGCACTGGGCAAGTGGGCACAGTATACGCTGTGAGCCTGACACACACGCTGGCAGGCAGGCAACTGCAATTAGATTACACAGGAAAAAAAAAAAAAGCAGACTGATGTTCTAGCCCTAAAAAGGGCTTTTTGGGGTGCTGTCCTTACATCAGAGATCAGATGAGTCCTTCAGGACTGTAGTGGACACTGAATACACTAGCCTAGCTATCGATTTCCCTATTAAATCAGCAGCAGCTACACTGTCCCTCCTCTCACTAAGAATGCAGCTTCCGAATTAATCTAAAATGGATGCTGTCCAGGAGGTGGGAGGGTCTGGGAGGGAGGGTCTGCTGCTGTTTGGCTGGAATGTGTCTGGTGACTGTGAGGTACAGGGTCAAAGTTTACTCAATGATGACAAATAGGGGCGGACCGACCATCGCATATGTTCGCCCGCCGCGGCGACCGCGAACAAGCTATGTTCGCCGGGAACTATTTGCCGGCGAACTATTCGGGACATCACTAGTTTCCACATTTTGTATCTCATAGTTGAGGTATACCTATGATGAAAATTACAGGCCTCTCTCATCTTCTTAAGTGGGAGAACTTGCACAATTGGTAGCTGACTAAATACTTTTTTTGCCCCACTGTATCTCTTTCTAGTATTGTGAAAAAAAGAGTTTAAAAAAAAAAAAGAAAAAAAAAACATTTTATGATATATCATACTAGTCTCACCCTCATTACTCGTGGACTTCACTGCTTAAGTATTTGTTTCCCAGGAGTAATGGATTGTGGACTCTCACCACCATGAAATAAATTATCTGGTAAGTATAAATGATCTTTCTTTCATGTAATTAGCAAGAGTCCATGAGATAGTGACATATGGGATATACATTCCTACCAGGAGGGGCAAAGTTTCCCAAACCTTAATATGCCTATAAATACACCCCTTACCACACCCACAATTCAGTTTTACAAACTTTGCCTCCTATGGAGGTGGTGAAGTAAGTTTGTGCTAGATTCTACGTTGATATGCGCTTCGCAGCAGGCTGAAGCCCGGTTTTCCTCTCAGAGTGCAGTGAATGTCAGAGGGATGTGAAGAGAGTATTGCCTATTTGAATACAATTGTCTTCCTCTAGGGGATCTATTTCATAGGTTCTCTGTTATCGGTCGTAGAGATTTCTTCTCCTACCTCCCTTTTCAGATCGACGATATACTCTTATATACCATTACCTCTACTGATTCTCGTTTCAGTACTGGTTTGGCTATCTACTATATGTAGATGAGTGCCTTAGGGTAAGTAAGTCTTATTTTTATTTATGACACTCAAAGCTATGGTGGGCACTTTATATGTAAAGTTATAAATACATGTGTTTAAACTTATATTTGCCATGATTCAGGATATTCAGTATTCCTTCATTCAGACTGTCAGTTTCATTTTTTTGGGAAAATGCATATGAATTAAATATTTTTCTTACCTAAATTTTCAATTGACTTTTTTGCTTTAAATTGCAGGCTGTTAGGCTCGCAGGTGCAAAAAATGCTAGAATTTATTGCCTCATTTTTGGCGCGAGACTTTTTTGTCGTGAGATTGACGTTTGACGTCAATGATGTCATTTCCAGCGTCGTAGTTGACGCCGGAGGTTTTCAGGTAGTTGCGTCATTTTTGGCTCTCATGTTTGTTGCCGACGTTTTTGGCGCCAAAATATATGTGGGCGTCATTCTTGGCGCCAGATTTTTAACATTATTTAAGTCTCATTTTTTAGTTGCTTCTGGTTTCTAGAGGCTTGTTCTGTTTGCATTTTTTTCCCATTCCTGAAACTGTCATTTAAGGAATTTGATAATTTTGCTTTATATGTTGTTTTTTTCTATTACATATTGCAAGATATTTCAAAAACTGTTCCTGTATCAGAAAATGCTGAGGGATTCCTGATGTCTGATATCAGTCCTACCAAAGCTAAGTTAATTTATTTTAATGTTCTGAATGTTTATCTTTAGCTATGGTTTGTAATAAGTTATCATGATAAACTTTTACATGCAGAGTCCATTAGTATTTATGCATTAATGATGATGGTGTTTTTTCTCATTCAGAATTTTCTTCATCAGATATTGACACTAACAAATCTACTTTTTTTATTTTTAAATAGAGTACATTCGTTCTTTGTTGAAAAGGTGTTGATTATTTTGGATATTGAAGTAACTAGTTCTTTTGATTTTAAGACTAGATAACATTTAAAATCTGCTTATTAACCTTCTGTGGTTTCTTCAGAGGTTTTTTTCAGTTCCTGATACTAGGGAATGGAATAGGCCGAGAATTTCTTTTATTCCTTCTTTAAGGTTTTTAAATTGTATTCTTTGCCGGCAGTTAGTTTTAAGTTTTGAGGAAATATCCCCCAAGTTAATGGGGCTATCTCTACTCTTGCTAAACATACTATTATTCCTATAGCAAATAGTATTTTTTTTTTTTTCCGTCAGATGGGAAACTTGTATCTTATTTAAGGAAAATTATTTATTTTCAGGTATTTTTCTTAGACCTGTAATTTATTTGGCTGATGTTGCAACTGCTTCAACTTTCTGGTTGGATACTTTAGTGCAACAAGTATCGGATTATGATTTGTTTAGCATTCTTGAGTTGATCAACATACTAATAATTTCATTTGTGTCGTCATTTTTTTATATTTTCGCACATGAGGTTTAATCTATGTCTTTAGCTACTTTAGCTAGAAGAACTTTGTGATTTCAATCTTGGAATGCTAATTTGATTTCTAAATTCCATATTTTTTCCAAGGTAATCAATTATTTGGTTGACAATTGGATTCAATTCTTCAACTGTTACTCTGGGCTTCAAGATTGAGTTCTAAGACTAAATTTTAAGCTTATATTAATTTTTGTTCTTACTAAGGAACGGAATCCTAAATTCTTCCCCAAGTAATATGTTTATAATTGGAAGTTTTCTTCATTCAATTTAAGCCATATAAAAGATCAAAGCCAGCTCCCCAAATTTGCATGTAGGTGCGGTTCTTATTCCAGCTTAGCTGGTAAGGGGCAGGTTAAGACTTTTTTAAAATTTTGGTTTAATTCGGTCCAAACTTCTTAGATTTGGGTACAGAATAGGATTCAGAGTAAAACCGTCTGTGAGAAGTCATTTTTTCTCTAACATATTCCGGCTATTCCAGTAAGGCTCACACTTTCCTGAAGTATGTTTTAGACCTGTATGTATTGGGTACTTGTGAAGCGCGGCTGGTCACCCGTTGGGGCTCAAGGCGCTGCTCAGACCTGGAGTTTTCTGGGGTATTTATACCAGATCCATTTTAGGAACAGGGTTTGGGGGTTTTATTCAAAACTATTCATTGTCCTAAACATAGAAAATCTTTTTGAATTATCATATAAGTGTACCATCTTTTAGAATGGTGTTTATATGGTCTATTCTGCCTTTTTGGTCAGTAAGGGCATTATTTTTTTACAATAGATACAATAGATGCATATCTTCATTTTCTGTTTTCATTCAGATTATTTTCATTTTCTGAGATTCTCTTTTTTTGACAAGCATTAACAATTTGTTGCTTTTCCTTCTGGTCTAGCGACAGCTCTAAGAATCTTTTCAAGGTTCTCAGTGTTTCCTTATTTGGACGGTCTCGTGGTATTGGCTCAGTCTCTTCGTTCTGCGGAGTCTCATACGATCAACATTTGTTGTTTCTTCAAGACATGGTTAGAGGATCTTTTTATCAAAAGCTCCTTGATTCCTCACACAAGGGTCATCTTTTTTAGGTTTCAAGCTAGATTGTGTCGATGTCTTTGTCTCTAACAGACAAATGACAATTTTATTGGGTTCCATTTGTCGGAACCTTCAGTCTCTATAATTTCCTTCAGTTGCTATTTATGCATGGAAGTTTTAGGTCTCATGGCTGAAGCATTGGATTCGATTCCCTTTGCTCATTTTCATAGGAAACCTTTCCAGTTTTTTATGCTGAATTAATGGTGCAGGGATTCTAGGATATCACTTTTTATATCTTTGAATCCCAATGTTTAACTATCTTTGATTTGGTGGTTAGATCACCATCATTTAGTTCTACGAGTCTCTTCGGTTCATTCAACCTGGACCATGATCACTACAGATGCGAGTCTTTTAGGTTGGGAGGCTGTCTGGGGATCTCTGTCAGCACAAGGGGTTTGGAAATCTCAGGAGGCGAGAAGAGTTTTTCAGTTTTGGCTTCTTTTTGAAGAAAGAGATGTTTATTGTTTTTCAGACAAACAATGTCACAACTGTGGCGTATGTCAATCATCAGGGTGGGACTCTCAGTCCTTAGGCTGTGAAAGAAGTATCTTGGATATTTGCTTGGGCTAAATCCAGCTCCTGTCTAATTTCTGTGGTCCATTTCCCAGGTATAGACAATTGGGAAGCGGATTATCTCTGTCAATCAAGCTTTACATCCGGGAGAATGGTTTCTTTACCCAGATGTGTTTTTTCAAATTGTTCAGATGTGAGGGCTTCCAGAAATAGATCTGATGGCATCTCATCTAAACAAGGAACTTCCCAGGGGCCTATTCAGGTCCGGGGATCCTCAGGCGGAAGCAGTGTATGCATTGACACTTCCTTGGAGTTATCAATCTGCCTATATTTTTTCGCCTCTGGTTCTTCTTTTTAGAGTGATTTTCAAAATCACCAGGGAGCAATCTTTTGTGTTGCTGGTGGCTCCAGCATGGCCGCACAGGTTTTGGTATATGGTTCTTGTTCAGATGTCCAGTTGCCAATCTTGGTCACTTCCATTTAAGGCCAGACCTTATATCTTAACATTCATTTTTTTCCATCAGGAACTCAAATTATTAATTTGATGGTATGGAAATTTAACGCTTAGTACTTAGTCATAGAAGTTTCTCTGACTCAGTGATCAATACTATGTTGCAGGCTCGTAAATCTGTGTCAAGTAATATTTATTATCGAGTTTGGAAATTTGCATCTCATGATGCTCTTCTCATAAATTCTCTTGGCATTCTTTTAGAATTCCTAGGATTTTATAGTTTCTTCAGGATGGTTTGGATAAGGGTTTTTGTCTGCAAGTTCCTTGAAAGGACAAATCTCTGCTTTTTCTGTGCTGTTTTCACAGAAAAATTTGCTAATCTTTCTGTTATTCATTGTTTTGTTCAGGCTTTGGTTCGTATCAATCCTGTCATTAAGCCAATTTATCCTCCTTGGAGACTTAATTTGGTTCTGAGGGCTTTACAGGCTCTTCCGTTTGAGCATATGCTTTCTTTGGACATTTAAATTACTTTCATGGAAAGTATTGTTCCTTTTAGACATCTCTTCAGCTAGAACAGTTTTTGAATTATCTGCTCTTTCTTGTGAGTATCTTTTTTCTGATTTTTCATGAGGATGAGGTGGTTTTGCTGTCTTCATTTCAATTTTTACCTAAAGTTGTGAATTCTAACAACATTAGTAGAGGAATTATTGTCCCTTCCTTGTGTCCTAATCCTAAGAATTCTTTGGAAAGATTCTTACATTCTTTGAATGTGGTAAGAGTTTTGAAATATTATGTTGAAGCTACTGAGATTTCAGAAAGACGTCTAGTCTATTTGTTATCTTTTCTGGTTTTAGGAAAGGTCAGAAGGCTTCTGTCATTTCTTTGGCATTTTGGTTAAATCTTTTTTGATTCATCATGCTTATTTGGAGTCGGGTTAATCCCTGCCTCAGAGGTTTACGGCTCATTCTACTAGATCAGTTTCTACTTCCTGGGCTTTTAATAATGAAGCTTCTGTTGATCAGATTTGCAAAGCAATGACTTGGTCTTCTTTGCATACTTTTACTAAATTCTACCATTTTGATGTTTTCTCTTCTTCAGAAGCAGTTTTTGGTAGAATAGTACTTCAGGCAGCTGTTTCAGTTTGATTCTTCTGCTTATAATTTCATTTTTTTTCATTATAAAAATTGAAACTTTTGATTTGGGTTGTGGATTAATTTTTCAGCGGAATTGGCTGTCTTTATTTTATCCCTCCCTCTCTAGTGACTCTTGCGTGGAAGTTCCACATCTTGGGTATCTGCTATACCATACGTCACTAGCTCATGGACTCTTGCTAATTACATGAAAGAAAACATAATTTATGTAAGAACTTACCTGATAAATTCATTTCTTTCATATTAGCAAGAGTCCATGAGGCCCACCCTTTTTGTGGTGGTTATGATTTTTTTGTATAAAGCACAATTATTCCAATTCCTTATTTTTTATGCTTTCGCTCCTTTCTTATCACCCCACTTCTTGGCTATTCGTTAAACTGAATTGTGGGTGTGGTGAGGGGTGTATTTATAGGCATTTTAAGGTTTGGGAAACTTTGCCCCTCCTGGTAGGAATGTATATCCCATACGTCACTAGCTCATGGACTCTTGCTAATATGAAAGAAATGAATTTATCAGGTAAGTTCTTACATAAATTATGTTTTTTCCTACCATTAAGCCAAATCTTCTTAGTTTGGTTTTTGTGTTCTAAAATGGAAATAATAATATATATATATATATATATATATATATATATATATATATATATATATATGTTCTTCCTTTAAATGCTCTCTGAAGACTTTTATGTTCAGATGAGCCTACCACCGAACTCAATAATATTTCCTTACCTAACAACATTTCCCTCCTCTAACTCTGCATTAACATCTTTCTCAATCTTGCAGGCCTCACCTCCTGCTTCTCAACCTCCTTCCCTTCTAGATTGTAAATTCCCACGGGAATAGGGTCCTCAGTTCCTCCTGTATGTGTTTGTAATTTTGTCTTGTCTCTTAGAAGTTTTATATTATTGTTTTATTTATATGAATTGTATCCATGGACAGCGCTGTGGAATATGTTGGCGCTTCATAAATAAAGTATAATAATAAAAATATTTATTTAAAACAACAAATACCTTTCAGATGACAGAACTGTTCTGATCCCAAGCAATTTGGATAAAGGGGTTTGTAACCTGTATTTTTCTACCATTGCTTCTCTGTACCCCTAATGACATTACAGTGTTTTATTTGCAGTTTATCCAAAAGTTGATACTCTGATGACTTAAAGGATATAAAACCTATTTTTTTTCTCTCTCTTATGATTCAGATAAAGAATACAGTTTCCAATTTACTTGCTGAATTGCCTTCATTCTCTTGGCATCCTTTGGTGAAGGAGCAACAGTGCACAACTGGGAGCTAGCTTAGCATATCAGGTGAGCCAATGACAAGAGGTGTATATGTACAGCCACCAATAAGCAGCTGGCTCCCAGTAGTGGATTGCTGCTCCTGAGCCTACCTAGTCATGCTTTTCAACAAATGGTACCAAGAGAACAAAACACATTTGACAATAAAATTAAATGGCAAAGTTGTTTAAAATTGTATGCTCTTTAAAGAGATATTGTACAATAAATTTAATGTGTTCCTAGTGATTCATTTTACTTGCTGGATTGTATTAAATTGCTAAGAAATAACTATTTCAATTTTATTTTGTGCCTGGTGAAACATGAATACTTTAGCAGAAAAGCTTTGTAAACAAGAGACAGCAAGCAGAAATCAAACTCTCGGGCTTCCCATTGATTGGAAGAAATGGATACTAAATTATAATATTCAATTACTCTCCCTAAGTACTAGCCATTTTGAAAATCACAGAAATCTGTTCACCCTGGAAGCTCAGCCTATTTATATGGACATGTTCTTGAAAACAGCAGATTGATGTTTCAGTGAGCAAAAACAGCTACTAAAATAAATGTAAAGGAGCAATTTCCCATAGATTTAATTCTCTGCAGCCACTATAAGAATTCATTGAGAGCAGATAAAGGAGAAACCAGTTTCACGGTGTCCATTGAACATGACAAATAACTGTTTGTTGTGAGATGTAATTCTGATTTCATACTGTTTTTCCATGTGAGCACTTGACAGACTAGGGTTACAAAAGTTATGTGACGAAGCAAAGACTCCAAAGTTTATTACTGTCGCACAACTCCCACCTCTTGCTTCATTTTTATCCCCTTATTAGTTTAATTAACTAATCTCATTTTAGAAAGTAAAGAGCTAAACAATTACAGTGTTAAACATCACGAGGTTGGGAAGCAAACTGTGAAGGTCATTAATCATTTATCTGTTATTATGTATTAATTAAAAAACTGTCATAAAACAGTCGCCTCTTTCACCCATTGGTCGCTGAAGTGGCAGTCAGTACTGGAAACAATATACATGCTGCCTTTTTGGATAATTTAACTAAACCAATTTAACTCATATCTGTTTTTGCTGTGTCTGACTAAAAGATGGCTGCAGACGATAACAGCCAATCACAGGCCATATCACCGGAGCCATTACTGGGAATGAGAGAGTTCTATTGGCTGCTTATTGCCATAGATACGGCAGACTAAATAAAAGGTAGCATTTTGTTTAATTCATGAGACAGCATAAATTCTTTTGCAAAAATAATAAAAGTGATGAGCAGGCGATAGTATTGCACTGTTACATTCACATTCAATATTGCAAAAACAAAAACCATCAAAACAATTAAAGTGATTCCACTTCAGACACAATTCAGTTTGCTTCCCAACCTTTGGGTTTACATTTCAGTCAAATATTCGTTCTCCAAAAATGCATATAGATATATAAATTTCTATTCCACCCACTGCTGACAGCTTATACTATTATGATGAATATAGGTTTAATTAATGAATATAGACCATATATTTGTACTTAAATATAAAATGGCATCTTTGGCCATTTCAGAGTGTGTTGCACATGTACAACAAAATGGGCTAGATTACAAGTGGAACACTAATTTATCACACGCTTGTAAATGGACAAATTCGCCCATTTACGGGCGCACAATAAATAACCAGCCATTACAAGTGGTCTATGGCAACTGTGTGTTCCCTGTATATACAGGTGAAACTCGAAAAATTAGAATATTGTGCAAAAGTTCATTTATTTCACTAATGCAACTTAAAAGGTGAAACTAATATATGAGATAGACTCATTACATGCAAAGCAAGATAGTTCAAGCCGTGATTTGTCATAATTGTGATGATTATGGCTTACAGCTCATGAAAACCCCAAATCCACAATCTCAGAAAATTAGAATATTGTGAAAAGGTGCAATATTCTAGGCTCAATGTGTCACACTCTAATCAGCTAATTAAGCCATAACACCTGCAAAGGGTTCCTGCGCCTTTAAATGGTCTCTCAGTCTGGTTCAGTAGGAATCACAATCATGGGAAAGACTGCTAACCTGACAGTTGCGCAGAAAACCATCATTGACACCCTCCATAAGGAGGGAAAGCCTCAAAAGGTAATTGCAAAAGAAGGTGGATGTTCCCAAAGTGCTGTATCAAAGCACATTAATAGAAAGTTATGCGGAAGGGAAAAGTGTGGAAGAAAAAGGTGCACAAGCAGCAGGGATGACCGCAGCCTGGAGAGGATTGTCAAGAAAAGGCCATTCAAAAGTGTTGGGGGACTTTCACAAGGAGTGGACTGAGTTTGGAGTCAGTGCATCAAGAGCCACCACACACAGACGGATCCTGGACATGGTCTTCAAATGTCATATTCCTCTTGTCAAGCCACTCCTGAACAACAAACAACGTCAGATGCGTCTTACCTGGGCTAAAGAAAATCAGACCTGGTCTGTTGCTCAGTGGTCCAAAGTCCTCTTTTCTGATGAGAGCAAATTTTGCATCTCATTTGGAAACCAAGGACCCAGAGTATGGAGGAAGAATGGAGAGGCACACACTGCAAGATGCTTGAAGTCAAGTGTGAAGTTTCCACAGTCTGTGTTGATTTGGGGAGCCATGTCATCTGCTGGTGTTGGTCCACTGTGCTTCATTAAGTCCAAGGTCAACACAGCCGTCTACCAGGAGATTTTGGAGCACTTCATGCTTCCTTCCGCAGACGAGCTCTATGGGGATGCTGACATCATTTTCCAGCAGGACTTGGCACCTGCCCACACTGCCAAAAGCAACAAAACCTGGTTCAATGACCGTGGGATTACTGTGCTTGATTGGCCAGAAAACTCGCCTGACCTGAACCCCATAGAGAATCTATGGGGCATTGCCAAGAGAAAGATGAGAGACATGAGACCGAACAATGCAGACAAGCTGAAGGCCGCTATTGAAGCATCCTGGTCTTTCATAACACCTCAGCAGTGCCACAGGCTTATAGCTTCCATGCCATACCACATTGAGGCAGTAATTGCTGCAAAAGAGGCCCAAACCAAGTACTGAGTACATACAGTATGCATGCTTATACTTTTCAGAGGTCCGTGATTGCATGTAATATTCTAATTTTCTGAGATTGTGGATTTGGGGTTTTCATAAGCTGTAAGCCATAATCATCACAATTATGACAAATCACTGCTTGAACTATCTTGCTTTGCATGTAATGAATCTATCTCATATATTAGTTTCACCTTTTAAGTTGCATTAGTGAAATAAATTAACTTTTGCACAATATTCACATTTTTCGAGTTTCACCTGTATATGTATATGCTTATATACATATATATATTTATGTGTTAATATGTGTATATACATATATATTTATGTGTATATACATATATATTTATGTGTTAGTATGTGTATATACATATATATTTGTGTTATTATGTGTATATATATATATATATATATATATATATATTTATGTGTTAGTATGTGTATATACATATATATTTATGTGTTACTATGTGTATATACATATATATTTATGTGTTACTATGTGTATATACATATATATTTATGTGTTAATATGTGTATATACGTATATATTTATGTGTTAGTATGTGTATATACATATATATTTATGTGTTAGTATGTGTATATACATATATATTTATGTGTTATTATGTGTATATATATATATATATATATATATATATATATATATATATATATATATTTATGTGTTAGTATGTGTATATACATATATATTTATGTGTTACTATGTGTATATACATATATATTTATGTGTTACTATGTGTATATACATATATATTTATGTGTTACTATGTGTATATACATATATATTTATGTGTTAGTATGTGTATATACATATATATTTATGTGTTAGTATGTGTATATACATATATATTTATGTGTTAGTATGTGTATATACATATATATTTATGTGTTAGTATGTGTATATACATATATATATATATATATATATATATATATATATATGTGTTAATATGTGTATATACACATGTAAACAAATATATATGGGTATAGTCATATACATATATATTTCAATTTGCTGCCCATCGCTACGTGACTTACCCCCTTGCGCTGAGCTAGTTCTCATGCGGTGTCTCACAGCATGAGAATGAGGCTCCCATTGGAGCCTATGGAAGGTTTCCTGTAATGTGAACGCGAGCTCGCGTTCGCATTGCCCTGGACTTAATATACCACCGCACAGTTGCGTGTGCTGTTATTACAAATGGAGCGCAAATATCTACTCGTAATGTAGTCCAATATAATTATATTTGCTAACATGTCAGCTTCACACTTTATCAAGACCTTTTAGATGTTGAAAGTGAAAAATGGTCCCAAAATCTTGTTGAAAAGTATAGAGAATATGGGTTGTGATTGCAAGTTGATGCATCGTATGAGGGACTTTTTTTACTATCTGATGTGATATTTTTACAACACAGAAATCTTGTTATCGTTCACATTGTGATTGTTCCAATCATGAAAAATGAGCATCCGGAGTTGATAAACACAATCAACGAGATTGGTTCCACCTCTATGTGTTTCACTCCTGCAAAGAAGTTAAACACATAGTTAAAGGGACACTGAACCCACATTTTTTCATTTGTGATTCAGATAGAGCATGTAATTTTAAGCAACTTTCTAATTTACTCCTATTATCACATTTTCTTCATTCTCTTGTTATCTTTATTTGAAAAGCAAGAATGTAAGTTTAGATGCCGGCCCATTTTTGTGAACAACCTGGGTTGTTCTTGCTGATTGGTGGATAAATTCACGCACCAATAAACAAGTGCTGTCCAGAGTCTGAACCAAAAATTGGCTGGCTCCTTAGCTTAGATGCCTTCTTTTTCAAATAAAGATAGCAAGAGAACAAAGAAAAATTGATAATAGGAGTAAATTAGAAAGTTGCTTAAAATTGCATGCTCTATCTGAATCACGAAAAAGAAACAATTTGGGTTCAGTGTCCCTTTAAAGTTAGCTCCAGAGCAGCAATGCACTATTGGGGGTTAGCAGAACACAGCCAATGACAAGAAGCATATGTGTGTGGACACCAATCACCAGCTAGCTCCCAGTAATGCCTTACTGCTCCTGAGCCTACCTATATATGCTTTTCAACAAAGGATACTAAGAGTAAATCTGAAAAGTCTCCTAAAATTGCAAGTTCTAATTTATGTAAAGCACAGCGTTGCATTATTATTAGTGGTTGTATTGCACTGTCCTAAATAAACTGTTATTGTTACATTAAGCTTATGTTTTATAGGTGCATAGCAAACATATATCAGCAACTAAGCATAGCTAAATACTTGTGTACAAAATACATTTAACACTTTCATTTTCAATTTAATTATTTTGCAAATCAAGAGCAGTTCAAAGATACATCCCTTGAAAATGCTGCTGGAATTCATGTTCCTAGTCTCATTTGCAGTGACCATTTAGTGACATATATAAATACGTGTGATGAGAGCAGGATGTGATGTCACTAGTTTGGGGGCGGGGCTTAGGTCTGTTAGTCTGTGTCGCAGTTAGTTAGTGAAATCAACCTGACTAGATGTATGTTTCCATGCTCTGCAATAAAATAGAGTTGTACCATCATTGCTATGTCCTGCATATGCCCTGCATCTCATGACATGGTGTCAGAAGTTCTTGCCTGCGCTTCTGTTCCTGATCGATAACGATGTCAAAGTTTACCCCACCTGAGCCTTTTGACTTCTCTCAGCCTGCAGCTTGGCCCACATGGCGTCAGCGGTTTCAGTGCTTCAGGATTGCATCCAAACTGAACAAGGAGAGTGGTGAAGTACAAGTTAATTCTCTTTTATACTCTATGGGAAGGATGTGGAGCCAGTGTTCAATGCTTTTACTTTCCAAGAAGGGGAAGAATTTAACTTTGATATAGTTATGGATAAACTCAGTGCCCACTTTGTGCCCAAAAGAAATGTGATTCATGAGAGAGCTTGTTTTCACAAACGTAATCAGCGTGTGGGAGAATCTGTGGAGTCATTTGTGCGCAGCCTGTATGAATTAGCTGAATTCTGTGAGTTTGGTGTTGCTAAAGAAGAGCAAATCAGAGACAGAATAGTTATTGGAATTGCAGATACTGAAGTCTCACTGAAGCTGCAGTTAGAGCCTGATTTAACATTAGATGGGGCTATTAGGATGGCCCGCCAGAGTGAACTGTTGAAAAAGCAAAGTGCTGATCTGAGGTCTGAGAGTATTGTGGATGAAGTGCAACAGTCCAGTAAAACTGCTAGTGAAAGGCACAGTATGAGCGGTAGATCTAAAATAATGGATAGACCTAGAAGTGGATGGGCGCAGCATGCCCGATGCACACGGTGCTACTGTGCCCATGATCAGAGTGTTATATGCCCGGCCAGAGATAAAAGATGCAGAAAATGTAACAGAATGGGCCATTTTGAAGTGGTGTGTAAAAATGAATACATTAAGGAGATGCAGGTGGACAGTGACCAGGAGGGTCAGGAAGTGTCTTTTGTGGGGTCTGTTGTGGAACAGCCAAGCTCAGAGGCAGATTGGAAGGTTACTTTTACTGTAATGGGAGCCAAAGTTGATTTTAAGATCGACACAGGAGCAGATATCACTGTAATGTCTTTTACAAAATGACTACAGGACTACAAATGTCCATAGTCCTGGTGGCCGCGGGGAAATTTCTTGCCAGCTGTGAGTACAAGAAAAGGAAATTCATCATGTGGGTGCATGTGATTCGAGGTCAGTGTGTTAGCAATTTATTGAGCAGAAGAGCAGCCTGTGACTTGGGCCTCGTGGCCAGAGTGAATGAGATCTCCGAAGATATGTTTGGCGAATTGGGCCTACTGAATTGCAAGCCAGTCCGTATAGCACTTAAAAGTGACGCAGTCCCATACAGTATTCCTACTCCCCGTAGAATTCCGTTCCCAGTCATGCCTCAAGTGGAGAAAGAGTTTATGCGCATGAAGTCTATGGGGGTTATTGAAGAGGTTGTTGAAGCGACTGATGGGTGTGCCCCCATTGTTCCTGTTGCTAAGAAAAATGGAAAGGTGCGCATTTGTGTGGACCTGAAAAGGTTGAATGAGGCTGTGAAGAGAGAGAGATTTGTGCTGCCGACATTAGAAGATATAGCTCCAAAGTTGGATGGGCAAAGTTCTTTTCTACATTGGACGCTTCTAGCGGCTTTTGGCAGATCCCCTTAGATCCAAAGTGCCGCAAACTGACTACCTTTATCACACCGGTAGGTCGGTTTTGCTTCTGCAGACTCCCCTTTGGGATATCCTCTGCTCCAGAAATCTTTCAAAGGGAAATGAGTTCTCTCCTGAGTGACCACGTGGGCACGGCAGTCGTCATGGACGACATTCTAGTGTATGGGTCTACAGTGGAGGAGCATGATCAGCGTTTGAGTTGTGTGCTGCAGGCTATCAAAGAGTCTGGGCTGATGTTAAATAAAGAAAAATGTCATTTTAGGAAAACTGAATTATGTTACTTTGGGCATATCATCAATGGGGATGGCATCAAGCCAGACCCCGAGAAAATTTGTGCTATTGAACAGATGAAAAGTCCTTCTGATGTACATGAGCTGAGACGGATATTGGGCCTTGTAAATTATGTGGGCAAGTTTCTTCCAGATTTATCAACAGTTCTACACCCTATCACAGAGTTGCTAAAGAAAGACGTTGCCTGGGTCTGGGGACCTTCACAAGAAAAAGCTTTTATGCAGGCCAAGTCCCTGCTGGGTTCTATGACCCTTCCAAAAAGACTGTGGTTAGTGCTGATGCAAGCAGTTATGGGTTGGGGGCTGCTCTCCTGCAGTTAAATGAAAATAAACTACAGCCCATCACCTACTGTTAACGCACACTGACGGCTGCGGAGTCAAAATACGCTCAAATTGAGAAAGAGTGCTGGACTGCAGTTTGGGCCTGTGAGCGCTTTCAGTGTTATCTAGTGGGTTTGGAGAAATTTAGTCTGGAGACTGACCACAAACCGCTAGTCCCTCTAATCAACTCTTATGATATCGACAAAACACCCTTAAGATGCCAGAGACTTTTAATGAGATTGCTCAGGTTCAATGTTCAGGCAGTGCATGTGCCAGGGAAACAACTGGTTGTGGCGGATACACTATCCAGGCTCCCGCTGGCTGCTGCTGAAGAATCCTCCACTGAATCTGATGTGAAAGTGTATGTTGATTCTGTTCTGGCCTCTAAGTCCATTTCTTCAAGGGAACTGGAGGAGATAAAGAAAGAGACATATTTGGACACAGATCTGCAAGAGGTTATAAAGTACATAAAAGAAGGCTGGCCCGAGAACCGGGCAGCCTGGATGTCTTTAAGTTGTTACCAGCCAGAGAGGTCGCAGCTCACGGAGCTGGAGGGGTTGGTGCTGTTCCAAGACCGCATTGTAATTCCTGTCAGCATGAGGAAGGAGATGTTAAACAGGATTCACAATGGCCATTTAGGCATTACAAAGTGCAGAGAAAGGGCAGCTACAGCTGTGTGGTGGCCTGGGATCAGCTCCGACATTGCAAATCACGTGTCTAAATGTGCCTTTTGCCGGGAACGCCGGCCTACTCAGAGAAGGGAGCCCTTGATTTCTACTCCGCTGCCTGCGGGGCCGTGGCAGAAAATAGCTGCTGATTTGTGTGAACTGCACGGGAAAAGTTCCTTGTCGTGATCAACTACTATTCCAGGTATTTGGAAATTGCACCTCTGAATGATATCACAAGTCAAGCCGTTATCATTCGTCTGAAGAGCTTGTTCGCCCGGTGGGGCATTCCGATGGAGCTGGTGAGTGATAATGGTATGCAGTTCACTTCTACAGAGTTCAGTGCTTTCAGCAGGGAATATAACTTTGTACATTCCACGTCAAGTCCACATTATCCGCAGGCCAACGGAATGGCTGAAAGGGCAGTTCAAACAACAATATTCATTCTAAAGCAATCTGAGCCGTACCTAGCCCTCTTGTCATACAGGGCGACGCCCATTCAAGCCTCCGGGTTTCGCCCGGCACAGCTGATGCTAGGATGCCGCCTAGCCCTGTTCCTCGGGACGAAGTCCTTAGGAGGGATGAAGAGGCCAAATAGGGTTATCGTTTCTTCTACAACAGGAGACATTCTGTCAGGCCCTTACAGGAACTGAATGCGGGGCAAAGTGTCAGAATTAAACTGGATGATGAGAAGAAATGGAAGATGCCTGCTACAGTAATTGGACGCTCTCCAGAACCAAGGTCTTATACAGTCCTTACTGATGGAGGGACGGTTACACGCCGTAACTGAAGACATCTTCAGCCTGTACCTGAGAGTCTGGAACTGTTCTAAGAGAGGTGCCTTCCCCACAGCAAGATCACAGCGGGGATATATCTTTGCCTCCAGTGGACTCTTATTCACCATCTTCTGTATCAGAGGACAGTTCATGGAAAGTTACATCAAGCGGAAGAGTGGTGAAACTTCCGGCCCGATATAGGGACTGACTTTAGCTAGAACAGTGACCGGAAGTATGGGCAGAATAATCCCATGGTCACTGTGGACTAGGGTAGTCTACCCCGATGTCCAAGTCAGGATGTAATTTATGTGTTTATATTTTCTGAACCTATTTGTTTATATATTGTTCGAAAAAAATGTTGTTGTATACTCTGTTCGTATACCTTGTTATTTGTTATATTCAAATGTATGCTTTGCCTTTGAAAAAGGGGAAGATGTGATGAGAGCAGGATGTGATGTCACTAGCTTGGGGGTGGGGCTTAGGTCCGGTAGTCTGTGTCGCAGTTAGTTAGTGAAATCAACCTGACTAGATGAATGTTTCCATGCTCTGCAATAAAATAGTTGTACCATCATTGCTGTGTCCTGCATATGTCCTGCATCTCATGACAATATGCTTGTATTTTAGTCTAAGCAATCACTTTGTAGAATGTTTTGGGTCAGTTCAAAATCATCATCATTATGATGGAGACAGTCTGGCCTCTCTGGAGGGAGTAGATCCCACACAGCTTTTTAAATGTATGTTGTTTTATGTTCTTTAGCTGAGCTTTTTATTGGGTATTCAATTCTGAGGTTAATGTCCTGTTAAAGGGACATAAATCACATTTTGAATTCCCCATAAATGTTTAAGCATGTGCAGTTCTTGGTGGTCATTGGTGGGTACATACAATTCTGCTTCTGATTAATTCACTGGGGTTTTCTGCTTGAAGAGTTTGAGCATCTCGTTCTATTTATCACATTTGTGAGGGCTCTTAGGAGTCTATTACAACGGTTTGATATGTAGCTTAGATAATGTGTTACAAATAACTGTATTGCATGTTTTTCAAGTGATCACAATGCCAATTTGCTTTTTTCCTGTAAAACCCCTCAGCCGTGAAAATGTTTTAAACAGGTAACACAAGAAAAATTAGTTTTCCATTATTTAGTTTGTTATAAAATAATAATAGTCGGATGTAAAGCAAATGTAAATTACTAATACAATAGCCCTTTCACTGGTCTGTCAATTATATTGTAGCTGTTTTCACTGATCCCTTTGTACACTGTGTAATAAGAGACGTGAAATTAACCTCTTATGTTCCAAAACCATAGCAATGTGTGCATAATCTTAATTTATTTAGCAGATTTTGGCCTAGAATTCTCAAAAATTAAAGTACTGTACCTTAAAATTTCACCAATGTGAATATTAACTAAATACAGGTATTGTTGCATTTGTAAAACTGGTTTTCTAAATGTTGTGGTCATTATTTCTCACTTTTTAGCCCTTTAACTGCTGAGCCATTTCACCCCTGTGCTGAGCTGTTTAGTAGTTTTTAGATACCCACACTTTTTATATATCGTTTTCTTTCATCAGATGGTGAAAGTCAGAGTCATGTGTCGGAATTATTCCCCTCCTGACCACTAGGAGGAGGCAAAGGACATCCCTCCCACTTTCCCATGATCCTCATTTTCTTTTGCCTCCTTGTGGTTTTGAGGGCTCCTTTATATCCTGGAAGTTTATTTTTCTTCTAGCTATATCTTCAACTAGAGGGGCCTCTAAACTTTCAGGTTTGTCATGCAAACCTTGTTTTCTGACCTTCTTCTCTTTTTGTTCTTTTTTCTGGACCTTGCAAAGGTTAAAAAACTATGGCAGCTACTTTAGCAGCTTGGCTTAAAGCCTTAATTTGCAATTGGTTGCGGGGAAAAAACTCCCTCTGAGCGTATTACTGCTCATTCCATTAGAGCATTTGCTACTTCTTGGGCCTTTCGTAATGAGACTTCTATTGATCAGATTTGTAAGGCAGCTACTTCGTCTTCTTTACACACTTTTTCTAAGCTTTATCACTTGTTTGTGTCTGCTTTTTCAGAGCTTCAGGCCGTAGTGCCTGAATAGTAACGTCTCGCATTCACTGTTTGCCCTCCCCAATTAATGGAGGTTTAGTGAACTCTGTGGCATGGGTATTGATTCCCACACGTAATGACTCATGGACTCTCACCATCTGATGAAAGAAAACAAAATTTACGCTTTCCGGATAAATTCATTTCTTTTATGATGTTAAGAGTCCACCAGCCCCAACTTTTCTTTTTGTTCAGGCAGCATTACTTGTTTTGCACTTCTTTGCACCGGTTTATCTTTCTGGCTATATACTGTATATATGACTTTTATTTATATTTCATTACATTTTTATTAAACAAGGTTATAAACAATAGTGTGTGTGTTTTACCCCTACACTCTATAGTAAAAAGAAGGGGGTTATCCTCATATAAATAAGGGCTCTTCAGTATAGTTATGTAGTTTTGATCTGCACATTATTCACTCTATGGCCTCTATTTATCAAAGTCTGGCGAACCTGATCCGACAGTGCGGATCAGGTCCGCCAGAACTCGATGAATACGGTGAGCAATACGCTCTCCGTATTCAGAATTGCACCAGCAGCTCACAAGATCGGCCGCCAGCAGGGGGGTGTCAATCACCCCGATCGTACTCGATTGGGTTGAATTGCGTGATGTCTGTCCGCCTGCTCAGAGCAGGCAGACAGGTTATGGAGCAGCAGTCTTTAGACCACTGCTTCACAAATGGTGTTTCTGGTGAGTCTGCAGGCTCGCCAGAAACACAGGGCCTCAAGCTCTATGCGGAACTTGATAGATAGGCCCCCAAGTGATCACTATTCTTATTTAGAAGAGGGGCTTTTGAGCTTTAAAATAAAGGGTTCTGGGCATTTCTAGGCATTTTTGATGACTGTTATAAGAGTATATATTTTTAAAGAGCATTAAAACATTTGCATTTAAAAAAAATGTGATTAACCCCAAAACACACAGAGCAGGTAATTATCTTTCAAATGGTGGGTCTTGGGGGATTCTAGGGCTTAAAGGAGTTTAGGTTGAGGTGTTTTAATATCAAACCCCCATCCTGCTCCCTTAAGCCCTTTGATCCTTCCCTACTCTGTCGGGTATGCGGGTCTTGATGACATTCGTGGATTCCTCAGGCGACACTGGAGCCCTAGACTAACATGGATGTGGGCTAAGTCCAGGTGAAGCCTCAATGAGCTCTAAAAGCACCCCCTGCATCTGGTCATGATCCACACTAAATACATGTGAATTACAACCATATTTCATCATTCACACTTAAGTGGCTAGAGGTTCTCATTTACTGTGCAAGATAACACATAACTGGTTAATCAAATACAACAACGCCCAATAGTAAAGGAGAGAAGTATTATAAAAACAGCCAATATGATATTGATGGCTCTTTTCAATGTGTTTTACCCATGTACAATATTCCATTCAAAAAGATCATTCAAGATCTGAAAAGGCAAGTTTGAGAATTTAATGAAGGGCTATTACATTGATAAAATTAAAAGCTGTAATTAGTTAGAGCATGTAATTTTATCACTACTGACGCTCGGGAGCTGCTGATCCAATGAGAAGCGTAGTCACATGACCCAGCTGTGCAACTAGTGAAGCTGATTGGGTGTGCAGCAATATGTGTTTTCTAACAAAATAGAGCATGTTATTTTAGCTTTTTTTTTCCCTTTAATTTATAAACAGATAAACTATTTTGAAAATTTTTAGTTATAGGTAATGAATAGGATTGTTAGCTATCAACTCTTGTAGTGAAGCCTGAAATATTTGCACATTGAATAATTTATCTACATTATGTATTGGGTGTTGCTATATACACACAGAAATAGAAACGTGATTTGTGTGACGTTTTTCTAGTATATCAAGTATTGACTAATAACATACGGAATCAGGTCCGATGAGCAAGATGACATTTTGTTTTACAGTATTTATTTAATAAACAGCTGTTTATGCCCTAAGCTTACAGGTAACCAAGCTCTCTAAGGCTTACCCTAGAAGTATGAATAAACTATAAAATCTCCCCTGAAATTGCCTTGTGTGCTGTGAGCAATAATCATAGCTAAGCAGATCCTAATGAAATCCCAGGGGACCGGAACATTGCACACACTAAAAGCTGCTTGTGCCAACACCTGCGACCCTGAGTAGGACTTTTGGGATGGACACATCCCTGTTATTAATTCTTCATTAACTCAGCTAATGTCTCGTGAGTAGATGGAATTTTAAAAGGGAATCTGACTTGTCACAAGTATTGGTAAAATCCAATCTAAACTCGTTTTGCTACCCCATACTTGTGAACTATAAAAAAACAAACAAAAAAAAAAAACGTCAGCAGAGCAATAAAGTTAATCTAGTTATGTGAGTATTTACCACGCCCACTGTTGGTTTCCATAGCTCCCTGCTGTTGTTCCAAAACACTTAGGGGCCAATTTATTATGCGGAAACATTAGTTAAGAAGCAGCGGTCATAAGACCGCCTTCTCCTTAATTCGTCCTCCAAGTCTGAGGTGGCGGACAGCAAACATCCCGATCGCATCCTATGATTGACACCCTCTGCTAGCGGCTGATTGGCCGTGAATGTGCAGGGGCTGGCATTGCACAAGCATTTCAGCGGATCATGTCCGCCCGCACAATGTTAAATCGGCCCCTAAATGTAAACTGCACAAAATGTTAAAGGGACAGTAAATTCAAAATGAAACTTTTATGATTCAGATAGAGCATGTACTTTTAAGACACTTTTATTTCACATCTATTATCAAATTTACTTTGTTCTCTTGGTAGTCTTTGTTGAAAAGCATACCTAGGTAGTCACAGGAGCAGCAATGCCCTACTGGGAGCTAGCTGTTGATTAGTGTCACTGGTTCACCAGATGTGCTCAACTCCAGTAGTGCATTGGTGGTCTGGAACTGACTTTATAAGTGTAACCCCTTTGCTGGGGTGATAGGCAGAGATCATTTTATTACTATTGCTTGCAAATAACAAGCATTTTCTTTTTGCACTTTTATTCTTTTTATGTATTGTAGTATTTAATATAATCTATAGCCTCCCAAAAATGCACAGATGCCAGATCCCCAAAGTATATATATTATTCTGCTGTTCTAATATAAAGTGGCACAATAGGCAAACATTATATGTACTTAGGACCAGCAAATGCCTCATTACTGATTCTTCACAGAAATTCATGCCAAATCAATACCTTAAAGGGACATGAAACACAAACATTTTCCTTTATTATTCAGATAGAGCATACAAACAATTGTTATATTTACTTCTAGTATCTAATTGTATTAGTTCTTGGGTATCCTTTGTTGAAAAGCATACCAAGGTAGGCTCAGGAGCTGGAAGCTAGCTGATGATTTGTGGCTGTGCATATATATGTATTTTGTCATTGGCTTACCAATGTGTTCCGCTATATTCCCACAGTGCATTGCTGATCCTTCAACAAAGGATACCAAAAGAATGAAGCAAAATTTATAATAGAAGTAAATTGGAATGTTGTTTAAAAATATATGCTCTGTCTGAATTATAAAAAATAAAATTGGGTTTCATGTCCTTTTAAGACATATTGTTACAAATTAGTATAGACTCCGAGGGTAATTATAACATGTGACATAAGGACAAACACTGGGACTGTTCACATGGGAAGTTGGCAAGTTTACTACCCCAGCCAGAAACATGGGGTTAGCATATCAAACTTACAGCTTCAGAGCAGGTTCAATAATTGCATTTTTTTTTCCTTCTAAATATAAATACATTAAAAAAATATTTTATTTAAATTGGATCATGATGGTACAAGTCCCAAACTGCTTTGGATTCAAAATAAAAACCGTGACACAGTTTCAGATTGTCAGCATTAAAATAAATAAATATATCTTTTTTGTATTCTTTAACATAGCAACACTTCCAAAACATTTTATCTAATTTTTCCACTTGCTGTCTCCAGATGCGAACAGCTCTTTCCGTTCCGTTTTGTATTTATTTCTTTTAAAGTGGTATTATGCTAAATAATTACTCCTAAAGGATGGTAAATTAAAATAAAATTCTTGCACAGCGTAGACGTATTCCTGGCACGTACATCGTTTGGTAGCAGATTTTTAGTTTGACCACTTTTGCTAGTATGCATGGCAAGAAAAGCCATTACCAAAGGCAAATCCTCTGAGCAATATATATTTTTTGGCTGAATCAAATATTAAACCTGCTACAATGATTTCCACGCTTTGCGTTCCTAAAGCAGATGTACAGTGATGATGCCAACATTTTTTGGAAATGATCAGACTTACTTTGTGTAGTCTTCCCAGCAGAGGGCATAACAGATAAGTGCCGTGTGCATTTGTGATTTATGAGGAACCAATAAGTGTTATGTATAATAATATAGAGCCACATTCATCAATTTTATTTACATTTTGGAATGTAACTTGCTCAGTATGTAGGTTTTTGGATTTCCTCCTACCAATGCATTGAAGATTCAAAATAAATTTAGGCTTTCTATTTTCTACTGTTATGTTTTGAATTGCTTGATGTAATTGTTGTCCGCACAATAGTCTGTATTAAACTGTATTAAAATGGGATTGTTTCATAATACAACATTGAAACATATTCAAAGATTTAGTGTGAAATAATAAGAAAAGAAAATAATGTGTGATAGATGCCATGTGAACGGAATTCAGCATTTAACTCATTTGTTGCCAGCACAGAGTTATGTTAAAGGCATATGAGTCAGGTCAAATATTTGGTAGTAATGTGCACAGGCGAAAACATTTTTTTGTGTGAAAGATTAGTTTCAGATTTTTTGGCCAAATTTAATTCATGTTGGCATTAGTTTTGGCCAAATATTGGACTCCGATTTGTAACCGTTATTTCCAATGAAAACATCAAATATATACAACTAATTTTAACAAAGATCTTACTTTATAGAATTCAATGAATTAAAAAAAACAACAACCTATCTTTAAACGTTAACAGCTCATTCTAATCTTCCCTCTAGCTCTACTCATATATCTGATTTTTGTCCGCTGCCTCGAGGTTACACTTGAGATTTGTCCCCTACATCCAATAACTCGCTTCATCCTGTCACAATCACCCAGGCATTATTACTGGACAATCACCCAGGCATTATTTCCAAAATGTGACTGTTTCTGAAGACTGACACCACAAAGCTACTAATCCACTCCCTTGTAATTTCCCGACTTGACTACTGCAATAACCTACTTACTGGCCTTCCTCCTCTGCGAGTCCCTTCTCTGGCTCCCAATTCACAATAAAATAAAATTTAAAATTACCACCCTGACCTACAAAGCCCTTATAAATGCTGCTCCCCACTACCTGTCTCACTAATCAACAAATATACTGCAGCCCGCCCCCTAAGAGCCAACAATGACCTACTCCTTGCATATTCTATCATCACCTCTTCCCATGCTAGACTGCAGGACTTCTCTTGTGCTGCACAAACCCTGTGGAATGCTCATTTTGACGCTGTCAGACTTTCCCCTAATCTGTCTATTTTAAACTCTCACTAAAGACATTTTTTTGTTCAGGAAAGCCTTCCACTCAACTCAGTAACAAATTAATTCCACTTACCCAATAATTGCCCTAATCAATATCATTCTCACCCATGCATTCTCACCTTGCAAATTGTACATTCACACGGGAATAGGGCCCTTAACTCTACCTGTATTTGTCAAATTTTGTCTTGTCTCTTACAAGTATTGTATTATTGTTTTACTTATATGATTAGTACCCATGGACAGCACTGCGGAATATGTTGGTGCTTTATAAATAAAGTATTCTAATAATATTAATAAAATACAACTCACTGATTGAATTTGAGAAAATGACTAGGTCACAGAGGGACAGAAGTCACATAATTGCACATTCCAATATCTCTAGTCAAAGTGATTAAAAATGTCTGAGCTTCCCCTAATATCTCATCTCCCTGTGCGAGGTTAATGCTTGATTGGACAACCATGTATGACTAAAATCCAAAATTTAGCGCCTGACTGGCTGTGCCTGATATCAATCAATAGTAATACTATCATAGGATTGGACAATGGACACATGAATGGTCAAACCCCCTGTACATTATTAAAAACAAAGGAGCTGATAAGCAAAAAAAAAATATTTCCCCCATCCTGGACCATTGTGGTGCCAAACAGCAAAAACAAATTAATGAATAGATTTTATCAAGCAATTGTTCATCAAATAATGTATTTACCTACTCATGTATCGGATGAGCCACTGAATCAGCATAAATCTGGATGAATTTGTATTCTGCTAAAGCCAACTGCATGTCTCTGATATATAGGCCTATTGCAGTTCAGAGCGACAACAAGTATAAAGCTGTAAAGGGCATTGCAACAGTCTTCTCCTGAACACCCCCGGCAAAGTGGTAAGAAAGTCCACGGCTGTGGCCTACTACGGAAGACACGCACACCAATAAACATACTGTGGAGGTAGGGAAATAAAGGCTCCCCTTTGTCAAACGTGGCACACGAATGGAGGACTGACCGACCTCAGAAGAGGTACAGACTGAGGTTCGGCCCTAATGCTAGTGGCGCGACCTGCCAAAAACTACATAACAGTGAACAAGGGGATATCTCAATCCCTGACAAAAATCCGACTGGAACCATAATTTAGCTGAACCCCCAGGTGAACACTAAATATCATTGGCTGATAAAGGTAAGAGGTGGGAAACAGCCATTTCTGCAAGCTAAGCAGCATAGCTCCTCTTATTTCCTTAAATAGCTATCAATCCTAGACTACATAATCACCACTGCCAATGCACAACTCGCAAAGCCAATAAAGTAAACAACTGAATAGCCTAACCCCATTCTTCACTCATGGCTCCCATTAGAGTAGTCTCACAAAATGTACGAGGCCTACACTCCAATATAAAATGTAAAAAGGCAATCACTGAATACAAATCCCTCAATGCACATATGGTGCTACTACAAGAAACACATTTCACTAAAACTAGTACTCCCAAATACTGGGACAAATCACTCCCCCAACAATACTACACTATAAGTTCTATAAAACATAGAGGGGTCTATATACTACTTCATGCATCCCTTAATTTCAAAGAGGAAGAAATAATTACTGATAAAGAAGGGAGATATCTCATAGTTACGGGCTACATTCACAATACCTCTATCATCATCTGAAATATCTATGCACCAAATGAGAACCAGTCATCCTTCATCTCTAAAGTTAGTAAACAACTTACCATGTGGAAAAAATATAGAATGATAATAGGAGGTGACTTTAACCTAACCCTTAATAACCAAATATATAGATCTAAAAACATAACACAGACACAACAGAGAACAGAACCTAACCAAAAACTCTTAGGAGACTTCATACTGGATCATAATTTAATAGATGCATGGAGGACCATGAATAAGGGAACAAGAGACTATACATACTACTCCTTAGTACATACATCATATTTTGACCATTATTATTCTAAACAATCAAATCATTGTCTTTTTTTATAAATTTAGAGTATAATAATTTCTAGCAATATTAGGATTATTTGTTCAAGTGTATACACCTTTAATTATGCTGTAAATTTGCTTTCAGGACTAACATACCTGGTGACTAATGTCTTAGTATGGTATAAATTGATTGAGAGTACCCTCCCCCACTGTCTCTGAGTACGGGAAAACCCGAAACGTGTCCTGAGTCTGGGGATATGTGTTACTCTTTTTATCCATATTTTTTAACTTTCTAGTATGTTGTACCTGCCCACGTTGGTGTTTTTTTACTATTTTTCTAATAAAGATGTCATAATTTGAACCGCTCTAGCATTTGCCTCATTGTGAAATTGTTAATCTGAACGGCTATTGGGCTCTTTGACATCACGGGACTTATACCTGTATCCAGCGCCAGAAGCAGAGGATCTTGTTGGGTCGATCGGACCTTTCAGGAACGGAGGAGCACTGTAGCAGGCAGTCGGCGGAGCGAGTAAAACACAGGTGATGTGTATTCCTTAAACAGGTTTTACGGCCTAAGGAGTGAGACGATATCGCCCATAGAAGATATGTGAGTGAATATTTACAAATTCGTCATTACCGTTGCATTCCTCTGAATGAATAATCAGCACAATCTTTCATATACAGTTTACATATGTTGTGTCATTGTATCTGGTCCGAATTGACTTTATTTAACTTCTGGGATACATTTTTGCTACAGGAGATGAGTGGCGGGGCTAGTGCTGTTTGCACAATTGTTATATACCAGAATGAGTTCACCGTACTCCAATGGCCTCCACACTCACCAGATCTCAAGCCAATAGAGCACCTTTGGGATGTGGTGGAACGGGAGATTTGTATCATGGATGTGCAGCCGACAAATCTGCAGCAACTGTGTGATGCTATTATGTCAATATGGCCAAAATGTCTGAGGAATGTTTCCAACACCTTGTTGAATCTATGCCATGAAGAATTAAGGCAGTTCTGAAGGCAAAAGGGGGTCCAACCCGGTACTAGCAAGGTGTACCTAACAAAGTGGCTGGTGAGTGTAGATATGTTCTTTGACAGAAAAGTGTTATAAAACCAATGTGTATTCTATCAAAAAAAATGTGTAAATAATAATTTAAAAAAAACTATTGGCTAAATTATGAGTTTTGCGGTAACAGGGGTGCGGTGCTAACGAGCCTTTTTTTTTTAACGCTACCTTAAGACAACGCTGGTATTACAGGTATTTTTCAACCCGGTGTCAGCCACAAAAAGGTGAGCGTAGAGCAAATCTCACCTCAATACCAGCGCTGCTTACGGTAGCGGTAAGCTGGCTAAACGTGCTCGTGCACGATTTCCCCATAGGAAACAATGGGGCAGAGCCGGCTGAAAAAAAACCTAACACCTGCAAAAAAGCAGCGTTCAGCTCCTAACGCAGCCCCATTGTTTCCTATGGGGAAATACATTTTATGTCTGCAACTAACACCCTAACATGAACCCTGAGTCTAAACACCCCTAATCTTACACTTATTAACCCCTAATCTGTCGTCCCCGACATCGTCGCCACCTGAATTATAATTATTAACCCCTACTCTGCCGCTCCGGACACCGCCGCCACCTACATTATACTTATGAACCCCTAATCTGTTGCCCCCAACATCGCTGAACCCTACATTATATTTATTAACCCCTAATCTGCCCCCCAACGTCGCCGCAACCTAACTACATGTATTAACCCCTAATCTGCCGCCGCCAACGTCGCCACCACTATAATAAAGTTATTAACCCCTAAACCTAAGTCTAACCCTAACCCTAACACCCCCCTAACTTAAAAATAATTTAAATAAATCTAAATAAAATAACTACAATTAAATAAATTATTTCTATTTAAAACTAAATACTTACCTATAAAGTAAACCATAAGATAGCTACAATATAATTAATAATTACATTGTATCTATTTTAGGATTTATTTTTATTTTACAGGCAAGTTTGTATTTATTTTAACTAGGTAGAATATTTATTAAATAGTTAATAACTATTTAATAACTACCTAGCTAAAATAAATACAAATTTACCTGTAAAATAAAACCTAACCTAAGATACAATTACACCGAACACTACTGTCAGGGTGCCAGGAATCAGACTGAGACGAGAAGAGCAAAAATAATCACACCTTTATTAATAGCAAAAAATAATAAGTCCACAAGTCAAATAACAAGCCAGGAATCAAAACCAGAGCTGGTAGTCAGACGAGCCGAATCAGGAGCCAAAGCGAATAGTCAGACAAGCCAGAATCAGGAACAAGGAAAACAGAGTCAGGAACAAGCCAGCGATCAGGAACCAGGAAATACACAAGGAACTCTCACAAACAGGTCTGAGACAACGCAAAGGCAAAGCATACTGAACAGAGGCCCTTTAAATAATAAGTGATGACATCACAATTCTGAGACTGCATCCTGTCTCACATGGATGATGCACACCAGTGTGGCCATAAAAAGAAGTGCAGGAATTGAGCAGCATCCCCCACAATGCACCATAGTCAGGAAGAGAGGTGAGTAAAATGGCTGCCAGCAGCACATGGCAAACACAACAGGGAGAAATCCCTGACAGTACCCTCCCCTCAACGACCCCTCCCCCGTGGGAGGACAAAAGGCTTATTGGGGAAACGGGCATGGAAGGCACGGAGGAGGTCGGGAGCATGAACATCAGAGGAGGGAACCCAAGAACGCTCCTCCGGACCGTAGCCTCTCCAGTGAACCAAATACTGTACACGGCCCCTGGACATACGAGAGTCAATAATGCTGCTGACATCATACTCCTCATGGTTGTCAACAAAGATAGGATGGGGACGAGGCAACACAGTGGTAAACCGATTACAAACCAATGGTTTCAAGAGGGAGACATGAAAAACATTGGATATGCGCATAGCAGGAGGAAGGTCAAAAGCGTAGGCCACAGGATTAACCCGTCGGAGTATTCGAAAAGGACCAACATAACGGGGAGCCAATTTATTGGAAGGCACATGAAGGTTCAAGTTGCGGGAGGACAGCCAAACTCTCTCACCAACCTGGTAGGAAGGTGCGGGCAGACGCCTACGATCAGCCTGGAACTTTTGGCGCTGCATAGAACAATGAAGGCAATCCTGAATCTGCACCCACGTGGAACGGAATTGCCGGAGATGGTCCTCCAAAGCCGGAATACCCTGAGACATGAATGAATCGGGCAACAAGGATGGTTGAAACCCATAATTCGCCATGAACGGGGATATCTTGGAGGAAGCATTAATAGCACTATTACGAGCAAACTCTGCCCAAGGTAACAGTTCAGACCAATTATTGTGGTGATCTGAGACATAGCAATGGAGGAACTGTTCCTGAGCTTGATTAGACTGTTCCGCAGCCCCATTGGATTGAGGGTGATATGCCGAGGAGAAGGAAAGCTGGATCCCCATTTGAGCACAAAAGGAATGCCAAAATCTGGAGACAAACTGGCTACCCTGGTCCGACACTATCTCCTTGGGTAACCCATGTAAACGGAAGACCTGCCGGGCAAAAATTGAAGCAAGCTCCTGAGCCGTAGGCAGCTTCATCAAGGGAATGCAATGTGACATTTTAGAAAAACGGTCAACCACCATAAGGATAACAGTATTGCCATTGGAAACAGGGAGCTCGACAATGAAGTCCATGGAAAGATGTGTCCAAGGGCGCTCACCATTAGCAATAGGTTGAAGAAGACCCACAGGAAGACATCGAGGAGTCTTATTCTGTGCACAAACTGAGCAGGAGGGCACATACGCAGCAACATCAGAATGAAGACCTGGCCACCAGAATTGTCGAGTAACAGACCAAATCATTTGGTTCTTGCCTGGGTGACCTGCGGCTTTAGGATAGTGGTAAGTGTGCAAAAGTTTTGTTCGAAGATTCTCAGGAACAAAACACTTACCACTAGGTTTCTCAGGAGGTGCATTGGTTTGTGCAGCCAGGATCTCCTCCCCCAAGGGAGAAGTCAAATTAGTACATATGGTAGCCAAAATATGGTCAGGAGGTATAACAGGAGTAGGTACAGACTCCTCCTTGGAGAGAGGCGAAAATTGTCGAGAGAGGGCATCAGCCCTAATATTCTTACTACCAGGCAGGTAGGAGACCACATAATTAAACAGAGACAAAAATAGCGCCCATCTGGCCTGTCGGGGCAACAAACGTTTTGCTTCAGATAGATAAGTTAAATTCTTGTGGTCAGTAAGAATGAGCACTGGCACGCTAGTACCCTCGAGAAGATGCCTCCATTCCTTAAGTGCCAAAATTATGGCCAGTAATTCCCTGTCACCAATTTCATAATTGCATTCCGCTGGAGACAAATTCTTAGAGAAGAAACCACACGGATGCAAGGAACCGTCAGGCATAGGATGTTGAGACAAGAGGGCATCTACTCCAGTCTCAGACGCATCGACCTCAAGAATGAAAGGCAGGACAGGGTTAGGATGAGCCAGAACTGGAGCGGCAGCAAAGGCAGTCTTAAGACTATCAAAGGCCTTATTGGCAGTAGGTGATCAATGGAGTGGATCATTCTCTTTATGGGTCATGTCTGTGATAGGTTTGACCAAGGAAGAAAAGTTTTTAATAAACTTTCTATAGTAATTGGCGAACCACAAAAAACGTTGAATAGACCGAAGACCAACTGGGCGAGGCCACTGCAGAACTGCAGATAACTTGTCAGGATCCATGGAGAACCCTGCAACGGAGATAACATAACCTAGGAAGGTTACTTGAGTCTGATGGAACTCACATTTCTTGAGTTTACAAAACAGGCCATTCTCACGTAGTCTCTGAAGAACCCGTGTAACATCAGAACGATGAGCCTCAAGTGTGGGTGAGTGTATGAGGATGTCGTCTAAGTACACCACAACACACTGTTGCAACATATCTCGTAGGACATCATTAATAAATTCCTGAAAAACAGCAGGAGCATTACATAGGCCAAAGGGCATTACAAGATACTCATAATGCCCGCTCCTGGTGTTAAATGCTGTTTTCCATTCGTGGCCCTCCTTAATCCTAACGAGATTGTACGCTCCTCTCAAATCAAGTTTAGTAAAGATCGTAGCTCCCTTGAGGCGGTCAAAGAGTTCCGTAATAAGCGGAATAAGGTAAGCATTCTTAATGGTAAGACAATTAAGACCCCTATAATCGATACATGGTCTTAACTCGCCACCCTTTTCTTCACAAAGAAGAAGCCAGCCCCTGCAGGAGAGCAGGATTTGCGGATGATCCCCCGCGACAGAGCTTCAGCAACATACTCCTCCATAGCACAATTCTCTGCAACAGACAGAGGGTACACCCAGCCCCGAGGAGGAATGGCTCCGGGTTGCAGGTCTATGACACAATCGTAAGACCGGTGAGGAGGCAACGTACCGGCACGCACCTTGTCAAACACATCTAGGAACTCTCGGTACTCCTCTGGCAATTGAGAAACTGAAGAAGTGCACAAGACTTTAATTGGTTTCCGAAGACAAGTGGAAATACATTGCGGGGACTACGACAAAATTTCGGACCTGTGCCAGTCGAGACTGGGATTGTGCTTTTGGAGCCAGGGATAACCCAGAACAACCGGAAAATGCGGAGAGTTTATCACCTGGAACTGGAGGGTTTCAAAATGGAGAGCCCCAACAGCCATGGAAAACGGAGCAGTTTTGTGAGCAACGAGTGTGGGCTGAAGGGGCCTGCCATCAATGGCCTCAATAGCAAGCGGAATGGACCGAGGCAAAACAGGAATGGAGTGCTTTGATACAAAAGTACTGTCAATGAAATAGCCCGCAGCTGACTATAAAGGAGTCCACCCAGGAAAGGACAATCGTGACCAAAGGTTTCTCCTTAAGTGGTTCCGGGGATAAGGATAAACCACCCAAGGTCTGCCCCTGACAGGACCTTAGGTGTGAGCGTTTCCCGGCCGTGTAGGACAAGACTTCAAAAGGTGGCCCTGTAACCCACAATAGAGGCAGAGCCCCTCCCTCCTCCTAAAGGCCCTTTCCGCCGCGGAGAGATGCATGAATCCCAGCTGCATCGGCTCAGCAGTACCTGGTGACTCGGGACCAGGAGGCATGGGAGGAGAGGGAGGCATGGGTAGGAACAAACACGTAAGAGACAACAGAACAGGAGGCTTCCACAAGCGCTCCTTGAAAGAGGGCCTCTTTCTGAGTCTGATGTCAATTAGGATCAAAAAAGACACCAATGCCTCGAGATCCTCTGGTAAATCTCTGGCAGCAACTTCGTCTTTAATTGCATCAGAGAGCCCATGAAAGAAGGCGGCAACAAGGGCTTCATTGTTCTAACCTACCTCTGCGGCAAACGTACGGAACTCAATAGCATACTGAGCAACAGATCTTGTACCTTGCTGAATGGACATGAGTCGTTTAGCAGCAGAGGAGGAGCAAGCCGGAACATCAAATACCCTTCGAAAGGAGGCTACAAATTCAGGGTAATTTGAAATCACAGGTTTATTAGTCTCCCACAAGGGATTAGCCCAGGCAAGAGCTGTGTCAGAGAGTAACAAGATGAGAAATCCCACCTTAGCTCTGTCAGAGGGAAACGCCTGAGGTAACATCTCAAAGTAAATGCCCACCTGGTTCAAAAAGCCTCTGCACTGAATAGGATCGCCTCCATATCGCTGAGGTAGAGGTGCAGAACCGGACATGCTCCTGGTAGGCATAGGTGCAGCAGCAGAAACATGAGCAGCCATAACTTGCGGGACACTTTGGTCCAAATGTGCAGTGTGAGTCAGAAGGGTTTGAAGGGCTAGTGCAACTTGATCCAAACGGTGATCCTGTTCATCCATCCTGGAAATGATGGCAGGTAAAGGTGGATTATTAGCACCATCAGGATTCATGGCCTTTGCATAATGTCAGGGTGCCAGGAATCAGACTGAGACGAGAAGTGAAAAAATAATCACACCTTTTTTAATAGCAAAAAATAATAAAAAGTCCACAAGTCAAATAACAAGCCAGGAATCAAAACCAGAGCTGGTAGTCAGACGAGCCGAGTCAGGAGCCAAAGCGAATAGTCTGATGAGTCGGAATCAGGAACAAGGAAAACAGCAGAGTCAGGAACAAGCCAGGGATCAGGAACCAGGAAGGACGTCAGACAGCCAGGTAATACACAAGGAACTCTCACAAACAGGTCTGAGACAACGCAAAGGCAAAGCATACTGAACAGAGGCCCTTTAAATAATAAGTGATGACATCACAATTCTGAGACTGCATCCTGTCTCACATGGATGATGCACACCAGTCTGGCCATAAAAGGAAGTGCAGGAATTGAGCAGCATCCCCCACAATGCATCATAGTCAGGAAGAGAGGTGAGTAAAATGGCTGCCAGCAGCACAACACAACAGGGAGAAATCCCTGACAACTACACTATAATTAAATTAATTCCCTAAACTACCTACAATTAAATACAATTAAATTAAATAAACTAAAGTATGAAAAACAGCAAACACTAAATTACAGAAAATAAAAAAATAATTACAAAAGTTTTAAACTAATTACACCTACTCTAATCCCCCTAAAAAAATAAAAAAGCCCCCCAAAATAAAAAAAATCCCTACCCTATACTAAATTACAAATAGCCCTTAAAAGGGCCTTTTGCAGGGCATTGCCCCAAAGTAATCGGCTCTTTTACCTGCAAAAAAAGTACAATACCCCCCAACAACATTAAAACCCACCACACACACACCCAACCCTACTCTAAAATCCACCCAATCCCCCCTTAAAAAAACCTAACACTACCCCCTTGAAGATCACCTTACCTTGAGACGTCTTCACCCAACCGGGCACAAGTGGACCTCCAGAGGGGCAGAAGTCTTCATCCGATCCGGCCAGAAGAGGACATCCAGACCGGCAGGAGTCTTCATCCTGGCGGCATCTTCCATCTTCTTCCATCCGGAGCGGAGCGGGTCCATCTTGAAGACATCCGACACGGAGCATCCTCTTCCATCCGACGGCGACTGAAGAATGAAGGTTCCTTTAAGTGACGTCATCCAATATGGTGTCCCTTCAATTGCCATTGGCTGATAGAATCCTATCAGCCAATCGGAATTAAGGTAGGAAAAATCCTATTGGTTGATGCAATCAGCCAATAGAATTGAGCTTGCATTCTATTGGCTGATTGGAACAGCCAATAGAATGCGAGAATCCTATTGGCTGATTGGATCAGCCAATAGGATTGAACTTCAATCCTATTGGCTGATAGGATTATATCAGCCAATCGGAATTGAAGGGACGCCATCTTGGATGACGTCACTTAAAGGAACCTTCCTTCTTCAGTCGCCGTCGGATGGAAGAGGATGCTCCGCGTCGGATGTCTTCAAGATGGACCCGCTCCGCTCCGGATGGAAGAAGATCGAAGATGCCGCCTGGATGAAGACTTCTGCCGGTCTGGATGTCCTCTTCTGGCCGGATCGGATGAAGACTTCTGCCCCTCTGGAGGTCCACTTGTGCCCGGTTGGGTGAAGACGTCTCAAGGTAAGGTGATCTTCAAGGGGGTAGTGTTAGGTTTTATTAAGGGGGGATTGGGTGGGTTTTAGAGTAGGGTTGGGTGTGTGGGTGGTGGGTTTTAATGTTGTTGGGGGGTATTGTATTCTTTTTTCCAGGTAAAAGAGCTGATTACTTTGGGGCAATGCCCCGCAAAAGGCCCTTTTAAGGGCAATTTGTAATTTAGTATAGGGTAGGGAATTTTTTTATTTTGTGGGGCTTTTTTATTTTATTAGGGGGATTAGAGTAGGTGTAATTAGTTTAAAACTTTTGTAATTATTTTTTTATTTTCTGTAATTTAGTGTTTGTTGTTTTTCGTACTTTAGTTTATTTAATTTAATTGTATTTAATTGTAGGTAGTTTAGGGAATTTATTTAATTGTAGTGTAGTGTTAGGTGTAATTGTAACTTAGGTTAGGTTTTATTTTACAGGTAAATTTGTATTATTTTAGCTAGGTAGTTATTAAATAGTTATTAACTATTTAATAACTATTCTACCTAGTTAAAATAAATACAAACTTGCCTTTAAAATAAAAATAAATCCTAAAATAGCTTCAATGTAATTATTAATTATATTGTAGCTATCTTATGGTTTATTTTATAGGTAAGTATTTAGTTTTAAATAGGAATAATTTATTTAATTGTAATTATTTTATTTCGTTTTAATTAAATTTTATTTAAGGTAGGGGGGGTTAGACTTAGGTTTAGGGGTTAATAAATTTAATATAGTAACTGCGACGTTGGGGCGCGGCAAATAAGGGGTTAATAAATGTAGATAGGTGTCGGCGATGTTAGGGACCGCAGATTAGGGGTTAATAAAATGTAACTAGTGTTTGCGAGGCGGGAGTGCGGCGGTTTAGGGGTTAATATATTTATTAAAGTGGTGGCGATGACCGGTCGGCAGATTCAGGGTTAAATAATTTAAGTGTTTCCGATGTGTTGGGGGCCTCAGTTTAGGGGTTAATAGGTAGTTTATGGGTGTTAGTGTACTTTGTCGCACTTTAGTTAAGAGTTTTATGTTACAACGTTAGACCATAAAACTCTTAACTACTGACTTTTAAATGCGGTAGGAGTCTTGACAGGAGAGGGTGTACCGCTCACTTCTTCCAAGACTCGTAATACCAGCGTTAGGCAAATCCCATTAAAAAGATAGGATACGCAATTGATGTAAGGGGATTTGCGGTAAGCTCGAGTCGCGGAAGAAAAGTGAGCCGTACACCTGTACCTGCCAGACTCGTAATACCAGCGGGCATTAAAAAGCAGCATTGGGACCTCTCAATGCTGCTTTTTAAGGCTATGCAAGACTTGTAATCTGGCCGTATGATAATAATACACTACTCACCAAAAATTATATAGATTTTGTTATATAAGGACAAGTTAAAACCTGTCTGGAATCAGTCTGATGGAAAGTCCCCTTATATGTATATGTCCACAGGTGTATAAGATCTTCTAGATCTTTAAAACATCAAAAAAGAGAGAAACTTCAATAGTGCTGCTGTATAATTACACAAGTATTCAGGAAATGGCAAAGTACTCACATATAATAGAGCTCAATAACAATCGGCTAGCTTTAGAGTTTTGCAGCCAAAGGGGTGCGTTAGATACGCGTGTTTTTTTCCCCCCGCATCTTTTAAATAACGCTGGTATGTAGAGTTCTCTGAAGGGCTGCGTTAGGCTCCAAAAAGGGAGCATAGAGCATAATTTACCGCCACTTCAACCCTCAATACCAGCGTTGCTTACGGACGCGGCCAGCTTAAAAAACGTGCTTGTGCACGATTCCCCCATAGGAAACAATGGGGCAGTTTGAGCTTGAAAAAAACCTAACACCTGCAAAAAAGCAGCGTTCAGCTCCTAACGCAGCCCCATTGTTCCTATGGGGAAACACTTCTTAAGTCTGCACCTAACACCCTAACATGTACCCCGAGTCTAAACACCCCTAACCTTACACTTATTAACCCCTAATCTGCCGCCCCCACTATCGCTGACCCCTGCATTTTATTATTAACCCCTAATCTGCCGCTCCGTACACCTCTGCAACCTACATTATAGCTATGTACACCTAATCTGCTGCCCCTAACATCGTCAACCCCTATATTATATTTATTAACCCCTAATCTGCCCCCCCCATGTCGCCGCTACCTACCTACACTTATTAACCCCTAATCTGCAGACCGGACCTCGCCGCTACTCTAATAAATGTATTAACCCCTAAAGCTAAGCCTAACCCTAACACCCCCCTAAGTTAAATATAATTTTAATCTAACGAAATAAATTAACTCTAATTAACTAAAGTATTCCTATTTAAAATGAAATACTTACCTGTAAAATAAACCCTTATATAGCTACAATATAACGAATACTGTATTCGTTATATTGTAGCTATTTTAGGATTTATATTTATTTTACAGGCAACTTTGTATTTATTTTAACTAGGTACAATAGCTATTAAATAGTTATTTACTATTTAATAGCTACCTAGTTAAAATAATTACAAAATTACCTGTAAAATAAATCCTAACCTAAGTTACAATTAAACCTAACACTACACTATCAATAAATTAAATAACTAAACTACCTACAATTATCTACAATTAAATCAACTAAACTAAATTCCAAAAAAACCCACTAAATTACAAAAAATAAAAAAAGATTACAAGAATTTTAAACTAATTACACCTACTCTAAGCCCCCTAAAAAAATAACAAAGCCCCCCAAAATAAAAAAATGCCCTACCCTATTCTAAAATAAAAAGTTTACAGCTCTTTTACCTTACCAGCCCTTAAAAGAGCCTTTTGCGGGGCATGCCCCAAAGTCATCAGCTCTTTTGCATTTAAAAAAAACATACAATACTCCCCCCAACATTACAACCCACCACCCACATACCCCTAATCTAACCCAAACCCCCCTTAAAAAACCTAACACTAAGCCCCTGAAGATCTCCCTACCTTATCTTCACCACGCCGGGTATCACCGATTATATATAATTATTTGTTATATTGTAGCTATCTCAGGCCTAGATTTGGAGTTTGGCGGTAGCCGTGAAAACCAGCGTTAGAGGCTCCTAACGCTAGTTTTAGTCTACCGCCGGTATTTGGAGTCATTCAAAAAAGGGTCTAACGCTCACTTTTCAGCCGCGACTTTTCCATACCGCAGATCCCCTTACGTCAATTGCGTATCCTATCTTTTCAATGGGATCTTTCTAACTCCGGTATTTAGAGTCGTGTCTGAAGTGAGCGTTAGAAATCTAACGACAAAACTCCAGCCGCAGAAAAAAGTCAGTAGTTAAGAGCTTTCTGGGCTAACGCCGGTTCATAAAGCTCTTAACTACTGTGCTCTAAAGTACACTAACACCCATAAACTACCTAGGTACCCCTAAACCGAGGCCCCCCACATCGCCGACACTCGATTAAATTTTTTTAACCCCTAATCTGCCGACCGCCACCTACGTTATACTTATGTACCCCTAATCTGCTGCCCCTAACACCGCTGACCCCTATATTATATTTATTAACCCCTAACCTGCCCCCCTGAAAGTCGCCTCCACCTGCCTACACTTATTAACCCCTAATCTGCCGAGCGGACCGCACCCCTACTATAATAAAGTTATTAACCCCTAATCCGCCTCACTAACCCTATAATAAATAGTATTAACCCCTAATCTGCCCTCCCTAACATCGCCGACACCTAACTTCAATTATTAACCCCTAATCTGCCGAATGGAGCTCACCGCTATTCTAATAAATGTATTAACCCCTAAAGCTAAGTCTAACACTAACACCCCCCTAAGTTTAATATAATTTTAATCTAACGAAATTAATTAACTCTTCTTAAATAAATTATTCCTATTTAAAGCTAAATACTTACCTGTAAAATAAATCCTAATATAGCTACAATATAAATTATATTTATATTATAGCTATTTTAGGATTAATATTTATTTTACAGGTAACTTTGTATTTATTTTAACCAGGTACAATAGCTATTAAATAGTTAAGAACTATTTAATAGCTAAAATAGTTAAAATAATTACAAATTTACCTGTAAAATAAATCCTAACCTAAGTTACAATTAAACCTAACACTACACTATCAATAAATAAATTAAATAAACTACCTACAATTACCTACAATTAAACCTAACACTACACTATCAATAAATTAATTAAATACAATATCTACAAATAAATACAATTAAATAAACTAACTAAAGTAAAAAAAATAAAAAAGAACTAAGTTACAAAAAATAAAAAAATATTTACAAACATTAGAAAAAATAACAATTTTAAACTAATTACACGTACTCTAAGCCCCCTAATAAAATAACAAAGACCCCCAAAATAAAAAAATGCCCTACCCTATTCTAAATTACTAAAGTTCAAAGCTCTTTTACCTTACCAGCCCTGAACAGGGCCCTTTGCGGGGCATGCCCCAAGAAATTCAGCTCTTTTGCCTGTAAAAAAAAACATACAATACCCCCCCCAACATTACAACCCACCACCCACATACCCCTAATCTAACCCAAACCCCCCTTAAATAAACCTAACACTAAGCCCCTGAAGATCTCCCTACCTTGAGTCGTCTTCACCCAGCCGAGCCAAATTCTTCATCCAAGCGGAGCAAGAAGAGGTCCTCTATCCGGTAGAAGTCTTCATCCAAGCGGGGCAAGAAGAGGTCCTCCATCCGGTAGAAGTTTTCATCCAAGCGGGGCAGAAGAGGTCTTCCATCCGATTGAAGTCTTCATCCAAGTGGCATTTTTTATCGTCATCCATCCGGAGCAGAGCGGCAGCATCCTGAAGACCTCCGACGCGGAACATCCATCCTGGCCGACGACTGAACGACGAATGACGGTTCCTTTAAATGACGTCATCCAAGATGGCGTCCCTCGAATTCCGATTGGCTGATAGGATTCTATCAGCCAATCGGAATTAAGGTAGGAATATTCTGATTGGCTGATGGAATCAGCCAATCAGAATCAAGTTCAATCCGATTGGCTGATCCAATCAGCCAATCAGATTGAGCTCGCATTCTATTGGCAAGGCGGGAGTGCAGTGGTTTAGGGGTTAATATGTTTATTATAGTGGCGGCAACGTTGGGGTCGGCAGATTAGGGGTTAATAAGTGTAGGTAGGTGGTGGCGACATTGGGGAAGGCAGATTAGGGGATAATAAATATAATGTAGGTGGTGGCGATGTTGGGGACAGCAGAGGGGTTCATAACTATAATGAGGGTGGTGGCGTTGTGAGGAGCGGAAGATTAGGGGCTAATAGTATTATGCAGGTTTCGGCGTTGTTGGGGGCGGCATATTAGGGGTTAATAAGTGTAAGATTAGGGGTGTTTAGACTTGGGGTTCATGTTAGGGTGTTAGGTGTAAACATAACTTTTATTTCCCCATAGGAATCAATGGGGCTGCGTTAAGGAGTTTTACGCTGCTTTTTTGCAGGTGTTAGACTTTTTTCAGCCGGCTCTCCCTGTTGATTCCTATGGGGAAATCGTGCACGAGCACGTACGACCAGCTCACCGCTGACTTAAGCAGTGCTAGTATTGAAGTGCGGTAAAGAGCAAAATTTTGCTCAATGCTCACTTCTTGCCTTTTAACGACGGGTTTCTGAAAACTCATAATACCAGCGCTGTAGGTAAGTGAGTGGTGAGGGAAAACTGCTCGTTAGCACCGCATAGCCTCTAACGCAAAACTCGTAATTTAGGTGTTTGTTTGTTAAGCATGAAAATAGCTCGATGGTTTCAACTGTATACACTTGATAATATGTGGCACATCATTTTAAAGCTAACCCATAGAGTTAAAGGGACACCAAAATTGTTATTGTATAAAAAGATAGACAATACCAACATTGTTATATTAATATACTTTATAACATTTAAACCTCTAAATTTCTTCCTGTTTCTAAGCCACTAAAAATGAATAAGCGGTCACTCTAACCCAACAAATGCAGTAAAACAGACCTTTATTGCTTCATGGTCCCAAATGTAAATAAACAACATTTCAGACCTTTCACAGGTCCTTGGTCATGCCTACATGTGTATACATAAATGGCTACCTTTATACTTGAGCCTAGGTATCAAAACACACCCACATCCTGTATGGTTACTGCAACCTAGTGGTTGTAATATAAAATTACTTAAAGAAAAAAATGGTTTTATTATCACACAGGGGCAATGCCATAAAGGGTTGTGTAGAATATTTAAAAACATATTAATAGCTAAAACATATACAAAAATTAAAAGCAATGAGTGAACTTATTCATTAATATCTGAAACAATTTTTCAATATCTCAATATAAAGGACAATGTTGCAACCTTATATTTTATACAGACTATATTTAAAGGGACACTGAACACAAATTTTTTCTTTTGTAATTCCGAAAGAGCATGCAATTTTAAGCAACTTTCTAATTTACTCCTATTATCAATTTTTCTTCGTTCACTTGGTATCTTTATTTGAAATGTAAGAATGTAAGTTTAGATGCCTGCCCATTTTTTTTAAACAACTTGGGTTGTCCTTGCTAATTGGTGGATAAATTCATCCACCAATAAAAAAAGTGCTGTCCAGAGGTCTAAACCAAAATAAAAAAAAGATTAGAAACAATGATAATAGGAGTAAATTAGAAAGTTGCTTAAAATTGCATGCTCTATCTGAATCACGAAAGAAAACATTTTGGTTCAGTGTCCCTTTAAGTAGTAAAATCAACAAAATACTTAGGAAACATTGGCACATTTTTCAGGATCTTAAAGGGACATTCCACCCACATTTTTTCTTTTATGATTTAGCAAGAGAATGCAATTTTAAACATCTTTCTAATTTACTTATATTATCTAATTTGTTTTATTCTCTTGATATTCTTTGATGAAAAGCATATCTAGATATGCTCACTAGCTGCTGATTGGTTGCTGCACATAGAAGCCTTGTGTGATTGGCTCACCATGTGCATTGCTTTTTCTTCAACTAAGGATATTTAAAAAATGAAGCAAAATAAATAATGGAAGTAAATTGTAATGTTGTTTAAATTTCTATTCTCTATCTGAATCATGAAAGAAAGATTTTGGGTTTAGTGGCCCTTTAATCCATGTATAAATTCTTTTAAAGAACCACCAATGCCGGCCTATAAAAGAAACAAAAATCTGAAAGACTACTTAGTCTTAAAAAAAAAAATCTGAATCACGAAAAATGTGGGTTCAATGTCCCTTTAACTTATTATATTGGGTCACAAAAATGAATTTATCTGTTTGCTTATTTGTAACTTTCTTTATTTTATGTACTGTATTGTCTAGCATTACTTCTTTCTTCAGTTGTTCAACTAAGTGATGTGGGTAACCCCTCTCTTTGAATTTAGTGGCCATTTCTTCCAATCTTTTTTCACACTGCTGTTCCCTATCTTACTTGTATTGAAGCCACTACAGACAGCTCTTATCACATGCTTTTTTAATTTGCTTTTCACAACAGGAAACTGCTAGTTCATGTGAGCCAAATAGATAACATTGTGCTCACGCCTGTGAAGTTTTGCACAACACAGCAATAATTAGCTAAAATGTAAGTAAATCGATAATAAATAAAAAGTCATGTGATCAAGGGGCTGTCATAAGATGCTTAGATACAAGGGGGCCGATTTATCAAGGGCCAAATGGGGCCAAATACCCCTGTTTCCACTGCTCCTTAACAAGTCCGCCGCCTCTGAGGCTGCAGACATCGATTCATTCGATTGCATCCAATTGGGTCGATTGACACCCCCTGCTAGTGGCCAATTGGCTGCGAATCTGCAGGGGGCAGCATTGCACAAGCAGTTAACCAGAGTTGGGAATGCGGCGGTTTAGGGTTTAATATGTTTATTACAGTGACAGCAACGTTGGGGGCAGCAGATTAGGGGTTAATAAGTGTAGGTAGGTTGCAGCGACATTGGGGGCGGCAGTATTAGGGGTTAATAAATATATTGTAGGTGTCAGCGATGTTGGGGGCAGCAGATTAGGGGTTCATAAATATAATGTAGGTGGCGGCGGTGTCCAGAGCGGCAGATTAGGGGTTAAAATTTTTCTTTTAGTGTTTGCGATGCGGGAGGGCCTCGGTTTAGGGGTTAATAGGTAGTTTATGGGTGTTAGTGTTCTTTTTAGCACTTTAGTTATGAGTTTTATGCTACGGCGTTGTACCATAAAACTCATAACTACTGACTTTTAAATGCATTAGGGATCTTGACAGGGTAGGGTGTACCGCTCACTTTTTGGCCTCCCAGGACAGACTCGTAATACCGGCGCTATGGAAGTCCCATACAAAAAAGACTTTACAAAGTTTACGTAAGTCGTTTTGCGGTAAGGCCAAAGAAGTGTGCGGTGCCCCTAAACCTGCAAGACTCGTAATAGCAGCGGGCATAAAAAAGCAGTGTTAGGACCTCTTAACGCTGCTTTTTTACCTTAACGCACAACTCGTAATCTAGCCGTAAGTTTTTTAAACGGTTTTATACTGGATTTTTAGATCAGTATCTGTGCATATTTTATTAAGGGGTTAAAAAAGGTCAACTGAAATAATTTAAATGTAATGATTCATTTTAGACTTAAATGTTTCTCCATATGTTGCTAAACTTTTGAAAATTGTTAGTTTAGTCAGTAAAATTCTGCAGAAATCCAAACTTAAAAGGAAATGAACCTCCAAACTTTCCTTTTGTGATTCAGACAGAGCAGACAATTTTAAAACGTTTCCAATTTACTTCTATTATAAAATTAGCTTCGTTCCCATGATATTCTGTGTTGAACAAATACCTAGGTAGGCATCCGGTGCACTACATAGCAGGAAATAGTGCTGCCCTCTAGTGTCCTTGCTAATAATAACATTACTACAAAACTTCTAAAATATAGTGCTCCAGCAATTGGCCAGCTCCTAAGCATTACAACCCTGCTTTTTAACAAAAGATACCGAAAGATCAAAGAAATATTGATAATAGAAGTAAATTAGAAAGCTGTTTAAATTCACATGCAATCTGAATCATGAAATCTTAGGTTTCATATCCTTTTAACAATTGTTCTGAATAGTTACTTATATGTAATACATACAATCTTTTCTCTACCTCTTTATATATACACATTATATTATTTTTTAAGAATTTAAATGACCATTTTGTTTTGTAAACACTTTGCTAAAACAACAGCAAATAATTCTGCAAACTTAACCCTAGCGATTCCATGCAAAAATATGCTTTAAATCCAAGAATTATTGCATTTGTATTTGTTCTCTCTAAGCCGCAGTTTTGTGACCTTGTCTTTGGCAGAAGGTCCTACTGAGTTTTTTTTTTTTTTTTAGCCAGTATCACATTTCTGCCAATTGGCAAGAGATTTTCTAAAATATTTGACTCCTACATCATAATAAACTCAACCTTACAGAAGCTTTTTTTAAACTCCCTGCCTCTTGTTATGGAAGGGATCAGTCACTGGAGTGTGTCCTCATTGGCTTCAGATAGTAATTAATATTCTTTTTTCTTTAAAATGCTTTTACATTTGCTCAAAGTGTGTTCTAGATTTTGTGCTGGTATAATGCCAAAGTTAATTGGAAATTGAGTAAATCTGCTAAAACATTTAGTGGTTTCAATTTTTTCCCCCTGTTCGGCAAGGAATAAAAGTGCAAGTTTATCATGTGTCTTTCAACAAATTTAATTTAATTTGTAGATTAGGAATGGAAGTAGCATTTCCACTCGGTTGCATACTGGGCATTAAAGACAAAGGGGTCATTGTTTGCATCGCTTTATCTTCTTGCAGACATGAAGATATACATGGCGTACTTTATACCTGACACATGCCCTTATGTTTAAATGCATTCTAAAGGGGCATAGACTGATGGTTTAGAACACATGTAGGGAAAGAGTTAACTGTAGTATGGCCTTTTTATCTTAAAAAAACTAGGCATCCACATAATTATTTTCATGGGGGGAAATAAATTGTAATTGTATTGTAAATACGTCCTTCATGATCATAGATTAGAACTTACTTGGTCTTTAGTTTATAATGTTGGTCTTTCAGGTTTTTCTCACAGTAACTAATAAGTGGTAAAAACGTTAAAACTTCAGGTCCAAGTATCGTTTTTTTAAATTTATGTACAATTTATCTATATTATTGTAGTTACTCTTTTATTGTGTTCATAAATCTTCTTGGCCCATATATGGCCCTTAGTCATGCTAGAATTTCTTCATCACCTTCTTTGTACTTGTATATATCCAAGAGTGGCCCCTAGACCAATGGGAGGATGATATACTTTGAAATAGAGGTTTCTGATATTCTTGTTGTACTTTTTTGGAAATTGTCTGTGAGGATGTATTTAGTATGACATTGCAAAATGTCTTTGTAATAACGCTCTAAAAACCAAGATTATTTCCCTCCCTTGAATAGTTGCACTTTGAGGGCAAATTTGCTTTAGAGAAAAGCTTTAATAAAGATGGCAATGACACACAGTTAAAAATATCTTTGTGTTTATATATCGAACTTTCCTGTGTATGTTTTAAAGTCTCTTAGTCATTTTTAACACTTACAAAGACATGAAACTGGTACCTTTAAAAAGCCTCCTCTTTACCAGTGCAATATCTCATGATCTGTTAGTTAGAACAGGTTGCAGGTTAATGCCTTAACATACCTTGAAATATGAATAAGATGGATATAAATCTCTATAAAAGTCGGTAGTCTGGCTTCTCCATAGTGGGCCATGGGGTATTTTGTTGGAAAATAGAAGGGTTATTAGGGTAAATGTTCCATGTCTTTGTAAATGTTACATGACATCAAATATGATGACCCTAAAACAATGCAAACATATTTAGGAAGAATAATGAGCCTTATTTTTGATAAAGCAGACATTTTCTCAACTAAAAATTCACACTGTCATGGATATGGTAGTCTATGCCTTATGAACGATTTATAGCTATGGTGACTTTTTTATTTTTATTAAAAGATCTGTAGCTATGGTGACTTCCTGTTCTGATTTTTATTGGAGAATAAGACACATATATGCAGGAAAATAAAAAGAAATATAGAACATTTAAAAGAAAATAAGAGAAGAAAAATCAGACTATCTGCTGAGATAGATACAGATGTCCCAGTGGCAAACAGAGGAGTACGGCAGGGTTTGCAAAGAGGAAGGCATTACTTACCTTAGAACTTTGCTACTTGACTGCTGTGTGTAGCAAACATGCCATAATGACTGTGTTAACACTAAAGCAACAATATGTTGTAAAGCACATTATTGTATTACAGGGTTCCCACCTATCCATTTTGCAAGATTTTCACTGGTTGGACATTCTGTCCCATTATCACACCTGCAATTTCCTGCCACCCAGGTTTCTTTAGAAAAAGAACCACCAAAACTCAATTCAGACTGAGGACAGAAGGGTCTAAAACCCCTTCACTATAGGGAATTTCAGAGAAGAACTTGCCCAAAATATTGGAGAATATATATATATATATAAACCACTCACAGCACCAAATGTTAGTAGAGCAAGAATCAACCCCAATCTGCAATCATTGAGTATATAGCAGACTGGGGGTGCCAGGCAATAGTTATTATAATATTAAAAAGAAAAAAGAGAAAATTGGTTCAACTGAACCACAAAGACTATATTAGCCAGCACTGACTATTATGCTAGAATCGAAAAGCCCCAGTACAGAAATAAGAGACACCAGGGGGAACACAAAAAAAAAATAGGTTTACCGCACCAATGAAAATGTATCTAGTGCATACATTTATTAAGTACTATAATAACCACAGTAAAAGTATATATAGACAATTGTTAGACCGGTCATGTGGCAAATGATAATAATAACCCCCTAATATGTAGTAAGTGACACCATCCCGGGAGGTATGTGAGTTCCACAAGTATCCAGGAAAGATACATTCATAAGTAGCAGACTCTGAATAAACAAAATATTGTTTCTGGTTAGATTAAAGCAGAGCCCAAAGTCCTCCTTGAAATGAATAAGGAATGGATATCGTGCACTTTGATATGAAGGAATATTGAAATGTGTAGAGGGAGCTATTGTCTTCCTGTGACCCCTGTATTTATTAACACAGTTACTTTACCCTTTGGGGTTATATGAATATGAAGCCCCGGGTTGTGTTATAGTCACAGGCAAATTCAGACCGTGAGGGTGGTGAATGTACGTAAAGTGTCCCAAAAATAAAGCTTGCAGTGATTCACGGATATTCGTATCAGGCAAATTCACATACCTGACCAGGGCCGGACTGGGAAAACAGACCAGCCCTGGAAATTTATATAGACAGGCCCAACCCCGCCCCCTCCAACCTAGCCACGCCCCCTCCAAGCCAGCCAACTTTTTCCCTTCAACATATATATATATATATATATATAAAAGAAAAAAATACAAATTTTGTGAGTTAAGCAGGCAGTTTATACACAAATGAAATACTTGCAGACATACTTACACATACTTGAAGACACACTACATACACAGCATACACATACATGCAGACACACAACATACACATCCATACATGCAGACACACTATATACACTTCCATACAGACACACACCACAACATACACATACATGCAGGCAGCAGGCACAAAACATACACATACCACAGAGTATAGGATTTTTAATTTAGGTGGCTAATTGAAATGCCTAGAAAAACAAAACATTGACCTCTTTTGACACTGCGACTTGATGCTACATGTATGGGTCACTGTCAAGAATGTAATTTTCCTAAAAAGGAAAGAATGGTTCTTAATAACTTTTTTATGGATCACAACTGCAGATATTTATATCATTTAAAGTAAACTTATATCTTTTAATGAGAGTTGGTTGAGAGGTTCCCTGATATACAGAGCGAGGAACAGGAATGGCAACAGTTCTGGAACTAACAAATCTCTGTATAAGCCAGGGAAACAAACAGTTAATTTCAGGTTGAGGAAAAACGTATACACACTTATAGCCAAGTGTAACGAGATACAGCTTAACCGTGTAAGTGATTTCACCAAACCTTAACTCATGAGTAAAGAGCAACAGTACCACTTAGTTACAAGCTAGTAGCATATGAGTGAATAATGCTAATATGGCAATTGGCAAATAACTCTGAAAGAGGATTTGAATACAGAAGCAGAGCTTAATTATGTTTGCGCAGACAGTAGCTTGAAAAACTGTTATCGTTATGAGCTTGAGAAAGAAGTAAACTTAGACAATATGGCACCTTATTGTAAAGCAGCCCGCAGCACCCAGACATCCCAGCTTCAGATTTCACTCACTGCACACTGACAGACTGTGCCAACTGCCAAGTTGCCAACTTACCGCCATTTTTTTCTGTGTGTCCAGAGTCCAGACAGTCCACTCACACTCAGTCTCCACTGTCTGTGTCTGGCACTGTCCCGCGGCCGCCATCAATCTAGTAGTCGACGTCGTCCCTGCTCCCACACGTGGCCACGTGGCCTGCTGTCGTCTGCCTGCAACTTATTCCTTTCTCCTCATCAAGTTGGCTCGCTGACGCATGCGCACTTGCGCACAGGCGCGTCACCTGTGAGAAGACACAGATTCAGTGATCTCTCTCTACTCGCTCAGTGTGACGTCACTCACTGACTCACGTAAGCCGTAGCCGCCGGCCCGCCCCACCTGACCCCCAACCCTCCGCTGCGCCCCACATAACTAAGAGAGTAGAGATGATGATTGATAGATCTCTCTGTGTCTATCATATTATTATCAATGATAATAATATGATAGACACAGAGAGATCTGATAATCATAATTGACTCTCTCAGACTGGAGACTGAGTGTGAACTTGCGTTGCGGACGGTAAAGTTAAGTTAGCGGTAGCCTAGGTAACGTAACGGTTGGGTACACAGTAGTGTTTTGAATTTGTATTAAGTAACTAGTTACTAGTAAGTAATGTAAAAGATCAGAAAAATAAATGGCATTGATGTCAGACAGTGAGACTGTGTAACTAACAGTGAGGGAGTGCTGGAGTCACTGGAGTGTGTGTGGGACTACTATTAATTACCGCAATGCAACGCAAGCAAAAATTAGCAGCAGCACTGCAGCAGCCAGCCAACAGCTGACTCTGAGCCCAGGTAGCCCAGCTGAGCTGCAGGCAGGCGGCCCACCGGGATTTTTCCCGGTATCCCGGCTGCCCAATCTGGCCCTGTACCTGACCCATCCTTGGACGGTTCGTGCTGTTGCTTTATGTTTTTAACTGAAATCTGACTTCTGCTGAGCATGTCGTGCTGCAGACAAACATTCAATCACTCACCCTTCCTTTCGGTTCGCAATTTCCATGGTGATGCAGAATAGTTTCTTTATGTTTATTTTATTTTTTTTATATATATTTTTTTCTGCAGTGTAGTGATTCTTCTCAACCCTCCCTGACCCCCCCCTTAAAGCTCTCTAACCCTCCCCCTCACAATTATTGCAGAAATCATTTAAAAAAAAAATATTTGTTTTTTTCTGTAGTGTAGTGGCCCCCCCACCCCTCCCTCTGGTGAACGTTAGCTTTATTCTGTAGTGTATCTCCCATGCCTCCCTGTCCCAGTGTAGTACCAATCCTACTCCCTCACTCCTCCCTCCTCCTTCTGCTGCTGGACCGCCCAGCCACTTCCCGGTTTCCCTCCCACACCTCATGCTGGCACCAGCAGATGTCACCGTCTGTAATGATCAGGCATCTGCCTTCATATGGAACCTGGAGCACCGATCTTGCTCCTGTTTCATATGCAGGCAGATGCTGGAGCTCAGGAACTCCAGCTCTCTGCTGTAAATTTTGTGGAAAATTGGAAGAATTCTTAGAACATATTCCCCTATGTGAAGAACATTAAAAGGTCAAGTATTTACAGTAAATACATAGTTACACATTTTATTAAATATGAACATTGCATGAATATGTTTTCAGCTACTTGACTGCAAAGATCTACATTGCACATATATATGTGTATATATATATATATATATATATATATATATATGTATACATATGTATTTATGTGTTTATAAGTGTATGTACACACACACACACATATATATATATATATATATATATATATATATATACACAAAGTCCCAATATGAATCTGCCCTCCTGGGGTCAACCACCTAGCTGTTCAGCTTTTATAAAATAGACATCCAAAGAAAACAGCAACAGACCAGCATTTTCACCAAAACTTGTAGTCAAAACCTACAAGTTTTGGTGAAAATCCTGGTCTGTTGCTGTTTTCTTTGGATGTCTATAGATATATATAATTAGACATGTATATGTATGAATCTATGTTAAAGCCCTTTGTAGCCTTTTTTTTTCCTTCTAACACCTGGGACCTCATATCTTTGAACCCTAATAACTATTTATTAAGATAATAAGATCCACACCAAGCTCACCTATCTGATCTCCTATTGATTTTAGTTTCTAACACTAACGACATTTTGAGTAACTTCCATCACTACCATCTAGTAATTTAATTATCACTAACTTTCATCATCACTTATTTTCATCATCACGACATTGGATTCACATTCATTTTACACTTATATTTTCACACAAGCATGTATTATTGCTATTGCTGTGTTTATTTATTCACCATTATTATTTGTGTTTATATTTTTATTTTTATTCCACCTTTGGCATTCACCTTTTGTATTTATTTTTCTGCTGCCTATAAGAGAAGTTCAGTCACATCAGAATAATCAAGTTATCCAGTTAGGATTTCCAAGTGCATATAGAATTTCCTAGTGCACATAGGATATCAAGGCTAGCGGAACTAACTATCCGCTCCCCTGGGTATCAAATTGGGGAATCAATTTGCGATTTTACAACATTTTATCCACATTTTTATATTGTTTTTTATTATTGTGCATGGATCCATGCTTTTAGTCTGTTAGTTTGTATTAAACTGTTTTTCTACACACCAACACTCCTGTCAGTTTATCCTACCTTAACCTTCATTTGTTAGGCGCTCGTCTCCACCCCGATTCTGTACTGGAGTGTTCCTAAGACATGCATGAAGGATTCGTATTGTGTAAGAATCGCTTGCAGGGATAACTGTTTTATCTTTCAAAATGAAAGCTACCAAGTATGCTTCAAAATATATACTTTACTGATTGTATACATATAAAAAATGTGTGAGAAGGCAGAAGCAAATACAAGTTAAAGTACACTGAAAACATTGTGCTTTGATTTGTATTAGTTTAAAGGGAGATTAAACACTAAATTAAACATTTCTTGAATGTTGCATTCAAAGAAAAGATTATCCTGATAATTTGTACATGTATTTTTAATAATTATATTAGTTGTTTAAATATTGAAAAAATAAAGTTAAAGTTATTGTTCAGAAAGCAGTGAGTGCCGCCATTTTGTAACTTAGGTTTCCTTTTCTGCTGAGGCCAATAAGAAATGGTTATAAAAGGCTTACTAGAGTGTGCAACCAATGACTGCGTAGAATACAGCTGTGTCTGCACTTCAATGTTTAACATGAACTGGAAAGCCCACAGAATTTAGAATCAAATTACAGGAAAGGAGAACAAAATAAATAATGACAGTATATTGCAAATTTGTTTTACTACATGCAATTAAACAATTTATATTAATATCTTGATGTGTTTAATGTCCTTTTAACAAAAATGTGATACATTCGCTCTTTCCTGCAAGATTTTGCATTGCAGAGAACATCAATCCAGGTTCAGCCCCCCACCCTTCCATTTGTTTTTTAAGAGAATTGAGTGAAATCTGCTCATGTGAGGTTTGGCATGATCTTTTAGTTCAGGAAAGCAAATAGATTTAGATAATTGGGTTTATGATCTAATGAATCAGGGCATCTAATTATTTCATTATTATAGACCTTTAAACAAATCAAAGTAAAAATTGGTTTCATGATTTCATTCTTTAAATGTAATTGGCAAAACAACAAATTCCCCTCTCAAGTATTGAACAGTGTAAATTGAAGTATAAAACATTGTTGGCCAGATTACAAGTGGAGCGCTAATTAACACTCCCGCTCAAGCGTTAACTGCGCTAGAAGTAAGCTTTTTGCACGCGTCGAGTTGCACTCGTATTATGAGTTGAAAGTAAACTGTTTTTGCTTGTGCGCTAAACAACGACCCAAAAAATCCAAACTTAGAATATTGCATGCGCGTTCACATATTCCCCCATAGAAGTCAATGTAGAAAAAAGGGAAAAAAACCTACTTGCATGCGGACCAGACATGAAAATATGAATTTTTCACATTCCAATGTTCTTCATGTAGCAGAATATGTTCTATTTATTCATAAATACATATTTCTACATAAAGCTGATGGTATTTTTGGTACAATATAAATGTATACCTATAAATATACATGATTATATATATATATATATATATATATATATATATATATTTATATATATATATACTGTTTATATATAGGAATATCTATTTATAAATACATAGAAAATATTATGCTATGTAAAAAACATTGCAATGTGAAATATTTACAGTAAATACATAGTTAAAACCTTTATTAAAAATTAATATTGCATAAATAGGTTTTTACATGTTTTCATCTACTTTACTGCAAAGGGCCCCAATGCATTTCTATATATGTGTGTATATATGTATTTATGTGTTTATATGTGTTTATATGTCTATAAATACATATGAACACATATATACTGTATATATACATACAAATCCATCTTTAGACATGTATATGTATGTATCTCTATGTTAAAGCCCTTTTTTGCCCACCAGAGACCTCATATCTTTGAACCCTTATAACTTTTTTTGTGCAAATGTTTTTTTTTTATTATTATTATTATTATTATCAGGTATTTGTAGAGCGCCAACAGATTCTGCAGCGCTGTAAACATAGTCGGTGTACAGGATAGCTTTTGTAGGGGTCAAGTGGGTAGAGGGCCCTGCCGAGAGTTCCACTGTTGTAGTCGGCTCTTATGAAGCGATCTGTAAACAGCTGGGCCCATAGGCTTACAATCTAAGGGGTTCAAGGGGAAAGCAATGGAGTTGGGAAAGGTTAGTGTTGGTTGTATGAGTGTATGAGTGTAAATATACTTTATGTATTTTTGCTGTGTTTTGAGAAACTTTCCTCCCCCCCCCCCACAAAGCAGTTAACCAGAGCTCTGAAGTCACGGTAATCATTCTAGATCACGATTGCATTCAAGCGATCTTGTTTACTTTCAACTCGTAATACGAGCAATAAGCCAGACAAGTGCAAACACCCGTGATAAACCCCTTATCACTCACGCACAAACATTTGTGCTCCACTTGTAATCAGGCCCTGATTAGTAACTGTCTAAAATCAAGAAATAAAGAAAGGAAGGCTGATAAAACTAATTCCGTCTTTGCTTCCATCAGGAATCTCCTAAAAAAAAAAAAAGCCAACACAGATCAGTTTCTATTTAACTGATATTTATCAAGAAGCATTTTAAGGCCCTTTTAAATGGAAAGTTAATCCTTAAGCTGATACGTCAGTGTCAGCTGTGATAGGATTCTGGATTCTCATTATTAGAATGTATTGTTCCTTTCCCAGCGCCCATGTTAGTATGTAAAATACGCAAACGCAGAACATTTTGTAGCAGGGAAAATTATCTTTTTTTCCCCCGGATCAGACCCCTTTTTTCCTTGTTAGCTAATTTATATTTTCAATATGTGACTGCTCCATTCTTCTTTCCTGATTATATTTTTTAGCTGTAGTGGTTTTAAGACTTAATCCGACATGTTCATTAACTTTGCTAGACTTGCAAGCTATCAACTTCATTAGACTTTCATAATTGTTTACAACCTCACAGTTACAGAATCACAGTGAATCAAATAAGCACTTTTATATGCAGGATTACAGCTTTGTACTGAACATGTATTCTGATGCAGGGAAATATGTCATGCTACCTGAATACGGATCTCATGAGAAACCCAATATTAAGCTTAAGGAAAATGTAATATAGTTCTCATTGTACTGTTTATCAAGCACCTCTGTGGCCAATAAGCAATATAATGCCAAAGAAGCAGTGTTTTGCTATGCAGTGTGTTTTAGACAGACAGGCCTGTCTTTTGGGCAGGATGAGAGGCACTAGTATCAGGCCCCACGCTACAAAGTGGGGCCCCACAAATTTGCCTTGCCCTGGACCCCACAAAGGTAGGGTATTAGTATACTACTAATCTACAAAAACAAGCAAAGAAAAACATAAAACAGGGATTTGAGCACCTGGGTCAATTTAATACTGCCTCCCCAAAATCCCACCATGGGTCCTGCCTAGAGCTCAGACAAACTTTATATATTTCTTGCACCCTTTAAATTTTTTGTAGCACAGATAGAACATGATTATTAGTGCCCCTTTTCTTGCCAGAAATACTCATTACAGTGTTGAACTACTACTTGCCAATAACAAACATAGCAGGGGTTAATTGCTGTCTGCCAGTTACACACATAACAGTGGTTAATTGCTGTCTGCCAGTAACACACATAGCAGTGCTTAATTGCTGTCTGCCAGTAACACACACATCAGTGGTTCATTGCTGTCTGCCAGTAACAAACATAGCAGGGGTTAATTGCTGTCTGTCAGTTACACACATAGCAGTGGTTAATTGCTGTCTGCCAGTAACACACACAGCAGTGGGTCATTGCTGTCTGCCAGTAACACACATAGCAGTGGTTAATTGCTGTCTGCCAGTAACACACATATCAGTGGCTAATTGATGTCTGCCAGTAACACACATAGCAGTGGTTCATTGTTTTTTTGCCAGTAACACACATAGCAGAGGTTAACCAGTTTCTGGCAATAACATTAATCTTCTGCCAGTAACAAGAGCATAAATGAACTTCATGTCTTTTGTGATTCAGACAAAGCAAAACATTTAAAAAAAAATCTAATTTACTTCTATTATCTCATTTGTTTTGTTCCCATGATATTCTGTTGAAGAGATACCTAGGTAGGCATCTGAAGCGCTACATGGCAGGAAATAGTGCTGCCATGGATTACATTCTTGAAAACCAACACCATGTAGTTCTCCAGAAATTGGCCGGCTCCTAAGCTTACATCCCTGCTTTTCTTTAAAAGATATCAAGAGAACAAATAAAAATTGTTAATTGAAGTACATTAGAATCATGAAAGAAAGATTTTGAGTTTCATATCCCTTTAACATTTTAATAAATTTTTGCACATGCACAACAGTGATTCCCTCCTTCTTATCTTTAATAACTACAGTGAAGCAAAAAGGGAAGAAAGAGGGGAAAAAAAAAAAAAAAAAAACAAGCCCCCCTCATGGCCTTGTTACCAGCGGTTCAATAAACATATCTCGGAATGTCTAAAAGGGTAGATTAGGTCATTTATCTCCTCTGAGGGAAAAATCCTGATAAATGTGGCCCATTTTTAAAAAAAGAGAGTTATTTCTTTTTCGGAAGTTGCATTTGTGTCAATCTGTTCAATGATGCATTGATTTTTCATATAATTTTTGACTTCTAGAATGCTAGGTACCGAAGTGTCTCGCCATTTATTAAAGATTAAATTCCTGGCTGCCAAGATTGTCATGTTCAGTGGTTTTTTAAGCTCAGGCGATAAGGAGGACTCTATAAAAAAGACCACCTCTGCCAAAGAGAGAGAGAGAGGATAGGAATCTTCAAAACCTTAATAAGCCAAAACTCTATCTTGCACCAAAACTGCTTTATTCGAGGACAGGCCCATATCATATGGATTAAATCCGCTGCTGGGTAGGCACATTTTTGGACAAGTATTGAAGTTGAAATTGCACCATATTAACCCTTTCAGTGGGGTGTAATAAGACCTATAGAGTAGCTTAATATGTGACTCTCTCCAATTTGCAGATAAAGTCGTTTGAGTTATTGTAGCTATAGAATTTTCCACTTGGTCTACCCTGATTTCTAGTTCGGGGGACAAAAGGTTCCATTTTTGTGTTATGTAGTGCAGGTTTGATTCACCATTTTGGGAAATAATCAAATCATACCAGGTTGAGATGGAAAATAAATCGTTTTTAAACAAAATAGGCCAACTATCTAACTTCCCCCATGACCAGGTCCAGCCAAATTTCTCAATAAGTGAGAAGAGATAATGCCTGGCCTGGAGATACGCAAAGAAGTCCTTATTACTTAGATTAAATTCCTCCCTTAACCTCTCAAAAGTTTTTATTGACTGTGTCTCTTGATCTATAAACTGAGTAAGAAAAGTCAAACCTAACTCATGCCAATTTTGAAATATTTGAGACTGAGTGCCTCTTTGAAATTCTGGGTTACCACACAACCCTTGGAATTTAGGAATAGAGAGATCTATGCCCAATTTTTCCCCCAGTTTTTTCCAAGCCTGTATTATCGCATAGATGGAACTTAGACGTTTCACTTCTTTCGGGATCAAGTGAGTCGAACAATGAATTAATGCTAACGGGTTATAAGGATAAAGTATATTTTTCTCAAGACTGTTATTCGTAAAGTAGTCTTTCTTCAGAATCCAATCTATTATGATACGTGAAAGAAACACCAGACTATAATCGCTAAGATCAGGAAGAGCCATACCACCAAACCTTCTAGGAAGGTACAATCTATTCATGGAAATTCGAGGTCTTTTGCATTTCCAAATGAAATACCTAAGAGCCTTATTCAGGCTCTTCTAGTCTTTAGTTTTCAGCGCAACTGGTATGTTTTGTAAAGGGAAAATAATTTTTGGAAGAAGGACCATCTTAAAGAGAGCAATGCGCCCGGTTAGTGAAAGCGGAAAATTTTGCCAGCTTCTCATATGTTCTTTTATTCTAGTTAGGATCGGAGGAATATTAAGATTATACCACTCTTGTGGGTTTACTGATATGTTAATTCCTAAATATCTAAAATGAGAGACCACTTCTTTAAAAGGCGTCTCAGATAGAGAGACCTCACTTTTCCTAGCCCACATTAATTCTGACTTGGACATGTTGACCTTGTATCCTGTGAAAGTTCCAAAGGAGTTTATAATCGAAACTAATCTAGGAATATTTACTCTCGTATTTGATACATAAACTAGAATGTCGTCAGCATATAGGGCAATTTTCTGTTCAATAGAACCAATTTTTATCCCCTGTAGTGTCTGTCTTATCTTAAGAGCTAATGACTCCATAGCCAGGTCGAATAGAAGAGGCGATAGTGGGCAACCCTGCCTAGTGCCCCTCTGGAGATAAATTAAGTTAGATTCTAATTGATTAATAGTCAGTTTTGTTGAAGAATTCTTGCATAGATTACTGATGAAAAATATAAAATTATCCTTAAAACCAAACCGAGACAGGGAAGTCAAAATATGCTGATGGTATACTGAGTCAAACGCCTTTTCTGCGTCAAGCGCAATAATTGCTAAGTCTACTTGATTTTGTAAAGGGGGCTCGCGAGAGTTATGAATGTAATCCAGGATCAAAAAGAGTTCTCTAATTTTAGCTGCTAGGTTTCGTTTAATTAAGAACCCTGCTTGGTCCTTATTTATAAGGATCCCAATCTCACACTGTAGCCTTTTTGCCAGAATTGACGATAGTAACTTATAATCAGAGTTAAGCAATGCAATGGGGCAATAGGATTCCTTTTTTAGGGGGTCTTTGCCTTGTTTTAAAATTAGTGATGTGGTAGATGCAGCAAAATTTATAGAAATAGGATTACCCTCTACATAGAAATTTTTAGATGGGGAGTAATAATCGGAGCCAAGATCTTATAGAACTCATTGGGAAGTGAATCTGGTCCAGGAGTTTTATCTAAACGCGCATCCTTAATCGCTTGAAGAATCTCTTGCTCAGATATGGGAGCATTTATTTTATTTGCTGCAACTTCACTCAGAGATGAATAATTAAGACCATTCCAAAAATATTCTGATGCCTCCAAGTTGGGGTCTTTGAAAGAGTAAATATCCTTATAATAAGTAGAAAAAATTTTAAGTATTTCCTTCGGATCTTTGACTAGGGAGTTTTGTTCCAAAAGTGAATCAATGGCAGAACTTCCCTGTATATTTTTACACAGCTTAGCCAGAAACTTGCCTGCCTTATCCCCATGACGATAGAATTTTGCTTTAGATTTCAAATCGGCTTGAGCTGAAGTATGCATTAATAGAGTATCTCTCTCTCTTTTGGCAGAGATGTATCTTCTCCAGTTTGCATTTATGGGCTGAGATAAATATTTGTTATATGAATTAGTTAATGCTCTCCTTGCTTCATTGTCTCTAAAACCGGCTTTCCGTTTTAAATTAACCATGTATGCAATGATCTCCCCCCTTATTACTGCCTTGCCTGCTTCCCAGAGTGAATTTGGGTCATTAACTGAACCTAAATTAAGAGAGAAAAATTCCTTAATTCTGTCATTTAGCCAATTTTTGAATTTTAAATTTTTAAACAAAAACTTAGGGAAAAAAAAACTAGGTGAATTAACTGACTTAGTGTGCAACGGGATATCTAGTATTATTGGGGCGTGATCTGAGATAGTGATTTGTGTGATTTTGATCGTAGTGCCAATTTTTTATATATTATCACTGACTAGGAATAGGTCAGTTCTAGAAAGAGAATTAGCATTCCTAGCTTTACATGTAAACCCTCTTTGAGCTGGGTGTTGGATCCTCCAAATATCTTTAAGGGCGAGATTCCTGTACAAAACTTTGAACATTTTAGCTTCTATCTTATCTCTCTTAGTTTGGAGTGTAATCTGCGCTTGTCTGAGTCTATCAAGAGGGCACTGTGGTGCCATATTGAAATCCCCAGCTAAAATAACGTTCCCTTCACCCCATTGTAAAATTTTAGCTTGTAAAAATTCCCAAAAGACTGACTGAAAATTATTAGGAGCATAAATGTTGCAAAGTGTAAAAATAGAGTTTGCCACTTTAATTTTCAATATCAGAATTCTGCTTTCTGGATCAAGATATTTATATATTACTTCATATGTTATGTTTTTCCCTAGTAAAATAGCCACCCCCCTCTTCCTGCCTAAACTAGGTGTAAAGAAAATCTCCCTAACCCACAAGGTTTTCAACTTCAATGACTCTTCTGTGCTAAGATGAGTCTCCTGGATAAAGGCGATATCAGAGTTACACTTTCTCAAATGCGAAATAATCATTTTGCGCTTTATTGGGGTAGAAATACCTCAGACATTCCAAGAGGTTAGAACCAATTTTTTAACTTTAGACATTACACAACATTATTGAGAGAGGAAGAGAGACAACAAAACAAAAAAAAAAGGGGGGGGGGGACCCCGTCCTTCCTCTCCCTCCGTTCCATCCTTGGAACCTGGTAAAAACGAAGAGAATACAGAATGTCTAAACCTAGAAGAAATATGTAGATTCTGATTGCTACCATCAGTAAAACAAATGATCAGTTACCATTTATATTGGATCATATCAAGCTATTTAGCACATTTTTCAGAATAAAATTTTTCTGCCTCGGCAGCTGTTTCAAAAAAATATCTGTGCCCCTGAAATTCCACCTTGAGTTTGGCCGGATATATTACTGTGGCTGACAGTCCCTCTCTAATCAATCTACCGCAAATTGGAGAAAGTTCTCTTCTTTTCATGGATGTTTCATATGCAAAATCTTGAAATATTTTAGTTCCTTCTAAGAGAATAGGTGCGGTTTTGCGGGATGACTGTATGATTCTAATTTTATCCTGGTGGTTTAGGTATTTCACTATTATAGGTCTGGGCCTAGAGTTATTGTCGTCTGCAGCAGGAAGTCTCCCAATTCTGTGAGCCCTTTCCACTACTAAAGGTAGCATTCCTTGGGGTACGTTTAATAACTGGGGGAGAGATTCTGCTGCAAATTTCAACAAGTCTGTGTACTGACTGGATTCAGGAACCCCAATTATTCTCACATTGTTCCTCCTGGAACGGTTTTCTAGATCTTCGATTTTGTTCTTTAGCTCTATGATAGACAGAGAATTTAGCTGTAGTTTAGTGTTGTGGGAGACCGTGAGGTCTTCAAGATCTGATATTCTCTGTTCAGCTTCCTGAATTCTTGTCGTAAACTGCTTGTCCTCATTAGATAAGGAATTCAAATCATGTTTTATCTCCAATCTAAGGGACTCAAATTTCGGATTTAAGGCTTCTAAGATGTTACTTACTAGTGTTTGTGAATTTGTAATATCATAGGACTTTGTGATGGATCCCGATTCAGGATGCGACTCGACTAAGGTCTCTGATGCCATTTTGTTCTTCCTATCCCTGGGTCTGGAAGCCATGGCTGGTGAAGTGGATTTGTATTGTGGTGAATTTAAATATCTATCCATACGTGAAAAAAAAGAGTGAGGAAGAAGTGGAGAAAAAAAAAAAAAACGTGCAACGCTCTTGAAGTGAATTAATTGTGAAAAAAAAAGGGAGGGGGAGGGGAGTGAAGTGGGGTAGAGTGAGGAAGTGTTCTATCCACTTAAGTGATAAAGGGGTGATCTAGACTGCCACGGGTTCTCACTCCCAGACGATAGGAGACGATTCTTATGTCAATTGTCCGCTGTAACACCTCTTGTTAAAATAAAATCCCTAAAAATTCCATCACGGTTAAGACAAGAAATTTGTGCTAACTTGGCAGCCTCTGAAAAATCAGTACATCCTGAACTAGGTATATAATATAGGTTTATCTTAGCTTATTAAGTCTCACGGGGTCTTTAAGCTTCAATTTAGGCTTAAGCTAAAAGGTTCAGACCACCCTAAAATCTGTTAATTTAAAGCCTAGATCAGAATTAACCGATCACTGTCAGGCTGAGAAAACTAATATGTATATCTGTGACCCTGAATCCAACAGATATCTATCAAGTAAGTTTCTAGATCATAGGCTTTGCTTTTCAAGCCCGCCTCAGTTAGCAAAAATAATGGTATAGAGCTCTAAAGCAACAAAATTATAACAGATATAGCATATTTATATAATTCCCTATAACCTTTAGGTAGGATTTTTTTTTTCTTTTTACCCGTCTCCCAAGGTCTTACCAGACCGTTAAATCCAAAATTAAGATTAAAATACTGAACACTGTAAATAACACAACTATAGTAATCTACTGTAATATAATCAGATAATACCAGTGACTTTGATTAATTTAGCTGTCAGGTGTTTTGTGATTCTAATGTTCAATTTGATCACAAGAGTTGACAGGTGTGATCTTGGGCTATACTGCCAAAAAGGAAAATATTTGTAAAGTATAAGTCATAGGTCCATGTTCAAGGATCACACTACTATTTAAATTAGACAATTCCCCCAGTGATACTAAGTCTTATTACAGGGTCCTAAGTTAGATTATGCACCAACCCCAATCGATTAATTTAGATAGAATCATCAAGTTGTACCCCCAAAGATTTTTTAACAGTCAGGGCAAAAAAGAAAAAACAACATATTCCTTATTAATCTAACTGCATATAAAAGACAACAATCTGATCCAGAATGTGCCAATGAGGTAATTTTGTCAAGGCTGCTGCAGGCCGAGCCTCGTAGTGTATGGCCGTTCAGATTTACTTGTAAAGTACTTCAGGGGGACCCAAAGGCAGTCTCAATATAATAAGTGCTTATAACGGCTCTTCAGTTATTACCGCTTTCCCTTAGCGGGGAACATAGGAGAAGAGGGGGAGAGTCCGCTGCTGTATTTAAATACTTTGGCGTTTTAGTAAAGAGTTATCAGCACGTAAGTACAAGAGTTAATCTTTCAGTTATTCCGGACTCACCTCTCCGTCGCTGAAGGTCTTCAGGACATTTCACTCAAGGCTCTGAAAGACGTAAGTATATGTACTCAGAGTCCCGTATCTGCCAAAAATGGTCCGGCTCCTAAGATTACATTCTTGCTTTGTCAAATAAAGATACCAAGAGAATGAAGAAAAATTGAGAATAGGAGTAAATTAGAAAGTTGCTTAAAGTTGCTGCTCTATCTGAATCTTGAAAGTTTAATTTTGACTAGACTATCCCTTTAAAATTATGTTTTTAAATGGACAATGTACCCTGGCATGCAGCTGATAATAGTTTGTTGTATTCAAATCTGCTGCAGAAACACTATTTCAAATGGGCTGCTCACTCTTTCCTATACCCACAGGTAGATTGATTTCTGCTGCTGCCTCCTATTCACATAGCGTTATATATCCAATAGCGCAGTAGGGAGATTTTCAGTATAGGGGTGGTCTCAGCAAGCATAAAACAGCTATTTTAAATAAACTTAAATTAGTTATTTGTAAACAGTTATACACTCCAGCAGGTAAAATGGATAATTGGCAGATTAAATGGGAGAAAATGTTACAGTACACTGCCCCTTTAACATAAAGATTTAACATGCCTCAGGTGCTTATATCTAAATGGTACAGCTCTTGTGCAACAACTTGACTCAGAAGCAAGTGCACAGTGCATATGTACCAATCAGCACCTGTCTAAGCTTTGAAATTGGGATTGGATTTATGTTAAATGCCAATCACATAGTTGAAAACTAAGTTTAACATCGGTATGTATGTCCCTAAAAAATAAAAAAAATCTATGCACACTGGAGATTTTTAAGTTAAGGGACATGAAACCCCAAATATTTCTTTGATGATTCAGATGGCTTATTTCCAATGTACGTCTGTTATCTAATTAGCTTTACTCTCTTGGTATCCTTTGTTAAAAAGCATACCTAAGTAGTAGGGATGAGCATTCATATTCTTTACAATTATATATATTTAAGATGGAGGAGATAATACCGCTCAAAGGATAAAGCCAGTGCAAATCCTTAAGAATTAAATATTAAACTTAAAGGGACAGTCTAGGCCAAAATAAACTTTCATGATTCAGATAGAGCATGTAATTTTAAACAATTTTCCAATTTACTTTTATCACCAATTTTGCTTTGTTCTCTTGGTATTCTTAGTTGAAAGCTTAACCTAGGAGGTTCATATGCTAATTTCTTAGACCTTGAAGCCCACCTCTTTCAGATTGCATTTTAACAGTTTTTCACCACTAGAGGGTGTTAATTCACGTATTTCATATAGATAACACTGTGCTTGTGCACGAGAAGTTATCTGGGAGCAGGCACTGATTGGCTAGACTGCAAGTCTGTCAAAAGAACTGAAAATGGGGCAGTTTGCAGAGGCTTAGATACAAGATAATCACAGAGGTTAAAAGTATATTATTATAAATGTGTTAGTTATGCAAAACTGGGAAATGGGTAATAAAGGGATTATCTATCTTTTAAAACAATAAAAATTCTGGTGTAGACTGTCCCTTTAAAACTATAGACAAGAAAATAAAGTGACATATATTATTGTCACTTTAAAAGAAGGAAAACTGCACACAGTTATCTCTTAGAAAAATACCAAATTTATTAAATTCCTATAGAAAATTTGCTAATGACTGGATTAGGCCCAGTGACCTTAAAACAGATATACACAAAATTATACATTACAAATTACAAAGAATAAAATGTGATCATATAACGTTAAAGGGCTCATTACAAGTGAAGATATTTTATTGCACAGTTCAGTACCAACGTCTAAAGCTGAACTACAGCCATCAGGCTGCACATCGCTTCCATACAACTCACAAAGTTCCCAAGAGATATAGCTAGCTAGCATATAGACAGTCCCGAGGTATACCTCTCAGAGTAACACGCCAAAACAACGGCGTTCTGCCACTTTACTCACAGTGTCAGGCTGATCAGTGATGAAATGAGATGACGTAGGAGGTGGGTGTGCTTGATATCCTAACACACCTCTTGTCTGATTGGATGGAATCCAGAAACCTCTATGCCACAGGCCGTCCTGCCTGTCAGTCACTGGATGAGCTTTAAAGTATAATGTAGCGTAGTTTGTCAGCCTAAAAGCGGACTGAACATGAACTTCCAAAAGAACACAGTTCTGTGTCAAATTGCTCCGTGGGGTATGTCCGATCCAACCCATACAGGGCACTCCATGGATGTCCGGAAACTCCTCCTCCCACCAGCAAAATAAGCTGAAAGTTCACCAGCACTATGTAAAGAATTCTCCTTTTCCAAATACGGTCACAAAAGAAAGTCCATAAGCCTTATGTTTGCTAATGGAAAAACACACTAAGTGCCAACGTCTCGAGCGTTTCACCCCCACAACTCTCCTGTGTGTCAGGGGTTTCGTCAGGGCATAATTAAAGATCCAGAAACACCTCTTTTATAGCACCTGTCAGTTCTCAGGTGATCATCACTTGACATATTCCTGGCTTTCTAAAAGGCTCTTTTCACACATTTTTTAGAATAGCCCCTCTTTTGAAAGTGCTCATTCATTAGGGATCCATGGAAATCAAATTTAGAAAGGGAAGAGCAATTTCTTCTTAGACGCAGGAATTGGCCATATGGAATACCCCTTTTAAGATGCTCTGGATGGCCACTTCCCGCATGCAGCACACTGTTAGTCGCATTCTCTTTCCTAAAGTTTTCAGTGACAATATCCTGTCCCTCTATTTTGATAGTTAAATCCAGAAATGCAATGGATATCTCACTGGTTTCAAAAGTCAAAAACATATTTCTTTTGTTTCTATTTAAGACAGAAACAAAATCTTCAAACTCATCCGATGTGCCATCCCATAGGATGAACACATCATCCACATATCATATCCACATCTGGATATGTTCATCAGCTATATCACTGTAGTTCTCAAAAACCTCATCCATCTCCCAGGATCCCAAATGGAGACAGGCATAGGTTGGGGCACACACGGCCCTCATCGCTGTGCCTCTAAACTGACGGTATATCTTACCATCAAACATGAACACGTTATTCTCTAAAATAAATCTCAACAATGATAGTACAAAATCAGTATGTTCTTTGAACTCTGGACCTCCAGATTTTAAGAAATTTTCAGCAGCCTTCAAACCTACCATATGAGGGATAGACGAGTATAAACTCTCTACATACAGTGATGCCAGAATAGTGGTTCTATTTACGCTAATGCCTTCCAATCTCCTCAGGAGATCCGATGTGTCTTTTACATAGTTGGGGAGTGTCACCAAAAATGGACGTAGATATTGATCCACGTATTCACCAATTTTTTTGGTGACACTCAAATCCCAGACACTATCGGTCTGCCGGGGGGGGGGGGGAATTTCATATTTTTATGCAATTTTGGCAAAACATAAAATACTGGCATCACTGGATTTTCAGGATACAGAAAGAGAAATTCTTTAGATGTAATTAAACCTCTACTCTTTGCATTGTTCAGTAATTTGAACAGAGAATTCTGTATTTTTACCAGTGGGTTTGTGTCTAGTTTTTCATATTGGAGCTTATCATTTAGTTGGCGTTTCACGTCATTCATATAAAGGCATTCATCCATTAGGACCAAGTTGCCGCCTTTATCCGCCGTCTTTATCACCAGCCCTTTGGCAGTACTTCCTTAAGAGCTCCTCTCTCGTGGTTCCAAATTGTCACATCTCCATTCTCCGTACTTCTTTAAGAGATTGAATCTCCTTTTCAACTTGCTTAACAATGATGTTGACAGATGGAACCACTGCGAGACTTGGCATATATGTAGACTTAGGTTTAAAAAGTCTAATTTCTTCTTTAACGAGGGAGTCTTGAGTCCCCCCTCGATCAGTCTCAGCGAGGAGAGACTCAAGAGTCTTAATCGCTTCTTCATCACTTAACGTCATATTACAGGCATTGTGATCTAGGTTCTTTATAGTTTGGGATAAGACAATTTTTCTTGCAAAAAGGTGGAGATCTTTGATTACCTCAAATTTATCTAATTCTGCCGTATCTCTCCCTTATTAGTAACCCAGATTTCTCTTTTCCTTTCCCCCCCTCTCCTTCTCCTCCTCCTTCTCCCTCTGGGCTTAAACCAGAAGAGTTTTTTTGGGAGGTACCTGATTCAGAGTCTGAGGCATCAGTGCCCAAATCATATGATCCTTTCTGTGATTTATATAGTTATAATTTATTATTTTTATAGGCATCCTGAATTTTCCACATTGCCTAGATTTGATTTCAGTTTTTAGTCTTGCTATATTAGAGCTAGTCTCCCCATTAAGTTTTTCAAAGTCACTATCTCCTTCAAACTTATTAACCCTTTCCAGAGCTTTCTCTGCCTCAGTCTTCCCCTTTTTAAGCCTCTTTTCATTTCTCCGGATCATCATATCCATTAAGTCTAGGGAGCATGAGGATAGCTTCCCATTCCATTCCTCAAGAAAGGAATCACCCTCCTCATCCTCCCTTGTGTTTGAACCTGGGTCTAATGATAACCTGAGGCCCCTAGGCACAATCTTTTTCTCTATATAATTAGCCAAACTGGCATTTTCTGCCTTGATTTTCAACTGTCTATTTAGGTAATATCTATATTTCCTAAAGACACTATAGACATTTAATTATTCTTCATTATCTGTATTAACCTCATTATTATTAGCCAAGGAGTCTTTTAGCTCCGCCTCCCAAAGGTCATCAGAGAGAGTGAACGCCATGTTACAAGATCCTGAGCGAAACCAGTCAGAGGCATATATACATATACTTAATACAGTATATGTAAAATAATTATTAGATGAGTAGTCTCCTCTACCTTTTTTTTCCCTTCTTTTAAAGTGACAGTAATATATTTCACTTTTTTTCTTGTCTATAGTTTTTAGTTTAATATTCATATTCTTCATTAAGATCCAAATGCGAAAGATGGTGGCCGCTTGTGGGATTCAGCTCATTTCGGGGGGACATTTATTCTTGTGAAAGTTCAACACACTAAAATCTGTGCAAATCCAGATCCTAACGAAGGATCCAAATTCTCACCCCTACTAAGTAGGATCAGTAGCAGCAATGCACTTCTTGGAGCTAGCTGGTGATAAGTGGTCGTCAATGGCTCACCAGAGGTGTTCAGCTAGCTCCCAGTACTGCATTGCTGCTCCTTCAATAAAGGATACAAAGAAAATGAAGCAAATTTGATAATAGAAGTACATTAGAAAGTTCTTTAAAATGTTATGCTCTATCCAAATAATGAAAGAAAACAATTGTGTTCCATGTCCCTTAAAAAACAGTTTTAAATGTTACAACTGGAATATGATCTAACCCTTTAAATGACAAATACATTTTACTGTTCTTTAAGGAATCATTTTTATTGCTTATATTTAACACTCTTTCTTCTGAACAGCAATCCATAAATTACCCCTGAATAATCTCATTTGTAATTTAGAAAAATAAAAGCATTGTGTATCAGATCACGTATCCGTAAGCAAAATATGCTATTGTCAGTGTTTAAGGTGCAAATTGCATTGTCCTCCAGAAGTCACACTGTTTTGAAAATGATAGCTTCAATTTAATCCAACCAGAATTGCTACTTGCAACTTTCTGAAGCATCTAGGATTTTTGCATCTTCACAATGTATTCGATCAAATGCCTTCATGTCTTGGGATTCCAAATAAACATTTGTAAAATTCATTTTCAAAAGATGTTAACACTGGTGAAACCATCGTAGCCCAGAGGGATTATACAAATTTCCATGTCAAATATTTGAAGCAAAGTACTTATAAAGAAACTGTGTTTTTTTGTTTTGATGTCTTTGATTTCCATAAACTAGATTAGTTTGTGAAATGACTTTCCCACTGAGAAGAGTTCTTATTGCATTCCAGTCAGTGAGTTACTAAATGTGCACTGTGCATGAAATAACAATGGAATATGCATTGTCTTTTGCACGTTTATGCATTTTTTATTTATTTATATTTTTGGTTAGAAGACAGGGTGTTTCTTCCATTTAAAAATGGCTCATATAGCAAGATACTGTAAGATACCCTAAGTCTTGCAGTATGGTTGAATGGTGATTTTGTTTCTGGCTAATGAGAATTGTCTCTCTTCTTTTGTATGCTGTAATAATACTTTTATCTCTTTGCTCTTAAGACGAGAATTTGTTGGCAAGCAGCTGTTTCTCAGTATGAATAGTTCTAGCACTCTGAAGTTTTATATATACAGTATATGTATTCTGCCAAAACTACACACAAAAAAATCACATTCAAGCCAAGAAAACATTGTCCTAATTACTTCCAGACACTTAATTTCAAGCACGCCCAATTTGTTTTTAATACTACTTGTATTTTTTTAGACCCGATTTAACCCCCGCTTTAAACCAAAGCTCTGATTGTTTTTTCTTTTTTTTGTGTGCGTGCAAGCTAAGTTGGTTTTAAAAACCTGTGTGAATTGCATGCAACTGTAACTTTGACTAGTTTGGGAAATCTTACACAAAGTACTATGTAGTACCTGCTAAGAGTATATATTTTTTCTGCTGTTGTCTATCATTTTTATATTGATTCCCTAAATGCAATGTGTATATTTAAATGTGTATGAGCCAAGTGCAATATTTGTGCTCCACTTGTAATACCAGCGCACCCAATTGTATTGCTTGTATTTGAAATGCAGCGCAATGTAGACACGGCATGAAAACTAGCACAGCTAATGGGGTAAGTCGTGTAGTAATGTGCAGCAAATATAGATATATGTGTATATATATATATATATAAATACCTATTAACACATCGGATCTATTAACTGATCGGAACAGCCAATAGAATGCGAACTTCAATCTGATTGGCTGATTGAATCTTGGATGACGTCATTTAAAGGAACCGTCATTCGTCGGGAAGTCGTCGGCCAGGATGGATGTTCCGTGTCGGAGGTCTTCAGGATGCTGCCGCTCCGCTCCGGATGGATGAAGATAGAATATTCCGCTTGGATGAAGATTTCAATCGGATGGAAGACCTCTTCTGCCCAGCTTGGATGAAGACTTCAACCGGATGGATGACCTCTTCTGCCCCGCTTGGATGAAGAATTCGGCTCTGCTGAGTGAAGATGACTCAAGGTAGGGAGATCTTCAGGGGGGTTAGTGTTAGGTTTATTTAAGGGGGGTTTGGGTGGGTTTTAGAGTAGGGGTATGTGGGTGGTGGGTTGTAATGTTGGGGGGGTATTGCATTTTTATTTACAGGTAAAAGAGCTGATTACTTTGGGGCAATGCCCCACAAAAAGCCCTTTTAAGGGCTGGTAAAAGAGCTGATTACTTTGTAATTTAGGATAGGGTAGGGCATTTTATTATTTTGGGGGGCTTTTTTTTTATTAGGGGGCTTAGATTAGGTGTAATTAGTTTAAACTTTTTTTTATTTTCTGTAATTTAGTGGGTTTTTTTGTATTATAGTTTAGTTTATTTAATTGTATGTGAGTTTAGATAATTGTAGCTAATTTATTTAATTAATTTATTGATAGTGTAGTGTTAGGTGTATTTGCAACTTAGGTTAGGATTTATTTTACAGGTAATTTTGTAATTATTTTAACTAGGTAGCTATTAAATAGTTATTAACTATTTAATAGCTATTGTACCTAGTTAAACTAAATACAAAGTTGCCTGTAAAATAAATATAAATCCTAAAATAGCTACAATGTAACTATTAGTTATATTGTAGCTATATTAGGGTTTATTTTATAGGTAAGTATTTAGTTTTAAATAGGAATAATTTATTTCATTATAGTAAATTTAGTTCGTTTTATTTAAATTATATTTAAGTTAGGGGGTGTTAGGGTTAGGGTTAGACTTAGGTTTAGGGGTTAATAACTTTATTATAGTTGCGGCGACGTTGGGGGCGGGAGATTAGGGGTTAATAATTGTAGGTAGGTGGCGGCGATGTTAGGGGGGGCAGATTAGGGGTTAATAAAATTTATTATAGTGTTTGCGAGGCGGGAGTGCGGTGGTTTAGGGGTTAATACATTTATTATAGTGGTGGCGATGTCCGGTCGGCAGATTAGGGGTTAATAAGTGTAGGTAGGGGCCTCGGTTTAGGGGTTCATAGGTAGTTCATGGGTGTTAGTGTACTTTGTAGCACTGTAGTTAAGAGCTTTATGTTCCGGCGTTAGCCCATAAAACTCTTAGCTACGCTTAACGACGCTCACTTCTTCCAAGACTCGTAATACCAGCATTAGGCAAATCCCATAGAAAAGATACGCAATTGATGTAAGGGGATTTGCGGTAGCCTTGAGTCGCGGAAAGAAAGTGAGCGGTAGACCCTTTCCTGCCTGACTCGTAATACCAGCATTAGATAAAAAGCAGTGTTAGGACCCCTTAACGCTGCTTTTTAAGGCTAACGCAGAACTCCAAGTCTAGGCATTAGAATCTAGTCAGGGTTACCAATGTCTATGTGATACTCAAGCTCCAGTTTTCCAAAAGAAAGAAACATCTTCAACTAAATAATAAAACAAAATTAAACTAAAACATTCTGTCTAAACATTAAGGGGAGGGGTTAAGAGGGGGGATAGGAGGATAGGTGTCTACCCCAAAAGGAATATTCCTCCTTCAAGGGGCTAAGTCAGTGGAAAGAGGATTAGTGAGGAAGATTGATATTACCTCAAAGAAGACCAAGGGGTATATTTATTAATGTACAATGTAGCGTATCATGTCCACTGCACATCGATAAATGCTGACAACATACGCTGTCGGCATTAATCATTGCACCAACAGTGGATGCATCCGCTGGTCCCTAACCCTCTGCCACTGGGAACCAAGAATAGCAGAAATTATGTAGCTAGGGAGCTGACAGGCACCATCTACCATGCAGATTTTCAGTCAGCATGAATGCAGTGTTGGAATGGGCGCAAACACTAATTTTTTACTTTGAGCGCAGCTCGAGTGCAAGGGAAAAAAACACAAATTTTTTACTTTGAGCGCAGCTCGAGTGCAAGGGAAATTTTTTTTGATGCTCCACTTGTAATCTGGCCCATTATTTCTCATTGTTCTGAACTTGTTATACTTATAATATTGTGATTGCCCTATAACAAACGTGTTCTATATTGATAACATGTGCGGTTGCAAACTCTCGATTCTTGTGAGATTATCTAAGCTGTCTTGTTAGCACCGTGAGGTCCTCAAAGACATTAAGAAAGCCACATTTTATCTTGACAGCTGTTTATCTTGCTATGCAGGTAGACACATACATTACAATAGAATGCTCAAAAGAATCCCCAAACATTGCACACAATTTCTTCATATGCTAGAGAGTTTTTGATCATTAGCTTTTTAATGAAAGTTCAGAGCAAGTTTTTTTTACAAAGAATAAAATAAAATTGTTGGTGTAATTAGACTTTATGTTTACTATCCCTTTATTTGCAGCATTGCAGGGGGCAAAGCACTATTCCTTACATCAGTTTACTAAGAGTGCTGTAAACAATTTATTTAAAGGGACAATTCTCTAATTGAATTTATTTATGAAATTTATTTTAGCATTATTGCTCTTTAAACTACCTAGGCATGGTTTTCAACAAAGGATATGAAAATACAAGTTTAAGTTTGATTTTCCCTTTCAATTTTTTTGGAACACTGTGTGACAATCTTTATAGTTACATAGTTAAGACTGACATTCAATTTGATTTGCAGAAACATCATTCCTGATAATAAGTATTACATTTTACGCTAGTCTACAACATTTCTTCAGCTGCTGAAAATATAATTGTTGTGGTGGTTTCATGAACTTGCGATTACAGCTATAGACTTTTAACGAGAAACATACATGTTGGACTCCCGTGTTCCATAATTCATAATTATTTAGCTGCTATAGTAAAACTTAATTAAAAAATCTATGTATTTTACAGATGATTACAATAGTAAGATATATAATTTATTTACGTGGAGCTGACAGTTAATGAAGGGTCTATTGTAGTAGTGATTACCTAATGAGCGAGGAATTGAGAGCAGTTTGTTTAATAATATGGGTGCATATACTTAATGTTCTCAACTGACTTATTGGGGGAAGGAAATGTGCAATAGCTTTTACCTTCAAGTTGTAAAGCACTTGTGTTTTAATTTAGTAGGCAGAGTTTTTGATACATTCTGGTAATGAGAGAACTGCTGTTTCAATATCTCAGAACCGTTTAGCCAACCCTTTTGAAAAGGTTCCTAAATGTAGGTTTTACTCTGTTATTGACAAAGGTCTAATTTAGGCAAAAATATCTGTGCGACAAAATAAAACGTTTGTACAGAGTTTTAAAAGCTACCCTGGGTTCAATAATTAATAAGTATAACTATATTCAGAACACATATGCATAATACAACATTTTAATATGTAGTTATCCGAAAGAATTACATCTTAGGTTTATTTTAAATAGGAAAAATGCATTATAGGGTGACTGTAACTATGTATGTGGTCTTTTTATAAATACGTCTAATTTTCAATCCACAGGAGAGTTTTATTGCCCCTGGACAAATCAACATGAAATCGCTAATGTTTCAAGGCAAATGTTTTTTGATTATTGTGTCTAAAATCCATTTAGTCAAAAGTAAGAGTTTCTCTTTTATACCTTCTGAAAGCTTATATTTACTTTAAAGTAAGGCACCATACTCCCTTGTTAGCAGTACATAAATAGCAAGTCAAATAGAGGATATATATGATAGAATCAGGAATTTTAGCCATTTTTGTCCTGAGACATCCATGGTGTACCTTAAAATTAAATGTAATGTCCCTTTTTTATTTTCTATAATCTTGTGACAGACGAAAGATGAAATTAATGTAATGAAATGGTATAAGTTTATTAAGCTCCGTACGGAGCTTGATGCCCCTGAAGGCTCGCCGGAAACCGAAGTTATGCAGCAGCGGTCTAAAGACTGCTGCTCCATAACCTGTCTGTCTGCTCTGAGGCCGCGGACAGAAATCGTCAGAAATCAACCCGATGGAATAAGATTGGGTTGATTGACACCCCCTGCTAGCGGCTGATTGGCTACAAATCTGCAGGGGGCGGCATTGCACCAGCACAAGAACTGTTGGTGCAATGATAAATGCCGACAGCATATGCTGTCAGCATTTATCGATGTGCAGCGGACATGATCCACTATATCGGATCATGTCTGCTCGCATAATCATAAATATGCCCCAAAGGGAGAACTGTGTCCCCAAAGATCCATTTTACCTGCTGCCGTGTATTAAATTGTTTACATATAGTTCCTTTATTTTAGCATTTTAAATGCTTTTGCCCATGGGAACCTGCAGCTGTACTGAAAAATGTAATACTGCAGTATTGGCTATACAAAAATTATATAAACAAGAAGAAGCAGCAGAAAGCAACTTTTCCTGAGGGGATCAGTGATAGAGAACCCAGTCCTTTTGAATGGGTGTTCATGCAGCAGTTTTGAACACAATATATATATCAGCTGTTCACCTAAGTACATTATCACTTTAAGAACTATATATAAGCAATATTGCATAATGTGTGTGAAATAAACTTTCACAATTAAGATTTTGGGGTTGATTTATCGTTTGTCAAGCAGACATGATTTGCTATAGCAAATCACTGTTAAATGCAGACTGGTGAAATGCTTGTGCAATGCCGCCCCCTGGTCACTGGCGGCCAATCGGCCACTAGCAGGGGCTTTCAATCAATTTGATCGGATCGGGATGATTTAAATCCGTCACCTTACAACCACTGCTTCTTAGCAGCATCCGCTGCTCAATAAATGGAACCCTGTGTCTTTTAAGAAAAGAAAGATATCAAAAATGTTTTGTTATTTTCACCCTCATCATTAATCTCTCTCATATACTCTGCGAAAACTGTAAAAGTACTGTTAGGTAGACAATCTTACCTCTCTGGAGTTGGTGGAAACACGTGTGAGGGGGTAGAAACAAGCCCAAACCTTCCATTACCCCATCTCTTCTGAATGAGTTACGTTTCTACATGCTTAGAGTTAGGTTCCGTTTCTGTTAAAATATTTGCTGCATATGAGGAATAAAGGTTTGTCTCCTCTCAGTATAGCAAACATGCTACTTCAGTTGTCTAGACACGCTCTGACTACTGTCATGGTCCTATTTAGTGACCCTACAAGTGACCCCAAAATACAGGCACCCACATACACATAACAGGATTCATCCTGGAGTTTCCCCAGTACATTTATTGCTTCTGGTTTGCTTTAATGCTATCTCTGCTGATCATCATCACCCTTACATTGTGCACATTTCTTAAGAGACAGGGGATCCTGATATGCACTGCTACCCAGTAGATGTTATGACTTGTATGGATTAATTATCATTCCCAGTCAGGGCTCTGCCTCCTCTATGTTCTGGAGGGGGAAAAATGCTTTATGCCTGTTTATCTAACAGATCGAGGAAAATGCTTACTGCAGTTTTATTGAATTTAACATCTAAAGATGAAATATTTATGTGTTCATTTTCTATCTAGACTAAAGGGGTAGTTCTGATTTCATCCTTCCTCTCTAGCTTGGTTTTTAAAAGCTTTATACCTGGTTAGATATTTTATATATTTCAGGGGTTATGCTGTTTATCCCTTTGCTGAATTAGTATTACAGTTCTGATTTTTCTTTCATACTGTTGGTTAGAGTCCACGATCCATTACTAATGAGAATTACTCTTCTCTACCACTAGGAGGAGGCAAAGATTCCCAAACCCCAAGAGCTCTATAAAACCCCTCCCACATACCTCAGTTTTTACTTTGCCTCCACTGGAGGTGGTTGAAGATTGAAAATGTTCATGTGATTATTCAGAGAAAGGGGTTTTCAGTCTATGTTGAGGCCTGATTGCCCCTCAGTGTACAGTGCTTGTTAGAGGGAAGTATTTTAGTTATGGTTTATGATTCTTTGTTTTACCTCATGGGAATTCTTTCATAAACCCTCTATAATCGGTCGCAGGGACTTGTCCTTTGCCTCCATTTATGGATCTATAATATACTCCTAATTCCATAACCTCTGCTGATATTTTTCAGTACTGGTTTGGCTGTTTGCTGCTTGTTTGTTAGTGTCTACTGAATAGTGCTGTTGTAGTATTTCCTGCCATGAAAATTGTTTTCCTCTGTAATGGTAAATAAAGGTTTTTTTTACATTTTTTCTGCAAATGAATTTAAATGTGCAGAGATGAAATGGCAGCTACATGTCTGGAGCAAGTTGGGCTCTGTAGCCAGGAGATCAGTCAATATAGCAGCAGAGGTGCCTGAGGATAAACCTATATGGTAACTGTATTTTATAAACCAGGAACAGGCGTTGGGGTAAAACAAAGTCCAATAGCTAGTCCAAGAGCAAGCCAAGCACAACAAAAAGGAACATAAGGTACTATGAGCATCACACAACAATAATCAAGCACCAAATGAAAGAAACTGCAGATTTTCAAAAGGTGTTTGATTAGTGACAAGTAGATATGTGCAGCTTCGAAAAATTTGTTTCGGTTCAGTTCGGATCGATTCGAATTCGGAAAAAATCGAATGAATTCATTTCGGATTCATTCGGATTCTTTCGGATTCGTGGGAAATTCAGTTCGATTCGGTTTGAATCGATTCGGAATTTCGGTCAGTGTTAAGTGGGATGTGCTGTGTATTACACTAGTATACTGGACAATACTGGTGTAATACACGGCCATCCGAATCTACCGAATAAATTCGAATCGATTCGGATTTATTCAGTAGATTCGGCACTACCGCAATTCGGAAATTTGAATCGATCCAAATCTCCGAATTCGACAAATTCGTCCGAATTTTGATTCGGACCGAATCGAATCGCACATGTCTAGTGACAAGCTCCAGCTGAAAATGCAGGTGAGCAAGAAAAGGAGCTAAATGAGCATAATGTGCATAGATTCACTTTGTCTCTAGTTCTATTCCCAGTGCAGCTTGTGGAGAAAGACTTGCTAGAGATCATCCTCATAGTCTCCTTCAGGTTTATTATTGTGTTTGGAAATATGGACTTTACATTTTTCAGATTCTTGTGCAAGCTGGTTGTTTTCTCTGGTTTACAGATAGCATTTTGTCCTGCTACTCCAAGGTTCCTTCTTTTTTTGGTTCCTCAAAACCTAGTTAAAAGCAGGATTTTTTGACATGTTCTTTAGAATCACTGTAGATCTAGACATACTCTGCCCTGTTCTGTTTGAAAAGTGTTATACTTACAGTATAAGCAGTTTAGTTTAAGGTTTAGAGCCTGGTTTGATTAGTACCAGATCTGAACTTTTAGGTTTTCAGATTATGGCTCCTCCGTTTGGATTTGCCATCACTCAAAGATTCTAACAGCTTCATGTTCAAAGATCACATTATATGGTTTTCTGTGACTCATTATATGGACATGGTTTTTTTTTGGCCACACAGGCAAAGTAAGAACGCTCAGTGTGGAGGAACGGCCCGATCACTAGCTTGAACATCGTGGCAAGAGTGGCAAATGTTTCAGGCACAAAATTGCCCTAGTGAAGCTGCTGAAAAGATGCACCGAAGCATATCACAGAGCTAGATATATACCAGACCTGGTAAAGACCGCCGCCATCTTGCCGACCGCATGTGATGCACAACAGACCAACTATCCCTGGAGGTGTTTGTGAGGGTGAGATAATGGCGATGATATAATATGACATATGAATTGTGCATACATTCTGCAAATTGAAACTCAAGCCACATGTTTACTGCCATAACGTTTTTACTGATGCTACTGAACCCTGCATACGGCTGACTATATTACACTGTTACCCACACACAAGTGGATGATAGAGTAACAAGTGGATACCCAGTATCTCTGCATTTTGTAGTGGGTCTGGAGGGCGCATTTGTATATATTTTGATTGTCTGGAAACCATCTGGATGTATGACTGTTCTACGAATATCTGGTAATATTCTATAATTACCTCCCTTACTGATGCAGCTTTCTATGGGAATTATTTATTGTGGAGAACTGCACATTAAGTGGATACCATTACCTTTGCAAAAATATTATATATAACTAAAAGAAAGCTGTACTTCAAGAGAGTGGCCGATTACTTATATATAGCATTAACCAGATATACCATGGCACCCAGGAAATATAGTAAAAATGAATGCTGATATAATATAGCAAATCGTATGGGATAACTAGTCACTCTGTATGTTATGTTAAACCCGGAAGATATATCTATATACTTTAATAGATTGGATATCATATGGACATATGTTTGCTTTGTGAATACCTAGTAATATGCTTAAACAGCTATAATTACCTTCCTGCAGGACATAGTTTTGTATGGGAATTACTTATTATAAAGAATTACACAGTGGGCAAACGCCATTACTTTGGCAAAAATAAAGAAATATAACATACTAAAAGCAAGCTGTATTTTGAGAGAAGAGTGACAGATCTACTCATACACAGTATCATTCAGATACATCATGGCATCCAGGAAACCGGGTAAAAATGATAAACAAAATAAGAACCTTCCTACTACTCCTGTGTCAGTAAGCACTTTTTTTCCATACAACAGAAATGGCCACTAATAAAACCCTTCCACTCCTAACACCACAGATCTGAACACAATATCATCTGCAACACCTGAAGTGAATAGGCCAGCAAATTATATATCACAAATAAAACAAGATATTGCAAATTTACCTACAAAAGAGGACTTTGCATCTCTGAAAATTTAAATGAATACTGAACCCAAATTGTTTCTTTCATGATTCAGATAGAGCATGCAATTTTAAGCAACTTTCTAATTTACTCCTATAATCAATTTTTCTTCGTTCTCTTGCTATCTTTATTTGAAAAAGCCTAAAATTCTAAGCTTAAAATCCTTTAAGACATCCCTCTCTACATGTCTCAAAACAGAATGCACCTGTCATGGTTGATTATAAATTTCCTACTTGTTCTATGTTAAATTTTGTATATATTGTGTATTATTATTGTTTTTGTATTTTATTGTACCCTATTGTATCAATGCAATGTTTTGTGGACCCAGGACATACTTGAAAATGAGAGAAATCTCAATGTATCCTTCCTGGTAAAATATGTTATAATTAAATAAATAAAAAGAAGCCAATTGTTGGTTCAGACCCTGGACAGCACTTGTGTATTGGTGGGTGAATGTATCCACCAATCAGCAAGAACAACCCAGGTTGTTCACCAAAAATGGGCCGGCTTCTAAACATACATTCTTGCTTTTCAAATAAAGATACCAAGAGAAATAAGAAAAAATTGATAATAGGAGTAAATTAGAAAGTTGGTTAAAATTGCAGACTCTATCTGAATCACGAAAGAAAAACATTTTTGTTTCAGTGTCCCTTTAAGGCCAGACAATTACCTAAAATATAATTTATGTATTTTTCTTTACAAATTTTTCCAGATTTGTGCTCAAGTACCATAAAGAAGAGGAGGTATGTGAAATTTATCGCTACAGCTCTACAAGAGAAAAACATTAATACAGTTGGGGCTATCCATTTAGCCTGGTGGTAAATCATGATAGACATACCTATACCTATAAGAGCCTCCAGGACTTAGAGACGTTAACTAAAGGACTGGGACTAACTTTAAAACCACCTCAACTACAGGAGTCTGCCTTTAAGTCCTCCAAGAATAATGCCGATATAATGCATCCTAAGGAACAAAGATCACAATGGCAAAGAGTCCCATTAAGGAGGCGAAAAGCCAACTTGACCACATGAGCTACCTAAACTACCTCTTTTAACTGGTATTGGTGAGAACATCTGATCTTAAAAATGTGGTTTATTAAATATATTGTTTGCCTTCAATTAAAATGAGAGTAATTACTATATTTAGATTGCATTTCATGTATGATAATTCTATATTAAAACTAAGTTGTGCAGCCATCACCCCCCTCTAACTGGTTGATGGAACCACAAAATTAGATACCGAATTACAGATGTAGTTAGGTTTAATGTCTGTTAAAGTTATAACTTTTTGATACTATTTATTATATCACACTAGCACTCAATGGTATTCTGAAAGTACATTATTGGTTGCACAAAGTTTTAAACTATATGTCAGGGTTTTTCCCTGTTGTGTTTGCCATGTGCTGCTGGCAGCCATTTTACTCACCTCTCTTCCTGACTTGGTGCATTGTGGGGGATGCTGCTCACTTCCTGCACTTCCTTTTATGGCCAGACTGTTGTGCATCATCCATGTGAGACAGGATGCAGTCTCAGAATTGTGATGTCATCAGTATGCTTTGCCTTTGCGTTGTCTGAGACCTGTTTGTGAGAGTTCCTGTGTATTACCTGGCTGCCTGACATCCTTCCTGGTTCCTGATCCCTGGCTTGTTCCTGACTCTGCTGTTCTCCTTGTTCCTGATTCCGGCTCGTCTGACTATTCGCTTTGGCTCCTGACTCGGCTCGTCTGACTACCAGCTCTGGTTTTGACTCCTGGCTTGTTATTTGAATTTTGGACATTTTATAATTTTTTGCTATTAATAAAGGTGTGATTATTGTTGCACTTCTCATCTCAGTCTGATTCCTGGCACCCTGACATTACGCAAAGGCCATGAATCCTGATGCTGCTAATTATCCACCTTTACCTGCCATCATTTCCAGGATGGATGTACTGGATCACCGTTTGGATCAATTTGCACTAGCCCTGCAAACCCTGCTGACTCGCACTGCACATTTGGACCAAAGTGTCTCGCAAGTTATGGCTGCTCCTGTTTCCGCTGCTGCACCTAGGCCTACCAGGAGCATGTCCGGTTCTGCACCTCTACCTCAGCGATATGGAGGCGATCCTATTCAGTGCAGAGGGTTTTTGAACCAGGTGGGCATATAATTTGAGATGTTACCTCAGGCGTTTCCCTCTGACAGAGCTAAGGTGGGATTTCTCATCTCGTTACTCTCTGACACAGCTCTTGCCTGGGCTATTCCCTTGTGGGAGACTAATAAACCTGTGATTTCAAATTACCCTGAATTTGTGGCCTCCTTTCGAAGGGTATTTGATGTTCCGGCTCGCTCCTCCTCTGCTGCTAAACGACTCATGTCCATTCAGCAAGGTACAAGATCTATTGCTCAGTATGCTATTGAGTTCCGTACGCTTGCCCCAGAGGTAGGTTGGAACAATGAAGCTCTTGTTGCCGCCTTCTTTCATGGGCTCTCTGATGCGATTATAGACGAAGTTGCTGCCAGAGATTTACCAGAGGATCTCGAGGCATTGGTGTCTTTTTTGATCCTAATTGACATCAGACTCCGAGAGAGGCCCTCTTTCAAGGAGCGCTTGCGGAAGCCTCCTGTTCTGTTGTCTCCTACGTGTTCGTTCCCACCCATGCCTCCCTCTCCTCCCATGCCTCCTCATCTCGAGTCACCAGGTACTGCTGAGCCGATGCAGTTGGGATTCACGTGTCTCTCCGCGGCAGAGAGGGCCTTTAGGAGGAGGGAGGGGCTCTGCCTCTATTGTGGGTTACAGGGCCACATTTTGAAGTCTTGTCCTACATGGCCAGGAAACGCTCACACCTAAGGTCCTGTTGGGGGCAGACCTTGGGTGGTTTATCCTTGTCCCCGGAACCGCTTAAGGAGAAACCTTTGGTCACGGTTGTCCTTTCCTGGGTGGACTCCTCCATAGTCACTCAGGCTCTTGTTGACTCCGGTGCTGCTGGCTATTTCATTGACAGTGCTTTTGTATCAAAGCACTCCATTCCTTTTTTACCTCGGTCCGTTCCGCTTGCTATTGAGGCCATTGATGGCAGGCCCCTTCAGCCCACACTCGTTACTTACGAAACTGCTATGTTGTCCATGGCTGTTGGGGCTCTCCATTTTGAAACCCTCCATTTCCAGGTGATAAACTCTCCGCATTTTCCAGTTGTTCTGGGTTATCCCTGGCTCCAAAAGCACAATCCCAGTCTCGACTGGCGCAGGTCCGAAATTTTGTTGTGGTCCCCACAATGTATTTCCACTTGTCTTCAGAAAGCAGTTAAAGTCTTGTGCACTTCTTCGGTATCTCAATTGCCAGAGGAGTACCGAGAGTTCCTAGACATGTTTGACAAGGTGCGTGCCGGTATGTTGCCTCCTCACCGGTCTTACGATTGTGCCATAGACCTGCAACCCAGAGCCATTCCTCCTCGGGGCCGGGTGTACCCTCTGTCTGTTGCAGAGAATTGTGCTATGGAGGAGTATGTTGCTGATGCTCTGTCGCGGGGGATCATCCGCAAATCCTGCTCTCTTGCAGGAGCTGGCTTCTTCTTTGTGAAGAAAAAGGGTGGCGAGTTAAGACCATGTATCGATTATAGGGGTCTTAATCCTCTTACCATTAAGAATGCTTACCCTATTCCGCTCAAGGGAGCTAAGGTCTTTACTAAACTTGATTTGAGAGGATTGTACAATGTCGTTAGGATTAAGGAGGGTCACGAATGGAAAACAGCATTTAACACCAGGAGCGGGCATTATGAGTATCTTGTAATGCCCTTTGGCCTATGTAATGCTCCTGCTGTTTTTCAGGGATTTATTAATGATGTCCTATGAGATATGTTGCAACAGTGTGTTGTGGTGTACTTAGACGACATCATCATACACTCACCCACACTTGAGGCTCATCGTTCTGATGTTACACGGGTTCTTCAGAGACTACGTGAGAACGGCCTGTTTTGTAAACTTGAGAAATGTAAGTTCCATCAGACTCAAGTAACCTTCCTAGGTTATGTTATCTCCGTTGCAGGGTTCTCCATGGATCCTGACAAGTTATCTGCAGTTCTGCAGTGGCCTCACCCAGTTGGTCTTCGGTCTATTCAACGTTTTTTGGGGTTCGCCAATTACTATAGAAAGTTTATTAAAAACTTTTCTTCCTTGGTCAAACCTATCACAGACATGACCCGTAAAGAGAATGATCTACTCCATTGGTCACCTACTGCCATTGAGACCTTTGATAGTCTTAAAATTGCCTTTGCTGCCGCTCCAGTTCTGGCTCATCCTAACCCTGTCCTGCCTTTCGTTCTTGAGGTCGATGCGTCTGAGACTGGAGTAGGTGCCCTCTTGTCTCAACGTCCTACGCCTGATGGTTCCTTGCATCCATGTGGTTTCTTCTCTAAGAAATTGTCTCCAGCGGAGTGCAATTATGAAATTGGCGACAGGGAATTACTGGCCATAATTTTGGCACTCAAGGAATGGAGGCATCTTCTCGAGGGTACTAGCGTGCCAGTGCTCATTCTTACTGACCACAAGAATTTAACTTATCTATCTGAAGCAAAACGTTTGTTGCCCCGACAGGCCAGATGGGCGCTATTTTTGTCTCAATTTAATTATGTGGTCTCCTACCTGCCTGGTAGTAAGAATGTTAGGGCTGATGCCCTCTCTCGACAATTTTCGCCTCTGTCCAAGGAGGAGTCTGTACCTACTCCTGTTATACCTCCTGACCATATTTTGGCTACCATATGTACTAATTTGACTTCTCCCTTGGGGGAGGAGATCCTGGCTGCACAAACCAATGCACCTGAGAAACCTAGTGGTAAGTGTTTTGTTCCTGAGAATCTTCGAACTAAACTTTTGCACACTTACCACTATCCTAAAGCCGCAGGTCACCCAGGCAAGAACCATATGATTTGGTCTGTCACTCGACAATTCTGGTGGCCAGGTCTTCGTTCTGATGTTGCTGCGTATGTTGCCTCCTGCTCAGTTTGTGCACAGAATAAGACTCCTTGATGTCTTCCTGTGGGTCTTCTTCAACCTATTGCTAATGGTGAGCATCCTTGGACACATCTTTCCATGGACTTCATTGTCGAGCTCTCTGTTTCCAATGGCAATACTGTTATCCTTATGGTGGTTGACCGTTTTTCTAAAATGTCACATTGCATTCCCTTGATGAAGCTGACTATCGCTCAGGAGCTTGCTTCAATTTTTGCCCGGGAGGTCTTCCGTTTACATGGGTTACCCAAGGAGATAGTGTCAGACCGGGGTAGCCAGTTTGTCTCCAGATTTTGGCGTTCCTTTTGTGCTCAAATGGGGATCCAGCTTTCCCTCTCCTCAGCATATCACCCTCAATCCAATGGGGCTGCAGAACGGTCTAATCAAGCTCTGGAACAGTTCCTCCATTGCTATGTCTCAGATCACCACAATAATTGATCTGAACTGTTACCATGGGCAGAGTTTGCACGTAATAGTGCTATTAATGCTTCCTCCTAAGTTATCCCCATTCATGGTGAATTATGGGTTTCAACCATCCTTGTTGCCCGATTCATTCATGTCTCAGGGTATTCTGGCTTTGGAGGAGCATCTCCGGCAACTCCGTTCCACGTGGGTGCAGATTCAGGATTGCCTTCATCGTTTTATGCAGCGCCAAAAGTTCCATGCTGATCGTAGGCGTCTGCCCGCACCTTCCTACCAGGTTGGTGAGAGAGATTGGCTGTCCTTCCGCAACGTGAACCTTTGTGTGCCTTCCAATAAATTCGCTCCCCGTTATGTTGGTCCTTTTCGAATACTCCGATGGGTTAATCCTGTGGCCTATGCTTTTGACCTTCCTCCTGCTATGCGCATCTCCAATGTTTTTCATGTCTCCCTCTTGAAACCATTGGTTTGTAATCGGTTTACCACTGTGTTGCCTCGTCCCCATCCTATCTTTGTTGACAACCATGAGGAGTATGAGGTCAGCAGCATTATTGACTCTAGTATGTCCAGGGGCCGTGTACAGTATTTGGTTCACTGGAGGGGCTACGGTCCGGAGGAGCCTTCTTGGGTTCCCTCCTCTGATGTTCATGCTCCTGCCCTCCTCCGTGCCTTCCATGCCCGTTTCCCCAATAAGCCTTTTGTCCTCCCGCGAGGAGGTAGTAGTTGAGGGAAGGGTACTGTCAGGGTTTTTCCCTGTTGTGTTTGCCATGTGCTGCTGGCAGCCATTTTACTCACCTCTCTTCCTGACTTGGTGCATTGTGAGGGATGCTGCTCACTTCCTGCACTTCCTTTTATGGCCAGACTGTTGTGCATCATCCATGTGAGACAGGATGCAGTCTCAGAATTGTGATGTCATCATTTATTATTTAAAGGGCCTCTGTTCAGTATGCTTTGCCTTTGCGTTGTCTGAGACCTGTTTGTGAGAATTCCTGTGTATTACCTGGCTGCCTGACGTCCTTCCTGGTTCCTGATCCCTGGCTTGTTCCTCACTCTGCTGTTCTCCTTGTTCCTGATTCCGGCTTGTCTGACTATTCGGTTTCGCTCCTGACTCGGCTCGTCTGACTACCAGCTCTGGTTTTGACTCCTGGCTTGTTATTTGACTTTTGGACATTTTACTATTTTTTTCTATTAATAAAGGTGTGATTATTTTTGCACTTCTCGTCTCAGTCTGATTCCTGGCACCTTGACACTATAACACTTGGGCCTTAGTACTTAGCCAATCCCAGTTAACTGGAGTGATGTTTATTCTCTCTACTTTTGTGTTTTGTATTTGTTGTTTGTTTGTTATCATGCATTTGTTGATGCTTAGTTACTAATGCAAAGAATGATTCTACTATCATGATTGTTGAAGCAATACTGATAATCCACCCTTTACAAACATGTGACTGCTGAGAATCTTGGGGGAGGATGAAGTAAACAAAAGCTTGCATAAATTGCCTAAAAGTATTAACCCAAACCTCCCTGGGAGAAAGTAAAACAAGCAAAACTTTATGTGTATTTTACAACAAAAGGCAGCAAAATAAATAATAAATGTATATTTTAATAATGTTGCACTTGCAATAATAAAACCTTTTATTCGTTGTTGAAATGGCAAATAGTCCTTTAAGGTGACTGTTAGAGTTAATTGAAGGAGGGTGGATTGTGTCAGCACATTCTGGGATATAATTGCTGTGAGGGAGATAGGAAAAGTGTACGATTTCAGTAATAAGTTTGCTGGATTCTCTCATCTAGCTGACAGTATAAAGGGGCATTATTCTAATATATAAATAAAACACTTTAATGTTTTTAGAGCATGTTCTTTTTTAACAAGTGTCCCTTTTTAACTATGTGTTTAACTCTTTCAAACACATTGCAGCTCCTGAGCAGGACACAGTAATTGACAACTACATACGTATTTTGCTCCCTATTGGCTCACTGGTTATTTTCTACTCTTGAATTGCACCTCCGGAGCAGGACATACTTAATGTGTTTTACTGCTTTGTAGGGGTTAATTACATCGATCTCAAGGACCATTAGCACTAAAATAACATGTTCTAATGAATCAGAGCACTTTATTATTGCATAATAATTTGTAAATACAAATTACTGTTAACTGTTTGACTCCCTGTGAATGCTTTAATTAGGGCATGCAATTTTAAACAACTTTCCAAGTTACTTTTATCATCAAATTTGCTTTATTCCCTTGGTATTCTGCCAGTCTGTCAAAAGCACTGAAATAAGGGGGCAGTCTATAGAGGCTTATATACAAGGTAATCACAGAGGTTAAAAGTACATTAATGGGGCTGTGTTGGTTATGCAAAACTGGGGATTGGGCAATAAAGGGATTATCTATCTTTTTAAACAATAACAATTCTGGAGTAGACTGGCCCTCGATTGGACTGTTCTCTATTTAAAGTAAATAATGTTTATGTGATTTATGGTTTAATTTATTTTCAACAGTTCTACTTGTATTATCAATCAGGTGTTTTTGGGTCCAGATTTTGAGATGTGTAAGCCTCATCTCTTTAGACTTGAAAAGTCCTGTAAATTCTGTAAGTCAAAAGTGATTGACAGAAGCAGAAAACAATTATACTCCAAATGTCTTTTGAAAAAATTTGACATATTTTCTATCTATAAAAGGATTTTCTGTACTGAGAAGAAAAAATATTTTTGTATTTTTTTTTTGAGGCTTGTTTTTGTTTATCAGCCAATGAGTAACCACTCCTTAAATGGACAGTAAAGTCAAAATTAAACTTTAATGATTCAGATAGAGCATGTAATTTTAAACAACTGTCCAATTTACTTTTATCATCATAATTGCTTTGTTCTCTTGCTATTCTTTGCTGAATGCTGAACCTAGGTAGGCACATATGCTAAGCCCTTGAATGTTCTCTCTTTTCTGAATGCATTTGACAGCTTTTCCCAACTAGAGAGCGTTAGTTCAAATGTGCCATATAGATAAAAACTGTGCTCATGCCCATAGAGTTATTTAAGAGTCAGCAACTAATTGCCTGAAATGCAAGTCTGTCAAAATATCTGAGTTAAGGGGGCAGTCTGCAGAGGCTTAGATACAAGGTAATCACAGAGGTAAAATTTTTTATTGATATAACAGTGTTAGTTATGCAAAACTGGGAAATGGTAAATAAAGGGATATCTATCTTTTTAAACAATAGCATTTTGGTGTTTAATGTCCCTTTAAGTCCCAGTTGCGCTCCCTGTTAGCTTCAAAATTAAAATAAAGATTTTTATTTTATTTTGTGCCAAAAAATGATTTTTAACATTTTAGTAGTGCTCTTTCAAATGCATGATATATTTATAGATTTTGTTTGTCCCTTTAACAGCTCCATTTCATTCATAATTCCCGTCAATTTTTGCTTATTGATTGTTATTGAGTCTTCAACTCAATTTATTTTTGCTTTAATAGTAGACAGTAAACTGGATCCCAACACAAGAAGATTGACAGCATATTATAGTAATCATGCAGAAGTGTATTCATGGAAAAACATTTTAAAATACTTATAGCTTCATATAAAAAAAATGTAAATGATGTGGTATGTGCACATTTAATTTATCTTTGTATGCATCAGGAAATATATTGAGTGATTTTAACTGTCACAGCATAATAAACACAATTGTTAATTTACACGTATTTATGAATAATTACGGAAAGGGTTAGTTTGCAGTTAATGGCGAGGAGAATTCTGTAATAGCCCATGTAACTGACCATACAATTATGTGATTAGCACAATATAAGCAGTTGATTACATGCTGACTCCTGTCCGCAAATTAATGTCTTTTAGACGAGTTTACAAGTTAAATTAGCAATGTAATTTGATTGACTCCGTCCTTGTTAAATAAGCTAATAGATGCATAATTATATTCTGTATGTTAATGGGGTTATATTTTATTATTGTCTTCTTTTTTTTTAAATATTTTATTTTTTAATTATTTTCCACAGTAAACATAGATATCACATCAAAAGAAAAAGAGAAAAAATAATAAAAATAGTGTACATTACATTAAGTCCAAAAAACAAACAAAAATCTAACAAAATTAAACTAAACCAGTGAATTACCATGTATGGGTAAAATGCTCAATAAAACAGTCATCTCACTTTCTAAATTATATGGATAAAGAGTGGATCCATGACCCTGCATCCTGGTCAAATTTTGAAAAAAAACCCCATAAAGAAATAAATAAACAATCTTATCCATATAACAGTTTAGACCGCCAGACTGGCATACGAAACCTTATTGAGATATACCAAAACATAAAACAAAGCAATATCGCCTCTCTTTTTCAGGGACACAGCCCTTTAGAGCAACAGAGAGAAAAAAAAAAAAAAAAGTTTGTTGTCCACCCCACTCCCAAAGAACTATCTCACTATAAACCCAGGATCTCAGATATTCAAATTTATGGACATACCCAACCCCATTCTTGTGGGAGAACTTTTTTTAGTAGGAGTAACATGAATTCAGGAGAATTTTGTACAGGTGCTTTAAGTTGTTTTTGAGCAGTTAACGGTCTTTCCCTAATTACATTTAACCATTTAGAGAATGTCTTTTAGACGAGTTTACAAGTTAAATTAGCAATGTAATTTGATTGACTCCATCCTTGTTAAATAAGCTAATAGATGCATAATTATATTCTGTATGTTAATGGGGTTATATTTTATTAGAATTCTGCATCTCTTTATTATTATTGTCATTATAACTGTTTATTCCGTTTGTCTAAAGGTTTTATTACATTTTTTCAGACCTATTTTTGAAAATAACGCATGTTTACATATTAATACAATTTCAAATCTAGCATTTACACTCCTAAGTCTGTTACACAGCTTTTTTTTTACTTAAATACATTTATATTTTAGACTGGCTTTCTAATATTACTATTTACATTGTACTGGAGAGAGAGAGAGAGAGAGAGAGAGCATTACTCCCTGTGTTAAAGCTTAATGTATAACAAGGCTGTAAACCAAAAGAGAAACAGTCTGCCAAAGAATGAACAATAGCTCAGTGGCTTGTTCTATGGCCGGCTACCACCTCACAGTAGCTTCTTTTAGCCCAATTGTGCTTTTCACAGACAAAAACTTTCCTGAAGTATATAAGGCTGGTCCCACCTAACAAGCTCAGTCCACCCCCTAAATACCAGGCAATTCTCCTCTGAGCAAGGGAAATAGCAACCCCAGATGATTGTTTCTGCCTCCTTTTGGCCTCATCATTGAGGTGCAGCCATATCTCTCTAAGAACATTTTACAAGGAGTCCACATCTGGTTTCCCCTACCACCCTTGGGGAGACTTTCCCCAGGGTCATAATACAAATATAAACACAAAGAGAATCAGTCTGCCAGGAATGAACAGCAGCTCAGTGACTTGTTCTATATCCCGGTTTCCATGGCTGTTGAGTCTAGAATGTATAGGCAGCATGTGATTCTGGAAGGAGATAAGTACAGCAGCTAATCACATCCAACAAGCATTAGTAAACACTGTAAAATGTTTTAAAATTAAACAGAAAACGATACATTCATGGCAACCTAAAAGATGCATTTACATGGTTTGTAGTGGTGCGGATGGAAACAGATTGTAACCGTTAACTCTGGAAGCTGCAACTAAGCAATCTCCTTTAAAAACACCATAATGTTGGACCTATTAGTGACAATCATGACAGTATAAAATCTAATATTAAAAGTAAAATACAAAATTACGCTTTTTGTAGAAAGTGAGACTTCCTGCAGATCCCCTTAGCTGTACATGATATCCATAGTCATCAAATATCTATATGTCTCTATACATATGTAAATAAGACTGTATACAGACTCTGCAATAAGGATGAATGGAGCTTTAATGAATTGATACCATGTATGTGAACAAACCTCTAGAATGTCTCCAGAGGCAATTTACAAGCAAATAGAATGTACGATGTACAAGCAAATAGAATGTTTGCAAAAAACTGTAAAATATTGTTAAAGTGATTGTAAAGTCAGCCTCCTGTCTAAACATCTGTGTAACAGTTGTCAATAAAAAACCTGACTTTCATTCATTCCCAAGATTTTACATCGTTACCTGTATTCTTCTAATAATTTTCTCTGCACTCATCCTCCTCCCGGCATTCGCGCTCCTTTACTGTAGTTTTTGATGGACGTCTTCATAGCCAATAACGGCTCTAACCACAGGGGGACCCACCCCCTTACCAAGACGTAATACGCCCTTATATCGCATGCGTTCGTTTGCGGTGCAAAGCTAATCTATTGTAAGCTCGTGCACATTTCGCGCATGCGCAATTGAAGTAAATTTGGCGTCTCAATAGAAATCTATACGGAGTCCTGTCATTTCCTCACAATTGTACCGCTTGGATTAGCGGATATGTAAGGGCTCCGTATATAGGTACTTTATCTTATATATTTTATCGATGAGACCAACTAGGTTCATATTGTGAATGAAATATATATTTTATTAGAAATTGACTTACACTCGATATAGTATTGTTTGTTATTTGCGGGATTAAAGTTTGTTTGTTATTTGCGGGATTAAAGTTTGTTTGTTATTTGCGGGATTAAAGTGTTTGCTTTTAGTAGATCCTGTCCTTCGCCACTCGCAACCCATTCAATGAATACTATGTTGTTAAAAAGCGGAAACAGGAGAAACGCATGCGCAATGGAAAATCTACACGGGAGCGCGCAGTGCCGATAGGTAAAAAGCGGGTGGGACCGCTGTTTACATAATATGGAGGAGAATTAGCAAACAGTGAGTGGGAGGAGCGGGTAAAGTGAACGATCGGTATTTAGTGTATGAAATTAAAACGAAATGATAACTTTTATTACAAAAATATTGTGGCGGTTTGCTTAATCGGATGATTCTCTACACAACTATATCATCCGAACATGAAAAATTTACATTCACTTTAAACATGTCTGAAAAAAACCCTTTGAAGGACTTATTAAGTGCCTGGAAGTGCTGAATTTGATGTAAAAATTGGTCCCAAAAAGCTGTTGTAAAGTGAGCTGAAAACATATTGTGATCCCCTAGAACAATGATGTCTAAACTTGGCACCACTGATGTTTTGGAACTACATTTCCCATTATGCTCAGCTAGACTGTAGAGTGCCTAAGCATCATGGGAAATGTATTTCTAAAACATCTGCAGTGCTAAGATTAGCCATCACTGCCTTAGAAGATTTCAGCTTTATAGGAGAAATAGCGGCTTATTTAGAGGATGTGAAAACCTATTTGTGTGTGTGAGAATCAGCTGAAAACTCACTATTGTAATCGGACTGAATTGAAAAGTAACTTTTTCGGCCAAAAAAAGAGCACTTAGATTGAGGCCATAGTTATTGTCAGAGCAGCAATGAAATGCAGGGAGCGAGCTGAACACATCTGGTGAACCAATGATAAGAGGCATGTATGTGTGTAGCCAATCACCAGCTAGTTCTGTTTAGTGCTTTGCTGCTCCGGAGCATACAAGGTATGCTTTTCAAGAAATAATACTAATAGAATGAAGTCAATTTGATAATAGAAGTAAATTGGAAAGACTTGTAAAATTGCATGATCTATCTATTAAATGTCCCTTTTAGATTTGTGGGTCCAATTTCTGCGAGCAATGTGTGGTGTTATATTTGATTTTACAAAGAAAAAAAACTACTGATGACCAGCTTATAAAATTATTGCCAGCCTCTGGCCACGGTGACTTTTTAACTTTTATAATTTACTTTTATTATTTGTTCAAATGAATTATACCAAACACACAGAACAGATAAATTGGAGCTATTGATTTGGCCAAACATATCTTGCTATTAATATCCAATATTTTTATAAAGAAAGTCTCAAATCAATTTAAAACATGATTCAGTGCACCTAAGAAAACCTTCATTTGTGTGAGATTAAAACAGAATTTAAATGCATTGTCACTTAGAACTATTTAAACAATATAATATAAAACACATAAATGGTCCACACTGATTAAAAGTTATTATTGGGAGTGTGATTTAAAGTTGGTTTAGGCAGAAGTTCCCTTCAAGCAACATCTGGCCCAAACCCAATGCTGGAATATAATATATTAAAAAAGAAAAGAAAGCAAATATTCAACATAATTTAAAGACCTGATTGTCAAGTGAAATTCTCCAAAACAAATTACTACCTTATTGAAATGATGTCATTTAAGGAAGTTGAATTTGTTCTTTAGAGCAATTTTACCATTATAACTGGGGAATAAAAAAAGAGTTTTACTGTTTGTGGAAAAGCATAATCAATCTTTATGGTTGGAGAATCTAATTTAATTATGTTTTTTTTTGTTCTATTGATGAGGGGTATAATAAAATTGATAGACATCAGCTTGTTTCTATGTATAAATGTATGCCCTATTGTGCATAGTGTAAATGACCTTAAAGCAACTACAATATTTGTGAATGTTAAATTGCTATTTTATTTTATTTTTTACAAAATATAACATAGTAACATGAACATCTCTCTAGTAACACTTTATCCAACATTGTAGATGATGTTTCTGTTTGTTAATGGTATATTAAAAATGAGTCATGAGTTTTTTAAATCTTTCTATCCATCTATCCATCCATCCGCCCGTCCGTCTGTCTGTCTGTCTATCCCATGCCCATGGGTGCATTTCTCACAGAATGAAAATCACTTTCTGTCTGTCTATCAAATGCTCATGGATGCATTTCTCACAGAAAGAAAATCGCTTTCAGGGTAAATTGGGTGCATTTTCCACAGCATGGAAATTACTCTCAAACACATCCAGTGACACAGGCAGTTATACCCAGAGCAAACATTTAAAATACCCACTAGGACTTTCCTACAAATATACAAAGAAGACCAACAGAAGCTATCTGACACACTTTCATACAAGAAGCTGCAAATGCTAAAAATAGTTATTGGCCAAGGGAAGAAGTGAAAGTCACTCTCCATAGTGCCTCCATCCTTCTATGCTGGCATGGTCACCTGCACTAGTAAGGGTGGCTATAGCTGGCTGTGGGTCCTCAAGAAAAATACAAACAAAACATTACAAAGGGCTGCACTAAAGTGGACTGGGCTCACATCTCATGCCCCTGACACAAGCAGAAAACTGGGCAACACCAACACCATGGGCTGCAGAGACATACTCTTCTTTTATAATGAGACAGTACCCAGACATGGCCCTGGAACATTCTATCTCTACCCACGATAGCTCCACCCCCAGCACTCCAGGTTTCAGGTATGTGCCCAGGTTTAAATATGTTGACAATTAGGAGGGCTGAATCTTATATTAGTACTATACACTGTGACGTAAACAATTTCCCGGTCAAGTACCAAGTAGACAGCAGCCTAGGGGTGCCATAAGCCTCGCTGAATTGTCTTTCACAACAGAAAGTGATGTCTCTAACATGCAAAATTACCAGAAAATTATGTTCAGTAACATAATTTTGGATGCAGGCTATGACTGATGTGCTCTCTTCTTACTTTGGGAGGCAAATTCAAGTTCCGAGGTGAACATGTTTATTTATAATTTGAGCTGTCTGTTTTACATGCTGAATAATATAACTCCTCATTTCTAAAACAACAGCAGGTTGCCAAATAGGGACAGAATTTTCAAATGGCGGGCTGACATGATTCACTGTAGTGAATCATGTACGCTCGTCATCGCTAAATGCTGACAGCATACTTTGTCGGCATTTATCATTGCACAAGCAGGCGGTGTCAATCAACCCGATCGTATTTGATTGGGTTGATTGCTGTCCGCCTCCTCAGAGGCGGCGGGCAAGTTAAGGAGCAGCGGTCTTAAGACTGCTGTTCTTAACTGGTGTATCCGGCGAGCCTGAAGGCTCTCGCGGAAACAGGAGCATCATGGGCCATTTAGCCCTTGATAAATCAGCCCCATAATATTAAACCTAGAAGATTAACCTTATTTTATTTTTTTATAACAGTTTCGTCCTAGCATAGCATATTCAACTTCCGAAGAAACCTTTTGTTCAATAAGCTGTAAACCATATATGAAGCCAAAAGGTAGAGGATGTGGTAAGCCCTTTTCCTCACAACACAGTAAGTCACAATAAGGTGCAAATACCCAAATGTTTTTGTAGGAACTCGATCACTTCAGAAAACTTTGGTTACCTTCCGTTGGTTTATATACATCATTTCAAGAGGTTACCAACTACAATTAGAATACAATTTACATTGATGACTCCTAGAATATAAAAAAAAGAACTTAAGTTTCAATAAGTTTTATAGCGGTTTAATCCTCAACTTTATTTTAGCAAAGAAAATAGATGTCGCTTGGAGTCTGGTGACATGAGATCCATGATCAACTTTAAGTCATTGCAATTCAAGTTTAAGTTAATTTCTGGTTACTGAAGACCTACTTCCACATTACAGTGGCAAAAGATAATATGCACAAGAAGCAAAGCAATATTTTGCTCTTCCTTGTCCCCAAGGGCTTTCAACAAGGTACTGTACTGCTTATTGCAGAAATTAAGAAAAAGGGTTCATTAAGAAGAATTACTAAACTTCTCCAGTATCATGATTCATGGCTCAAGAATAATTAGAGAAAAAGCCAGATGAACCCAAGTCAACTCAGTATACTATTTTTGGAAACAGTTTTCAATACCAGAGATGGTGTGGTGCCCTTTGAACCTGAGAAGATTCAGGATAGTTTCTCTTCTCTAACCAATATGTTGCATTATTATTATTATTATTATTATTATTATTATTATTATTATCAGTGATTTGTAGAGGACCAACAGATTTAGCAGCTCTAAAACATGGGTCTAATTTGCAAGTTAACAATTATTGGAGATAAAGGGCCCTACCATGAGTTTCACTGTTGTAGCAAAATCAAACTTTGATAAAACACTATTTAAACTGTGGAATGTGTCAGATGACTACATAGATTATATCTAAGTGTTTGATGTTTTTAACAGTGTATCAATAAAACATTTTTACTTTTTCCTTTTCAGGTGGATTTTTTTTAACTCTGGGACCAAGAGCGTAAGAAGTGTTCATGGTATGTTGGTGCAAAGCCCTTGTTCCTTGATAGTTATGCATATGTTTATACTCAGAAACAAGAAGTTTCTCAGGCGGACCATTGAAGACAATGTCCAGAGGAGAGAGCTAAGCACCGTGACACCTGATCACCAACACGGGTGAGTGCATTACCTATGCGTTTGGTTTGTTGGATATAACAACCTCAAGTACATCATCAGTTATTCAGCTGACTTCCCTCTCCACACTTGGGGCTAGATAACAAGTGGAACACAATCAAGTGCAGGGCGCATTATCTTTTGGGTGACCTAGTGGAAAAAAATAATGCACAATCTGGTATTACAAGTGGATGGTTAAATATGTTAAAAGGTCAGTCAAGTTAAAATTAAACATTTTTTCATTTGTAAAAGCTGTTAAATTAGAAGTTAAAATTATATACCAGGTATGCACTTTCTTTAAATACTCATTAAAGGGATGTGAAACCCAGTTTATTTATTTCATGATTCAGATAGAGCAGCAATTTTAATACATTTTCTAATTTACTCCCTTTATTAATTTGTCTTCATTCTCTTGGTATCTTTATTTGAAAAGGTAGGAATGTAAGCTTAGGAGCTGGCCCATTTTTGGTTCAGCACCTGGGTAGCACTTGCTGATTGGTGGCTAAATAATCCAATCCTCTTCTTGCCAGAGCCCCGGCCACACAGCAGGCTTAACGATCTTGGTTCCCAGGATCTGCACTAAAGATAGCCAAGTGCACTAATCCTCCTGTTAGAACAGCTGTGGCTCTGGCAAGAAGAGCCAGAGCACATTAAGGTTAGTGTTAACCCCTTAAAATTTAAATGAAACAAATTAATACTGATGATTTTTGTCATTATATTTTTGTTTTATTTAATTTCTGTTGTTGCATTCATTCGGATATTTGTTTAGTTAAAACAAAATACACATCCCTAATATCAACCAATGAACATTAGTAGAAAGAACCTGAGAGCCAATGAGGATTAGTAGGAAGAACCTGAGAGCCAATGAGGATTAGTAGGAAGAACCTGAGAGCCAATGAGGATTAGTAGGAAGAACCGGAGAGCCAATGAGGATTAGTAGG